>NC_045567.1:24732583-25086000 GCF_009819795.1 Aythya fuligula
AGGGACAAAGCCAGCGACCCTCCAGGCCACTGAAGTACACCGAGGGCCTGGTGCTGGCTGCCCCGAGGAGCTGGGGCTGCCCTGAACCTGGCAGTGCCCAAGGCCAGGCTGGGGGGGATTTGGGCAGCCTGGGCTCAGCTGTCAACCCTCAGCTGTCAGCAGAGCTCATCTGGGGATGTAGGCTGGGAAGGATACTTTGACAGTAATAAGTATTAACCTTAACGTGGAAAAAAAAAAAAAAAAAAAAAAGTAATTCATTAATTAAAAGTGATGAAAATTAAAGGGGCTTGTTGGTTCAGGTTACTAGATGCATTTTTAATCAGGAGTAGGGATTTCCATGATGTGCATAAACCGTTTTATGAACTCTGATGACTGCATTTCTTGCTTTCATCAATGGAACACGAGGAAAACTACCATTGATACCCCCAAATGTTAGATTAAATTGACATTTCAGGTACTTAAATACTTTCAATGTAAATAAAAATTATTTTATTCTTATCTACTGTTTATTCTACTGGAATACTTCATTGCTACCTTCAGTTCCTCAGTGTTCATTTGCAGTTACACACTTGCATCTTCAGAGATGCCATGCTGTATCCCCACGCTAGCTGGTAACATTACGGCCTCGATGCAAAAAAGATCCATGAAAATCCATCCACGGGGCATGAAAATCACAGCTCCCCAGGAACAACCAGGGTGGTTTTCCAATGAGAACTTTTCTTCAGACTTCAATGATTAGCCACTTTATGAAAGGACATATGAGAAAGAAATGCATTTTTTAATGTTTATTGGAAAATCTTCTTTTCAATTAAATTGGATTCAAATAGGACAACCAGCATCCAGCCAGCCCAACACGTCTGCAGTGAGGGAGAACTCCGGCTTGCAGAACATAATTGAGCAGCATGGAATTTTGCCAGGATACTAAGATAAACATAATTACTCTTATTACGAGTGTTAATTAATTGTTTGTGAACCCTAATAGTTGGCTGCTTGGTTTTATAGCTCGTTAGAAAGCCAACAATTCTATTAACCACCGCTACCCAGTCATGTTGGGATACTCGTCCGTCATCACCGCAGGTCTGAAACCAGGCTGGTGGCAATCAGGGAACTGCTGAAACGAGCTCCAAGGAAAGAAAGAAACAGTGATACCTAGCAGTAGTTATTAACACCTCCTGGATAAAGGTTCCTTTGTTGTTTGTTTGTCTTTTAGGAGATCTTTGGTGGAAACATTTGCATGAAAAGCCACTGGATAGAGTTAACCAGTGTTGGTTACGAATTCCTGACCCTCCCATACACCACCCAACTGGTGTCACATCACCCAACTGGTGTCACATCACCCAGCTGGTCGTGTCACGGGTGACCTGCAGCAGCTCCACGGGCAGGGCTCTGCGTGGCTTGGCCGGGGCTGCACCCGTGCCTGCTGGTGGTTATTGATTAACGCGCGGCCACGCAGCGCCTGCAGGGCTGGCAGACAATAACTATATTCTCACAAACCGCTGATGGGCTAAACAAGCTATTAATGACAGGCTGCTCTCCATCATTTCAAATGGACAGACTCTGCTGCTTGACCACAAGGACAAGCAGGTTATTGCCTTGAAATCTTATACAAAAGACACAAATAAGATCCTTCTGCTGAAGAAACCGCACGTATGGCTCCACTGTTCATTTTTAGTTGAGCTACGAATAGAAAACCGGACCTGCTCTGAGCTTCAAACAGTTAACCTTTTCTCCAAGGTTTCTACAGCTTGTTAAAATTTGCTACCGGAGAAAGGAATTAGTAAAATATAATTCAGCAAGTAACAACCTAAGTTTTTGGAATACAGGACCAATTCTCCCATATTTAGAACTTTGGGGTTCTTTTTCTTAACTAGCTTAAAATAAATGCTTCCAAGCAGACTTAGCTCTTGGCAGTCACCAGGGAGAGCAGCTGTGCCCACCTGCATGCTCGGGCAGCCCCATGGGACAGCCCTTCCCCTGGCAGCAGCCCCCAGGAGGGTGTGCTCAGAAGGAATCCTTCACCACCAGGGTGCCAAGGACATGGCACGGGCTGCCCCGAGGAGCTGGGGCTGCCCCGAACCTGCAGCTCCCAAGGCCAGGCTGGGGGGATTTGGGCAGCCTGGGCTGGGGGCAGGGGACCCTGCCCATCCTTATGCACCGACACAGGAACATCCACATGAACCCGCTGTGAAGTTCTCCAACCTACAAAGAAACTAGTTGTTTAGGAACGCAGTTGTTTTTACACTGAGAGTATTCCCAAATAACTATTTGTAAAATACTTGCCAAATTTTGTAAAACCAGCTGTGTGTGCAGCAAGATGCTAGGTACCAGAACAGCAGCTGCCTGAAGCACACGTAAGCAGCATAACTGGCTGCAGTCAGGTGAAAGGTGTCCATAAAACATACATACAAGAACACACATCCCATTTTAAATAAAGGATTAAATAGCAGATTGCCCCCTCAATATGAAGACTCTTCTTTTTTCCTTGTCAACTTTGGGGAAATGGGAGGAAAACCAGTTCTTTCCAGGTATTTGGACATGCAGTAATTTAAAGCAGAAGAACAAGAGCAATCGTGTGGCTTAACTCTTCTGAGGAATATCCCTATAATTTACTGGAGCTTAAAAGGTCTTTGTGAACTTGTCTGACATAACACTGAGATATAAAAGTTTCCAGTATGAGCTCTCCCATCCATGAGTGTCATGGGAAGCTGTTAATTTCCTTGAGCACCTGTTCCCAGGACAGATCTTCTGAGATCACAGGGAAAAGGAAAAAAAAAGTCTCAAGGACCTGGAGGTTTTGAAAGATCTTTCACAGAAATACAAAGCAGCTAATGTATTTCATGAAGATGAAATTATTCAAACATACAGTGAGTTACCATGTCAAAGAACTTCAGGTTTCATTACCCTGCAGAGCTTCTTCCCAGTACATTTCCCCCCAAATCCCAGAGAAGCTCTGAACGTGAGTGAACACTATTCCTGGTCCACCATCCCCTGCCCATGCTCCTCGAAAACCACAGAGCCTCTTCCTTCTGAACCTGCTGGTTCGAGGTGACGTTATAAATCAGACCTGCAGCTTCAGCTACTGCAGCACTCCCAATTTAGAAAAAGTACCAGTCATGGTCATCTGTCAAGACTACAGCATCTTTATAATGCATTAGAAAAATTCTCTGAACCCATCAGATTACAACAACCTGACACCAGCAGAGGAATGAAACATTTAAAAAATTTATTTAAGAGATTCAACTAGCATGCAAGCTACCTATGAAACTAGCAAACAAGATTAATTTTAAGACTGCTTTTAGAACTATTCATAACATTCAGCTATTTATTCCACTTACAGATTCAAAATACTAGTTGCAATGGAACATTTAATATGCCACCATTATAAAAGGGAAACTGCTGACAACTGTGCCCGAATATACATCGTTTTCATCCTGCTGTTACTCCAACAAGATATTGGTATACATGCGCCTACAAATCATATTTCCCAAGTGATTCCAAAAATGGGAAGCAACAACAGAAAAGCAATTTTTTTCAAATGCTCGTGCAATACACTGCAATAAGATTTTATTTTAATAGCAGTATAGAACAGTATATGTAACAGTATGTATTTAGAAATTGTATGAAAAATTAAACACGAATTTCAACACTTCTCCTGAGGTATTGAAATATATGTGCCATTAATAGTGAATATTTTGATTTAATGGGATTTAATAATTTGTTTAGATGAACTACTTAATGTTCAGATGATTGCTGATACTAACAGTCTAAGCTCAACGAGCTTCAGACTTGTGACAATATTGTTTTTTTTTCCAGTTTTGATCAACTGATTAGTTTTTAATGCTAAGTATGTCTTGCCATCACTTGCGGTTTGAATATGTTTACTTAAACCAAAAATATTTTGCATCTCAATTATTATTTTATACTGCAGCACTGAATGGAATTTAAGTCAATACATTATTCATAAAGCAAAGACAACAGAAAAAACAAAGCTGTGCACTTCTTTCAAAGACTTCAAATTACTAAAACATACCATATTTATGCATGCAATATTTGATTGTGTGTGTGCGTTTTTTTTTTTTTTTTATCACAAGTTTGTTGTTTTCAGATCAGGATATGCCAAAAATCCTACACCAAACAATTTTTGTTTATAATTAAGGCAATCATCAATCCAAGGATTGTAGTCCATTTTATTTCATCTCTACATCAAAAAAAGTAATTTAAAAAAATTAAAATTCCCTTGAAATGGTAAGATAAATGAAAATGTAAGTGCCTTCACATTATAACAGTAAGCTGACCCTCTGGGAAATGGTTGACTTTCTCAATTCAAGGTATTCAAAGCTCATTCAAAAGTGTTCATTTGGAATGCAGATATCAAAGATGATGCAAATGTTCAAGAGAAAATTAAAACTTACCAGATGTTCTAATCCAGCTTTGATGTTTCCAGGGTCCCTGTAACAGAAGAACAGAAGTTCTAAATAGTTGCTAAACCCTTGTCTACAACAATTTATGTTTAACTCAGAAATGTCAAAGCCATGAAATTTCTCAAGTAAAATTTTCATTTTTAATATCTAAATCATTAAAATATTTATGAAGTATTGATTATTCAAATGCATAATTACAGAATTATTTAGAACCTTAAATTTTACCTGCCTTAAAATTGCTATAAACTTCAGCAAAGCAAGAGGACACTAATTTAAAATATAATTAAAAAAAATAAAAATATAATTATCCCACTACCGAATATTGAAATTATTAAAAGAAGACAGTGTACAGTGGTATTTATCAAATCGACATTCAATGACTTTATGGTTCTGCTTTCTCACTGCTTCAATAATAAAATTTGTGAGAGTAATAAAATTGGTGTGTACTTCTCAAAAATGAGAAGTATTGTGGCATTAAGATAACTGATAAGAGAAAACAATGACTAAACTATCAAAAAAAGGAAAAGCAAACAGAATTCAGAGTGCAACTTAAAGAATCTTGCTACGTGCATACAGCTCAAGCTTGCCATCCTGGAGCAACATAAACAGTTTGCCCAGTTTGACAAAGTTACCTGAAAAGTGTTAGATGTCTATTCTCTGCCACATCAAAAATAAAAGAACAAAACAAGAAAAAAAAAAAACAACAATAATAAATCCCCTAAATCCCCAAGTCCCAAGCTACTAAACAAAGGAAGCTGGCTTCTGCTTTCTATCTGCTTCCAAAAATGTGACGGTATCTTTTGAGGAAGATGGGCTGTAACCATGCCAAACAAGGAGAAACTGTCCCCAGAAGTATTTCAAATAATCAGTTATTGAACTGTATAATGTAATGTAGATTTTATACTTATAACATTATTTTTTCAAGAAATTATTAACCTCTATCAAACCACAGAATTAAAAACAACTTTAGACCTCTGAGACAGCAAACCATGCAAGACTGAAATTCTGTTCTCTTGAACACATAGTATTGGTTACAGAAAGCATAATGTGAAGTTACACATAAAAAAAGGGCTAAAGCATATTAAGTTTTATTATACAGAGTAAGTCCATGTTCAATGGCACATTTTCCAACCTTGCTGTGCTGTACTTCAGTCTCCTTACGTAAAAAGCTTTTATTTTTCAAAGCTTTCAAAAAAAGTCTACGTGCTTTTGCTCTATTTGAATAAACCATGGATGAACCAACAGAAAAGATGCACTTTTCCTACACCATTATTTAGCATTTTTAAACAAGAAAATATCAGTCCAGTCTGTACAATATTTAAAAAGGAACTGTCTTTCACATCTGTTTTGAGGTGCTAAATGGCCTTAAAGAAATTAATTACTTGGGAAGCATCCAAGAAGCTGATGTTAGGAGCTCCCAAGCAATGGTATAAAACCTGCCCTGCTTAGTGGTCTGTCTCCTCTGCTGTCCCTGTCATGACTTCATCAATACTGGTGCAACTCTTTCTGCCCTGTGCTGAAAGCAGGCTTAATTCAATTATAGGTCTCAAAACTGATAAAAATGGTCCTGAAGTGGAAAATGCGAAGAGATTATTGGCAAATGAATAAAGATTTGTATCGAACTAACACACAAGAGTACAGCAGGTTTTTTTTAATCATTCCCTGTCTTAAGTCTTCTGGGAACAGTGAGTTTCCCTTCCCCTCATGCAGCACATCGATTTCTGAATTAGACTGCAATATTAAATAATTAATATACTTGCCATGATTGATGTTTTGCATTAGTTGAATATTAGGTTATCAATCAAAATCCACTTGGTTTAATGTAATAATATTGAAAAAGTGTCACTGGCTGTTCATCCAATTTGTAGTTGAGGCAGCACAGATAGTAATATTGGTGTAACACAAGGCTCTAACGCAGGAAATGCAGTGGTTGAACATACATAAGGCAAACATTATCAAACTAACCAGGACAAGGTTGAGGTTGTCCTAAATAAACCTTGTGGCACCTGTCACTTTCAATGAAAACCTCTTTCCAGCCGGAGGCTGCCATGCATCAATCAGCCAGGACACCTAGTGAAGCCACGGCATCATTTTATTTCTAGTTAAAAATAATTATCCAAATAAGATTCTTGTTAATACTATATTTCAAATATTGCTTTATGTAAAACCGCAGCTCAGTCACCATGGGCTTCAAAGCATAAACAAACCTTCCATTTTTACTGAATACTTCAATCATTAATGCCATAAAACACTACAAAAAAAAAAGGTAGATACAGCTTTATGAACAACCAGTATTACAGTACCCTTAGAAAGAAAGGCTGTAAGAAAGTTATGTTAATTTAGTTATTTTTATCAGATGATAATGTTTTACTAAACCAGAGTGAAAGTTGACTTAATTTTTGACTAAGTTTACTCTGTGCTGCTGTTCAGATTAGTAGCAAACTGGAAGGATCCTGCATTTTTTTAAGCTGTATTTAAAATGAAAACAAACCAATTCATGTTCTTCAGTTCTCCTCAAGTTGTTACCAACTCACTCTCAAGACTTCCCTTGTATTCGCAGTTAGTGATTTCCTTTGCCATTGTTTTTTGGTTAGAACCCATAGGTCACAGGATAATTCTGTAGATTACCTATATCTGGGGATATTTTGGAGTAATTCCTAGTCACAGGACAGCTCCGGCAGAAGGGCCTCTGGAGGCCTGCAGCCCTTCCACCTGCTCACGGCAGGGTCAACTCTGAGGCCCATTTTACTGACTCCGTGGCCCTGCTGAGAGGGCCTCTCCTTTTATCTAGTCCAAACGTCTCTTTTTTCAGCTGTGCTGGTTCTCCTTCCTCCCACCAGACACGAATTGAGCCTGGCTCCGTCTCCTCAGCCTGTGTGGCGGCTGCCAGGCGCCCTCATGGCCGTCTCTTTGCCATGTGCCTGGCCCGAGGCCTCCAGCCCCCTCACAGGGCAAGTGCTCTGGCCTCACCATCTTGGTGGCCTCTACACCACTCTAAGCAGTCCTAACATCTGATTTTGCTCTTCAGGAGCCAAATGAATAAATAAATCACCTCCTCATTAGCAAGGCCTTTGGCAGGATCCCCTCCAGTTCCACAATATTAACTACAAACTGCAAAGAGCAAGGCCAGATGCAGCAGTTCAGGTCGTGCTACACCGCAGTCTTTCATAAATGCCTTTTAATCCCTCTCTTCATGAATGCCAAAGTGCTAGTGTTGATCAGGCAACATTGTCCTGAATTACTATAAAAAAAATTATGATGGAGCCCCCTTCTAAAAATCTGTTGGATCACTCAAAAAGCACATACTGCTTTCAGTAATCTGCCAAGTATCATTTCAAATAAATCCCTTTTCTTTCTCCCAATATTTCTCTTCAATGAAGAACGCTTATAGTCTTCTTGAAATAACTTTGTGTTTTGCCGTTCTCCGTCATCATGTTAACATGCTTCTACTGCTTCCACTCATTTAATGGTCTTCCCTACAGATCTTCCACCGAGCAGCGCATGCATCTGCTACTTTTCTTTTGCATGCTATCAATCCCAACTTGCATTCTACATAAAAAACCTCAAAACAAACAGCTGAAGTCTTCAGATGTCTTTATGAATATCAGACATGCATACAAGAAGAGCATCTCTTACTAGTCTTGACTACCTACTCCACTGTAACCCGCACCTACCTTCACCTCATTAATTACGTGTCTCCTATCAATGAACTGTCAATTCCCAACTAATCTTGGAAGTCTAATGAATACTTAGCACCCTGTAAAACACATTTGGCTACGGAATTTATTACACTAGCCCTGAGTACTAAGTCAATATAGCATCACTGTTAATACTCCAAGTTCTGACTAAATTCCAGCATTTGCATAAAAAAAACAAAGAAACAGAACACACCAAAACAGCAAACAGCTGGTAGCAACTTCCTTTCTCTCTCAGAATGTGGAAATCCCCCATCCAAAACTCTACTAACCTGTGACAAGACTTTCTTTCAGTGGCTGAAATTTTTTCAAAGCCTTTTTTCAAAGGCTTTCAATGGAAATCTCATGATTTCCCAGACCAGAGCTGAGCACTGCATATTCCTGGCAAGAAGAAAATTAGTTTTCCATGTGATTACACTCTGTTTACTTCTACCCTGGGATATCCCAAGACAGAGGGCTGCTCCCTCACTTCTGCTTATTTTATGTTCGATCTTTGATGGATTTAATTTCTTCAGCCTTGAAGGCCTGTATGATCAGACTGAAGGTATTCCAATTATCAAACATTAGAGCAGGAGGAATATTAGGAATAAGGCATTGTGTGCACACATACACACTCAATTGGTTGGCGGCCTGAAATGCACTTGTGGCCTTATCACTGTTTAGTGATGCATTTACACAGTTTTAAACCAGGTAATGTTCTGGAATAGCTTCACAGACTTTGTCAAGCTCACAAAACATGCCAGACATCAAGAGCAAAACAGTTATAGCCAGATCATGCCTTTGTCCAATTCCAGAAAAAATCAAAGCCTGGAACAGGGAGAAAAACAAACAAAGCCCAACACAAAACCGCCTACTATCAGAAATAACCAGAACAAATACATGTGATTATCACATTTGGATGTTCAGAAGGTACTACGTACTTGTTGCAGAGTCCTGAACGCGGTTTTTAGAAATTGATACCCCCATCATATTCCACTAAATTTTATAGGTTTTGTATTGTTGTGTTTGATGTAAAATTATAGGCTGATGTTTCCAAATCTGACTACAGACCATAAATACTTATTTCAGTAGGCTTTGAAAGACACAACAAAGGTTACTTAAAAACTAAGCCGTATGCCTGTCCTCTCCTCCGATACCATTTTTAAGAGTGCTGATCCTCCCAAGTGAATAGGTAAATCCAGACCTACAGACTTTCAGTGACAAGCTGGTCCAACACCACACCAGTGGTCTGGCACAACTGCCTGTAAAGGCTACATAACACGTAGAAACAGAACTCCAGCAAATAACTTACTCTTCAACACTACTAGTTAACATTTTCTGGGTTATAAAAGAAATCCTGAAAAGTAGGGTTTGTATTTTTGTAGCCATAAGTGGAAATTACGTCAAAGGGAAATTACAAAAGACAAGAAGGGAAAACCATACAGGAAAGCCATTTCCTCCTGCCTCTCTTACATAAAGATGAAGGAAAAAACCTGACTTTTTGAAAGTAACCAAATGGTGTATACAAACAATACTACCAGTTAAATCTATGAACTAAAAAAAAAAATGCCCTCAAAGTGCTTGAAAATAGAGAAAAAAAGATACAGCATGAAACAAAGCCCTGTTGGCACATTTGAGATACAAAACCTTTATGACCACTTCTGAAGTACAGTAATGAAAATCAAAATCCTTGAAATCTAGTACTTAAATAAGTTTAAAAAAACTCCACACTACATTTACCTCAAAGATAATTCCTTGACAACTGCAATGGATTTAAGAACTGTGGCTCCTAGAGTCTAAAAACCCTGTTTTGTCCCATTACTGGAAGATCTAACCAAACAAAAACAGAACAGTGAAAATGATTTAGCAGTGCAATGCCAACATCAGAGAGGGTACAGGTGAGAGGAAAGACAGGCCAATAATCTGGCTGTTATTCTGATGGTACCAAGCATTCAGAAAAGCAGCATAATACATTACTTGAGAATTTTATTTTGCACGTAAGAGTTCAACAGGATGAGCTATAGCTAAACTATTGACTTGATGCTACTCTTCGTAGCCTTTTGTGCACAGTAAACGCCCATCAAAAAGAGGGAATGCTTAGGAAGACCTTCACTCTGACTGCTAGAAAAAGACATCCATGACATTTTTGAAGAATCTTGAATGTTGTTTTGCTCTTAATATCACATCCAATGGTCTGGAATGATCCCGAAGTGTAAGGGCTTCAAAATCTGATGTTATTGTGCTCAGTGGCTCCCCCACTCCAGTCAACCAAAGAATTTATTTCACTCGGGAAAAATGGTAAGAAGTTTGGCCAATTACTAATAAATTTAAATCTAATAAAGATTCAAGAAGATCATATGAAGGTCACTTATCAAAAGCAGGAAGAAAAGCAGGAGTCACCCCCACACACCAACACATACGGAATAACTTGGAACTGCTGAAGAACTCAGATGAATATAATGCAAGCTAAATTGAATCATGCTAAAACCAGGGACTTTAAATAGGACACAAGGTGAAACAATTTCCATAATATGTTATCCTAGAGAAAAGAAAAATCAGTACCCTAGAGACCTTATCAAATATTCAAGAGGGAAAAATATATATAACCCTGTCTCAGAGAGTAAAATTCAAGATTTTATGCAATTGAAATAAACACTGAAGCTAAACAGAGGAAGAAAAAACAAAATATAGTGTTGATAGCATCAATATTTTCAAATAGAACCTAAAAAAACAAAACAAAACAAAACAAAAAAACCTTTTCTCCGTAAGTATTTCACAGATAAATGAGAACCAAAATAACTACCCAAAAAAGCTCCCAGTTTGGTTTCAGCAAGACTTCAGATCAGATATAAAAATCTTATAAACTATCAAAGCAGATTTCTTTATCCCGGTTGCCAGTTCAAGCAATTCCTCAGATAAACCTGAAAATTCAAAGGACCTCATACTTTGCAAGTCCTTGGAGTTTTTATACATGTATGTGTGGGGGAGATTGTTTTGGTTTGGATGCTGTCGGTCTTTTTTCCCCCCTCCCTATTCAGTGCACAAGGTTCCCTTCCCAAAGAGTAAAACCTTGTTAATCAAGGTTTGAATTCCCAGCAAACACGAGCAATTAAGCTTCAGACTTCGGAGCATCGCTGTCTCTGTTCACCAGATTATTTGGTAGTTTTAAATAAATTAGACATCTTTGGCCTGCTTTACCTTTTCTGTAATATTATTTAGTAGATATTCAATTAAAACACATCCTGTAGGTGAAAGTGTATGAAAACATTTCACTAATGGACGTCAGTGGTAGTAGGAATTGTTGCTAATTAGTCTCAAAGTACAAAACAGATTACAAAAGTAGCAAAAAGCACAGCACTGTAGATGCACAGAACACTGCACTGAATATTAAACAAAGCAGAGCAAGTTTTAATGCTGGTAAGCATAACTATAGTAAAAACTCTCTGGACTAGTAAAGAGTGTTACAGGTTAATGAGGAACATATAAAGAGTGCACAATAATTATCATACTGAACACCTTACCATCTGTGTTTGGATGACTGCAGAATATAAACACAGTTTATCAGCATTAAGTCTGAAACTAATTACACATGCATTTCTATTAGCATACTTTTAGGATAAGTATTTTAACTGTTAGATTTTCTTCGACTGCACTCAACTCTCAGTGTTGAAGAACGTTAAGTTTAAGTGTAAAGCAGTGAGAAAATTTAAATATTCTGAACACTAAAACAATTTGAGTACAATTAATTTTCCATTTTCCGAAAGCTTCTAAATCCTCCTCTTTCACCCAATTACTACTGTACTTAACCTAATGAAATTTTATTCTGCAGGAACAATGCTATTCTTAAACAAATTTTTGAAAAATATAAGATTAAAAACTTCTACACAAAGAATAAACTCCTAGAGAAAAGATGCAAATAAAATTACTATCATAATCTTTTGTTTTTTATTTGCAAGTATAAAACTGAAGAGAAACAAAAGCATGGAACATAGCATCTGTCATATCAGAATATAAAAAGATGATCCTGGCACAAAATGAAAAAGCTCTAATTCATTTGCAAATCAAGCCTGCCAGTTCTATTTCAAGCTGGCGGTAACTGTCAAGAGTTAACAAGATAATCACTTTCAATCCTGCCTTCAATGGTACATTACACTGTTATTCCATTCAATAAGGCCGTTCTTTGGGGCACTAGATGAATGGTTTTCATTTCTAACTCACACAAAAAGTTGCAAAAAAAATCCATGGGGCTTAAGAAAGAAATCCCTTTATGGGCATTTATCTGCCGGCACTTGCTTTTAGGCAAAATGAGATATTTGGATACATTGGTGTCCATTCACTTCCTCTATTCCTTCAGGCCCTCAGTCTACTGATAGAAAAAAAAGAAAAAGAAAAAGCACCACACAAGGAAACCTCAAGCCCATTTCATTTTTTTTTTAATACTATCTCTGCACATTAAACAAGTTCTGTAACATCTTTTGTAAATGCTACAAGTACGCACAGCTCACTACGCCACACAGAAGTCTCGTCGTATTTAAACAGATCCATCGTTGTTTAACTTCATCACAAACTGCACAAAATGTAGTGAATGCTCATGAAAATTGTGCTTAAGGAAACAATAAACATGTTCCTCATTAAATGTTTAATAAAAACAAAGTTAACAATTCCTATGAAACAAGTTAACATGAAATTTGTCCGTATTAATTACTTGTACTTTGGTTTTGAAGATTCTGTTTTATGCATTCATTCCAAATGGACGAAGTCTTTTAGGTAAAAATAAAAAATAAAAAAAATCTATAGTAAGTATTTAAAACTCACTTGCTGGCCAACAACTTTCTACTAATCCCTGTGGAGAAAAAACAAACAGAACAAAAAAACCTTCCTGCTTTTGCTCATTGCTCAAAACCCCCACTGTAAGATACTACCTGCACGTTAAGGTTGTTTTGTACAGGTATGCATTTTATTACTGAATGTTTTACAGTGACTATCTTCTATTCTTCTGTACTAACTTCAGAAACAAATCAATAAATCTCACTAAATTTTTTATTATTATTGTTTTTAAGTAATGCCTATCACTCTCAGTTCACATGAAAACAAAAACAAACAAAAAACCACACTAATATCTGTATTTAATATTTTCACTGAATTAAGTTTGTCCAGATTTGGGTCTCTTACCCATAGTCAATGCCAACAAGCTCACAACCAATACCCATCTGTAAGTACAGTTTACTTATTTTTTTTAATAACCAAAAATATTTTTCCTGAAGCTGAGGGACCCATCTCGCAGTCACTTCCTATGCTATGTGCATACCTTAAGGAACTTTTTTGGGTCGTCTTCATACACCATCATTGAAAGTTAGACAACTTTTTCCTTACGCCCCCAGTGCAAATGCTTTGTTATAGGAAATGTTTCTGCTCTGGGAAATCTGAACACTTCAAGTTACCAAGTTAGCAAGGCTCTGGCTTTGCTCTTTGCACCTCAAAAGTTTCTTCAGAGCTTCTGAACAGAGAGATGTTCTTATATTGCAGAAATACTGCAACAAACCCAAAACACCGTGCCTGGATTTACGTAGCACAAGAACACAGCCTCTTCATGGCCCTACAGCCCCTACTCCCTGCAAAGAAAGAACATCAAATAAGGATGAATTAAAAGCTCACACACTTTGGAAAGATCTTGAAAGAGCATGAGACATTGCTCTTTCTTAGAACACAACTTGAACACAAGTAAACAGATGGATTTTAAATAGCAGGTCGTCCCCCCACTAACTTTATGCAAGGCTAATTCATTCCCCCAAAAACAAGAGCCTGACACAGAATTTTGTTATCTGCTCTTCTCTGTTTTCCTTCCTCTCTAACCAGCAGTGGTTCGACCCCTTAGTGTTCAAAAACAATCAAATAAAAAAAAAAAAAAAAAAGAAGCCAGCATTCAGAGGAAAAATTAAGATGTGCAGCACGGTAATTTTTCAGTAAAGGTAGGTATTTGTCTCTAGTCTTCAGTACTGATAGATTTCCACAGATTAGATGAAAGACAAGGATGAGCCAACAGTCCTAGGCCACATGCACTGGAAGCCAAGACCAAGACAAAGTAAGTTTTCACATTTCCATTATTACGGAGGACGCACGCAGCACTTTGCAGCCACGGTCAGCTCGCTGCGACCCACAAAGTGCCACTTTGCTGCAATCCTACGGCTCGTGACGGCGCTTGGTCCAATTTTAGCTCACTAAAACCTCATGCTTTTTTAGGCATCACTGCTGGGAGGTATAAAAACCCAATTTGTAAATGCTGTCTCACTATTTCTTTTTGTGTCCCTGCGGTCTGATTTCATCCTTTTCATTTGGCCTGAATTTATCTTCCTCAGGAGCATGCGGCCATGTTCTGAATATATTCTGTGTAAAGTACGTACTGTCAGGGGGGGAAAGAGGTAAAGACTTTCTCATCTTAAGAAAAGCAGAACTACTTGATCCCAGATACCTGGTTTCTGTCTCCCCAGCTAGTTCAGCTAACACGACCTGTACCATTTCTGGTCACAAGAGGCCTGGGTTTCAAACTGTATTTCACAATTAATTTGTTTCTATTACACTTTAACGTAGCCCTAAAGAAAGCCTCTGCAAGTCTCTTGTTGGCCTAAGACGGGCACCCCAAGCAGTCTGAGCAGGTGCTGAGGTGTAGGAGAAAGCCAGACGATGTCCAACTGGGTTGCGAGACAAATTTTCATAAGGTGTAAGGTAGAGCATGAGCTGGGCAAGCTCAATAGGAAATTAATTCCTTGGCCACAAATGAAAGGAAATAGATCATACTTCATCAAAATTGAAAAAAAAAGAAGTGATTGCAAATCTCAAACATCTTGAAAAATAATGGGAACGTAACAATAACAAAAACAACCAAAAACTCCAGTTAATTGAAGCTCATGAAGAAAAACACTTGCATGAAGAGCAGCTCGACAGAGATCGCTAACTCAGCCCCATTCACAGCAATTCCCCCTTGACACTTCCATTTTTACAGTATTCAGTCCAAAACAACGCCGACTGCGTGTATGCTAACAAGTCACCAGTGCTTGTAAAAGCACTTTAAAATCCACATAGTAGCAAGGACAAGAACTTGAAGGATATTTTGATGATAATATTTCAGTATGCAAGAATAAAGCGCCTGAGAGTTGTCAAGAAAGCTGCCAGTCAGCACCAGTCACGGTGGGTTTGTACCTGGTGCAGCTACTTCAAGCCTGCTGAGCACAGGCTAATTTCCTTCAATTAACTGCCAAGGCTAATAGTCCTCCTGATTCCAAGAGCAATTAACTCTCTGATAATTCAACAGCAGAACTAGACAACTAACGCTAATAGGCCTCTATTTTGCTATTTGTTATTTCTTTCTGCAGCATTTGTAATGCTCTCTGACTATATAATTTACAAGTCTGTTATTATTGGAGAATATTAATCAATGCTGGAATTGCTTTTGGTCTTGTGCTTATTACACATCAACTTCCTAGAGAAAAACTAACGGATGTGTTCGGGACATTGCTGCGCCTGGGCTGAAAGCTCTGATGCTGTCAAGTTTGATACCCAAAATATTACGGTGAGTTAAGTACATAAGAGAGTTTATTTGCTCTGTAAGTTCTAGTAAATCATAATTTGTATTTCTTGTAGAAAATTTCATGTCTCAAAAAAAAAAAAACAACAAATCAAGTTATGTTATCTAAACACCTCGTGGTGGTTGGGTTGGCCTCAAACCTCCTTAAGGCACCACGCTCCAAGTGTTCTCTATTTTACCACATCACAGGGGTCTTATTCATCTTACCCTCCAAAATGTTTGGTTTCATTAACGTGCTTTTAGCTTTTTACTAGCGTCAAAGAACAGAACACCGTCTGTATATGCACCACGTGCAGCACTTCACAGAGAAGGTCCTCAGTGGGAGCAGCACCTTTGGCCTCACGGGATGGAGCAAACCGCCCCGAAGTGGCCAGCCAAGGTCTGGACCAGAAATCTTGCTGGGCATTTTGTATTTTGGCCTTCCTTCAATGAAATTAAAATAATTAGTATTGCAAGCTCCTGATTTATCACCAAGTGGACCAAAATTAGACAGAAAAGACAAAAATATGAAACATCTCATTCTACAGCCAAGATTTCCCTCAAAGGTTGTTTTTCTAATATGAAGCCAAGAGATTCCTGACAAAATTAAGCACCATGAACATGGCAGTTTCCAAGGAAACTTGGATCTTAAGCAATTTGGAACTTGGATATTAAACCCAGCACTTCCTATTGTAACTTCAAATATTCTGAAAAGCAGCGCAGAGGTAAGGCCTTCTACATAAACATCTCACAAACAAATTAGCAGTCAGATCCCGCAGCAGCGGGGTTTGCAGGGGGATCACAGCCCCTACAGAAAGACCTGGCAATGTGGTTGATCCTGCTGACAAACTGAGCGAGTGTTCCTGATGAAAGGCATTTCTAACCTCCAACACAAACCCACAAAAATACACTAACCTCGAGTTAACAAACCTAACTAACAGATAGCAGCTGCACATCACAAAGCCTGCTTCAGCCATTCTCATCTTCTCTGGAGGAGCGAGTTGGAGGTGGCTGTTTGTCCATAAAAGACCTTAATCCTGCACTTTTAGCTTAGTAATTTTTTAGATTAATATTCTTTGGAGCAAAGTGAGCTCCAGGTGGTGGCCTCAGACATCTCAGAGCTGGCTGCCTTGCGTGAGATCCAAGCTTTTGGATTCTTTCAAAGCAAGAGCATATACCTTCGCTAACAGAAATTGTTTTCCCTACTGGAACTATGGATTTTTCTCTTTTTCATAATTCTGTTCATATTTGTCTTATTTCATGTTTTTTAATGAATATTTTACCAGTAGAAAACATTATTTCTGATGTCATGGCACACCAACACAAACCATTTATCCAGAAGCTGTTTCCAAACCTTTCTGAATTTCAGGGATTCCTGCTTTCCTTGATGCTACAAAAACATTGCATGTCATCACGGTCCTAAAGATTCACACAATATTTCACTAATGTGATGTCTCAGGTAAGTATTTTCATGCTGAAGTTTTATTAGAATATGCAATGCAGCAACTAGAAATGCAGTAATACTGACATACCTATCAAAGACCTTCAAGCAAGCAATAAAGATGTGAGAATATGTGCTCCATGTTCCCTGACCATAAAAATCTTCTGGTCATAGAACCAAAGTACTTCACCTCTGCAGACCTTTATATGATAAAAGTTCTGCTTTACCAATTTAACCAGTGAGATAACCAGTGGAGTATCTGATCTCTGAAAGAGTTTCAATTCAGGCTTAAGACAAAAGCCATTATACCAGAGTTAGAATAGAGAATGACTGAGCAGCCCGATGTACTGATCTACAGAAACAGCATACTGAAATTGCTGAAAAAAATAAAATAAAATCTAGTATATTGGCTCTTTTCCTTGGTTTTCAGTTTTGGCTGAAAGCTGCAATCACAATAAACAAAACTGCTATGTCTTGCACAGAAGTGCCAAAACCCAACGTCCCCAGAAACTGAAACTGGAACCACTCCAAGCAATCAAACACGCTCATGAAACAATGGTCAGGGCTGAGTGGACTTCCCCACAATGGCACGACAGGATAAGCCACCTACTTCACTTTCTGTGCAAGCAAGATATTGGAAAGTTGTGTGAATATTCGTACAGAAGAATTTTTAAAAAACAGGTCAATATGTTGTTCTCACAGCATATACATATAGATAAAAACACACACACATATATATCCCCTTCCTCTGGTCTTTGTGGCTTTTAGTCACCCACACCAACCTACAGGGTTCGTACTTGCATGGGTAACTGGCACACCGATACCGACAGCAGGTAATACAAACAAAAGAAAATGGAAAAATCAACTGAAGAAATTATAAAGTTGAAAACCTTGTACTCACATGCATCAAAGGGAAAAGTAATTAACTATGAATATTTTTGTCTAAAAGCAGAAAGAAATGTAGCATAATCAACACCTAGGGTAAACAAAAATGCTCAACCTGTGCAGAAAATGGGGGGAATCCTTTCGGTCACAGAGAAACATTTGCAAACAGCCTGATTTCGGGAATTTAAGTTGTTCTCTTTTTCGTGTACAACTATAACAACGTCCATTGCACAAACCAACACAAAAGCTAGCGGTACAATCCCTACACACACGACACACCCTAACACGTATTGCCTGCTGTACTCCAAAAGCACAAAATTGGTCTTCTTAAATGCCTTCCCTTTGCCTCTTCTATGTATGGCACTTACGTCATTCATCACGACTAATGAGGAAGGCTGAAATTAGCACTCTCCAGAGCATCCATACCCTAGCAGGATGTCAGCAGATGTGATTGCTGAATGACAAAAAGCCAAGCGCTGAGAAATATTTCAGAGTACTGTAATAGCCCAGCACCAGGTAGATTCTTAAATTAAAACACAGGCCCCAAAGTTACAGCCAAGGGAATTCACCATCCCTTGAACGTGGAATTGATCTGAATGCAATTACTTTACTCTTTTAGCTCCATTCGACTTTGAACTAAACATCAATTAGTGCACAAACATAATACTGCAAGATCTGTTAACTCCAATAGTGACTTTTCCATAAAAGATCTAACGCAAATTTATTGGCCTTCATTTAATAGCTTTCAGCAATCACAAATATCACACATGAAAGCGCAAATTCATTTTCTGATGGTCACTTAAACCTTTAATTCTCCTGATAAAACTCCCTCAGCCTTAGTTTTAAGCCCCCTAAATTAGGAAACAAGACACCACATAATATATGCTATAAGCATAGGTCTTCTCTGAAAAGCTGGGACCTTCAAGTGCTTCAGCTGCGATGCACGCCATTGAGCCATGGCCAATATAAGCTAATTTGAATAATCAATATGACAACCTTATTTTTCTAATGCAAACAGGATTGATACAGTAAGGTGTCTCACTGCCACATCACAGTCATGGCCTCTTTTAACCCCTAATTAGATTTAGGCGATTATCCCTGCTCTTCCTTACAAGTGTACAGCCCGGATAAGAGATGACAAAAGCTATCTGCCACTTACTCAGCCTTTGCAGACTGCAGGTTATCCAGGGAGATACAGGGTAAGATCAGCAAACAATTGTTATTCATATCATCTCCAGTTTTAAGATAGTCACAGTTTTCCATACATGCTAAGTGAAAATAGCCCAGAGCATTAGGTAAATGCAAAACGCTTAAGAACATCAGGGTTACACAGATGGAAATTCAAGGTGATGTTAGGGAATTAATTCAAATTGGTTATCACAAAGAAAACTATCTAGCAACGATTTTCTTTTTCAGGCAGGAGATACTGAGTTTTCAACAGATTGGCGCTCATTGTTTATTTGTGTGAGCATTTTACATGGATATTTCTAAAAGTCAAACTTCGAAGCAGCAATCCCAATAGAATTACATAGCTAAACAAAGTACTAAAAGACAGAGAAGATCTATTACAGAAATGTAATCACATTTCATTTACAAGAGCTCTTATCTCAAGCACTTAAACATAAAATTTAAACAGTTTTCCATTTTATTGTACTCAGTATTTGAGCTAATAAGATATAAAAGTATAATCATGTTAGCAACATTTCTATTGCATTACATAAACACAGCCCTAGATTAAAGGCAGACCAGGAAACACAAAGCATGATGTTGCATATAAAACCGAGCGCCTTTTGCCTGGCAGAAATAAATATCACTGGCATCATGTGTGAAAATTGCCATGCTAAGATTGGATCACATGTTCACATAACGTCTACTCTCATATTGACCAAAAAAAAGGACTCCCGTAGGGATTATTCATACGGGAATGTGTTTAACATGCTTTGGTAACCAAGAGAGAAGTCCTGCCCTGCAGCGTGGTTCTCTTAGCAGGCTATGCAAGGACAGGTCTGCAAGGATCTTGTGTCCAAGTCAGGTGCAGCCCACTCATGGCTGGAGGAGAATTTCTGGTTTGCCTTTAAATATTGGATATGCTGTGGTTAGATAACCCTTGCCCACAACACCTTATCAAGATGCAGCAGACTACCATGCAGTCTCTGCATTGCATCTTTGGGTTTATTTCCCATCGAAGCCTCACTGCTCAGTTTCTGCTCCTTCCCAGCTGTGCAGGAGAGGCAGCGAGATGCTGCCACCCCCTCACTCACCTCGCAAGAATCTGCCTTGACATCGACAACACGGCACATAACGCTCACCTCCGTTATGCCTCAGACGTGCAACAATACCCATCCCACTTCAACTTGTGAGAAAATCTTATTTGAAACTCATTCTTTAAATTTTTCACTAACTTGAAGAAAAATTAAACATTGCATTCTCTAAGTGTTTTCTATAGGTTGAATAAAAACAGTTGGTAAAAATGGTTTGATATAGAGAAAACAGCATGAAAAATTGTTCCTGCTTTAAGTTTCTCACTGGATTGCTTTGCTTTCTCAAAAAAAAAAATAAATGCTACAATAATATGGATTTTTTTTGTGTGTTTGCTAATACAAAACATTGAGTTTTTCTGTAATGAAATTTGCAACTTAACTTTAGGAAGAGGTGGTAAGCAAAGACCATCAGCTGTAACAGGACTGCTCCCTGCAAAAATGCCTTCAGTCTCACGAATATCCCAAAGAGCACAAAGACCTGCAGAAGGGACACTCGGTGCCTGTTGCTCACTGGAGTCAACTGGACAACTACACGAACAAACAATTCCAAGTGTCTACCATTTAGATCTAAACATCCAACATCAATTCTTTGAGTTAGTAGAGCCTAAATGCTTAAAAAAATAGCATATTTATTAAAATAGAAAAAGATTTGAGTTACTCATGGCAGATAAGAAGGATGGAGTGCACGATTTCCTGTTCCCCATGTTCTTCTCTCCTTCCCTTCCTCTCTGTACCCTGCCCAGCAGTGAAAAGGGACGGGTGGTAGGCTTTGCGTTGCAAGGTGAAGCTGCCAAGCAGCAAGAGCTTAAATGCCGCAGTGAAAGCTAAAATATCTCAGTCCAGACTTGGACATAACAGGAAAGGAGAAACAATGCAGAAAAGTTGATGGGAGGAGAAAAACATCTTCAAGTTCTTAACATGCCGCAGTGCAGAACTTTCAGCATAACGCTTCTGTGATGTTTTCTCATTTTTAAATTGTGCTTTAATCTGTACTTTATTGAAAATAACTGAGCAAAACCTTCAGTGTTTCCCATTAATCTTGGTACAGCTATTTCTCAAAAGGAGAGATCTATTTTATAACCTTTAAAGTTAATGGAAGTAGCTTTCAACAAGCTCTGGAGCTTAAAGCTTATTTTGTTTTTTAAACAAATTAATCGGTGGATTTGACTCTTTTGTCCTCGTCTATACAAAACATATCTTGACCTTTTAAGTAAGATTTAATAAGATTTAATGTTTTCCACTACATATAAGTTCCTACCTCTACTCCATCTTCATGCTCACAGAACATCCTGACATACAGAGGACCAGCCATAAATTAATTACAAGTAGAAACTAATGCTACAGTGTTATCTAAAATTTCATACCAAGAAAATTACAAGACAAAACCAAGATTCTTGTTGAGAAAAATAATACACATATATTTTTAGAAGCCCTGTCACTCCTGCCCTCCTCAGAAGCTGAGCATCCCAGTACTGGAAGCATTTTCCAATCCTACTCTGATAAACATTTTCCTATTACATTGTGTGTATTTCTTTAATATTTTTCAAAGCACAGAGCAATACCCACCTGACAAGGATCAATAGGAAAAAAAAACTTTTCTCTCTTTGACACAGTGTGATCCCATTAAGTAGCCTTAAGAGATTCTGATCGGAGCAGCAAAGTCAGACCTTCCTGATCAATTCCTTCATCCATTTTGAGAAAATATACTGATCTTGCTTTTTCCAATTTCAGTCCAGGAAAAAAAAAAAAAAATCATTCCCACCATAATTCACCATTAAATAGGCCTTGTCTTATGAGAACTTGGGCAGCTAGAAGCAGATGAAGAGCAAGTCAGAATCCAGGAGAATCACCAGGACATCTAACACGCTTCCTCTGGGTCTTTCCATTTCTACCCTGAAAGTCACTCAAAGCATTTCCCAGCCTTGTCCTTCATGGATCTTTAAAGATGTTGCTTTCAACATTATAAATAATGCATAAATCATGACCTGAAATGGAAACGATTCCAAGATCCTTTTCCTCCAGAAAAACTTCAGCTCACTAGGTTACTGCTGGGGCTGCCCTAACCTTTGAAAAAAGGGAATAAAACCAACATGATGCTGAAGTATTGTCACAGTAAAATGGGGTGCAGGCTGGAGATAAGGCACCCTACGTGCTGGTGGATTCTGCAGCCGAACTGAAGATGTTTTATTCCAAGACTGGATGGGTCATTAAGAGCTTATGCACGTGCTACGTTATGATCTCTCTGACTGGAATTAGACTTGGAGAAATTCAGCAGATAGGCTCAAATGGAAGATTTGCATTGGGCAGGCTCCTCCACTGGAAGGCCTGAGAACCTTACCATTTTAACAGAAAATTATTTTAATGCAAAGGTATTAAAGTAGAAAAACTTGCTCTACTTTCATCTGCAGTGGTGCCCAACTCAACTTGTCCAAGGAGAACTACCCTACCAGCTTCACCCCCTCCTGGATCCTGTCAGGAGGTCACCCACCAAGGACAGGTCACCGGTGGCATCATCTGGAACATATGCACGTAGAAATTAGCTTGTGACACTTTCAGGCTTGATTGCAAGGGATCCCAAGTGCCTGATGCTTTGGGCCTTTCCCCTCTGCAAACAGCTGCTGCTTCAGGCTCTCCCCTACAGCAGTAGATGAATAAGGGCAATGAAGGAAACAGAAGTATCCGAAGGGTTGAGTGCTCCAGTTTTGTTTGCAGGTTAGGAGAGACAAATTAAATAATTTAAAATAATTAAATCAATAACAAATGAGGTGTGAACTTGCCAAAACATGTACCTGTGATCTTGAGGTCTCTACAGCAGCACGGACAGGCCACAAGCCCTGCCTGTTCTGAAGTGAAGAACACTCTGTATCTTTTGTTTTTCTTCTGTTTTATTTACGAAACTGATGCTAAGAGCACCTTGCCCCGCGCAGAACCAGGAGCTGCCAAGGATGACACAAGAGCCTGCAAAGGACATTCCTACCCTTTCCAGCTTTTTAACCAGATGTGACAGACCTGTGCAAATGTGTCAAAATCTACAGCAGGTTTGTCTTCCGCTTCTTTATAAAATAGTCCCTAACCACGCAAATAATTGTTTTGATAAATTCTTTAAAGAATTTCATTACCAAAACATGTTAATAATGCTCCCAATTTCTTTTTCCTCACTCAATAATTCAGATTACTTCACTTAATTTTTTGATATACTTTTACAATTCAAAAAAAAAAAAAACATAAAGATGCAAGATTAGACTACTATTAGAAATACTTTCTTTAACCAAAATGTTCCTTATTCTCTTGCTAATATGAGAAACACAAGGTTCATACTGTCTATAGCAGGTAAGTCCAATTACAGAAAAAAAAAATCATTATCCAGAAAAAAGAAAATGAAAGCAGTGAGAGTTTAATTACATTTTATTTTACACTAAAATATCTTTTTTTTTTTTTTTTCAGTGACTCGTTTGCTTGCTCAGAGGAAGCAGTGCTTGCGTGTGGTTTTTTGTTTTTTAACCTAAATGATTGCTGGGGACTCCTCTGCTTTAGTTCCATGCTAGCAAGACACTGGGTGTACGGTTAGGTGATTACTGTATCTCTGCAGTTCAGTATCTGCAGGGTGTCTGAATGCCACTAACTACTTAAACCCAGTAAAGAGATTACAGCTCACACTAACTGGATTTTCACAGCTCCGTATCATTCAGTTTGGATTCCTCATACACAGATTAAGGGAGTCCATTAAAACAATAGTCAGCTGCTCTCAGAGTGCAGGGCGCCTTGGTTAAAAAAAAAAAAAAAAAAAAAAAAAAAGAAAAAAAAGGGCCACATGTTTACATTCAGGGAACGTGTGCGAGTGTACACGCGTGTAAACGAAATACTCCTTCAGAAAGAATACTCTCTATTTAGGGAATTATTCAATTTTAAAAACAAAGATAATGCAAATTATATAGTTATAAAAGGACAATCATGGTGGTTGGCAGTTTTAAGGACTGCATAGTTTTGAAAATTTTAAACAGCTTAAAGTAATGTGTGTCTTTGAAGATACTGCCTTCAAATGGATTCCAAAATCTACTTCTGTAAATGCAGAGAAATAGCATGTCCTCGTAGTACAGGAATTGAGCAGGGAAGCTAATTTAGCAAGCATCTCCAACTGATAATCTCAACTATAAACCTAGAACACAAAATCTGTATTTTGTACTTCTTACCACTGCAAAGTTGATTTTCTTTTCTTCTTTAGAAGTGTTAGAAAGTGCAAAAGTGATAGAGATTCACTTATGAACAGTCCTTTTGATTGTTAATGGAGGTATCCAGGCCACAAGAGAACAGTGGGGGGTTTTCCACGCTTACAAATATATTTCTAACATGAAACTACTAAAAGGAGGAAGGATGGGACCCTGCAGTTCAGAGCATAAATAACAAATTTGACTCAGTGAGTGCTTACTTCTTCCAGCACTTCCTAAGTATTTGCAATAAACAAGTGACAGCACCACACTGTTGCTTACAGTCTAACGCAAGATAAATTAAAGAACAAATTAAAATGAAACAGTTACTCTGTGAGTAAAAACTATTGACTTTCTGGACCTAGTTGTGCACCAAAATCTTCTGGACAGATGTGCTCCACAGCTTACACACATGTGCTCTCTCCTTGGGTTCACACAGCATTTTAGGGACGTCTGTTAGTGAAGGGAAAAGAAATACCAGATGGTGCTGTCTCAATATCACAGCCCATTAAAGAAATGACCATCCTTTTTAGACTTAAAAGAGGATTTTTAGCAAACCAAAGGAAAAACTAGTCCAAAGCAGTCCAAACAACAATAGCAACAAATCCAGGTCAAAGGCAAGTGACCCCAGAGCTACTCTGAGCACACGGACATCTCTTTCCTTTTCAGGGGGAAACTCACTCTGCTTCCCATTAGCCTTTGGCTGGCTTCCTCTAGAGGAAATTGTCCTCATTTGGCCTTTCAGCTGGTTCCTTCTCAGCATCTTCTGCCAACAAACCTAATGAATTAATTTCTCTAGAGTCTCTACAGGTTTCTGGGTGCCACCTGCACCCTGCATCCTGGAGCACCTGGATGGGAGAGCCCAAGTTATTTAATTCCTTTTTTCATTCAGAAAATAATTATGAAAGGGTAAGTTATGAAACCTATATGCATAAAACAAATCTCAAAGAACCACCATGATTACACGGTAAATAATTACACCTCCAGTTATCTATTCGTTTGCATGCCGCCTATAAGTAATAATATGAGGCATTTTACCATGTGTAGTAACTGCAAAACCACTCTAGCCTATGGTCTTTATTCATAAACCTATGAATGAAGACTAAGTGCATGCTTCCTCTACATTTCTAGGTCAGAATCCTATTAGGAGAACTGGTGAGGCAGCACCAGGACCGTCACGGAGAAGTCTGCAGCATGACTCTGACACAAACGATCATCTACTTCAGTTTCTGGACAAAGACTGCTCTCCCATTTTGTTCCGCTCTCAGATGTGCAAGCAGATCTCAGCCAACATAAACACCAGGTTTTCTTTGTGTCCTTGAAGTCCTGCATCACTTTGGAATGCCTGAGGTTCTGAGAAACAAACAGCAGTAAACACATCAAAAAAAAAAAAAGCAAAACAACAACACTTGGAAGGCTGAGAAAAGCCTAACCCTAAAAAAAATAATCAAATATTTATGGGTATTTTGAAAATGGTATATCACATCCCATACCACCTGAGCACTTCTGCAGTCTTCACTCATAGCCAAGATCTTGCTGTCTTAAAGACCAGCTGACAATTTTCTATGAAGGAACTGTTTTGATGCATTGCTACAAGACCAAGCACTACTACAGTGTCTGCGTGATCCCACCTCTGAATTTACAGGAGATTAAAGAGCACCAGGACATCTGTTTGGAAAATATGGTCCCATTTCCTTTTCCTCTTGAGATTCTCACCACAAAAGTCTAAACAAAATGTGAAAGTTTAATTTTATTTTTTTTTTAATAGTTAAGAGTATTGATCTTTGGCCTACAACAATTTCTAAAAGAAGCACAAGTCACATCTGCTTTTATTTGCAGTTTGAAAATGTATTGACAAAGACTGTCAACACAGCAAAGGCCTGTGATTATCCTTTAGGACAGTATGCGTATCTAAGAGTTGCTGATGAAGTAAAATAAAGACAGCAAGATTTGAATCATTATTTTTCAATGTGATGCCTCCAATTACAATCCCTTCTGGAAGCAAAGCATCAAAGTGCAAGACTTTTAGCTTACACTATGTGGAGTTGCAACTCATAGCGTAACGTGAAAAAAGTTCTGTGCAGGAATGGAAAATGTGGGGAGGGGCAAGGGGAAGAATTCCTGGCACTGAGAAAATCCACTGAAGTTATTTCTACATGAAAATCTAATTCAGAGATCTTAGAAGAGCAGAGCGTTCTTCTGATGCTACAGTGAAAAAAGCATCACTCAAAGCAGAGTGGCAGAAACCAGCTGCTGCTGACAGTTTAACACCAGCAAAACAACCCAACAAAAACCCCACCAGGCACTGATCTTTTCATTTGCATTGACCAAAGCGATATGCATTAAAAAAATCTACATTTTGTTTCCTTGATTGTTTAATAAGTACTTGTATTTCTAAATAAATTATACTGCAGAAATACTTCAGAATCATTTTATGAAGTCTTCATTTCAATGAAAATGCTATTTTACAGCTAGTTCACCACTATCATAATCCCTGAAGTACACTTTCTTCTCCAAAGGGGTTGCAATATTACCTACATTAATCAATAAAAAAGAAATAAAGACTTAAATTTTTCAAAATGGAAATAAAACGGAATTGAACTGAAATCAAAAAAATGAATTCAAACAATTGAATGAAGCACCAGGCATAAATTAAAAATAAATAAATGAATACAAGACCCCCAAATTCTTACAAAACTTGAGTGCAGCTGCGTTCAGAACTCACCTACTGAGCTCTGGTGGCTGACAACCAGCTACTTCATGGATTTGGCTCCATTTCAGCTCAATTTCAGATGTCAAGACAGTCAAGATGACCCTAAAGTCCAAGATGCTCAGCTTCATCTATTAAAAGCAAAGCGGTTCTTAGAGACAAAAAAAGGTGCCATGAAAACAAGCCCAGCAACGTGCAGCTTTATAAGATTAATGGATCTAGAGGTGAGATAAGCAGTCACACAGAATCTGGGAGGTCAGGGCACTGTTCCCTCCAGTACCTGTGGAAGTCACATATACTTCACAAAATGTTAATATGGAATAAATCAACTCCTGCTAAGGTAACAAGACCCCACTGAAAAAAAAAGAAACTGAAGTACTGGTCACCTTGCAACAAATGTGAAAAACTATTTATAACTATGTTTACACTGAAGAAAATATTACAGAAATGTTGATTTCATCATCCTTATCCCAAGCTAAGTTTGGCAAGGAAGACCTCTTGCTCTTGTCAAGTACAGGGCATTCTCCAGTTCTGCAGTCAACAGAAGGGGTTTGCTGTTTGTGCTGTGTTTAGTTTTCGTTTGTTTTTAAATACAGAAATTTAAATATTTCCATAGAGTCAAATCTGCAGTTCAAAATAATCAACTGCAGAAGGCTCGCCTACCAGAAGTTATTCCTTACCTCACATTTCTACTTTCTGAGTGTGTCTGGCACTAACGGAGATAAACATTTTGGAACAGAATCGTCTGAGTCCCGCCTGCTGGCCAGCTGCATTTTGTTAGTGTGTGATCATGCTAGAATCCTACTACGGTTCCGTTTTCATTATGTTTTCTATTTTTCTTTTAACGAATGTTTACGATATGAAATGACACAAATAGGAACTGGTGGTTGTTCTTACTGGGATAGTCTGTTCTGCGGGAAAGTGATATTAACACAGAGTTTAAGAACAATGAGATGAGGCCACCCCCAGCCTCAAGCACTAACTGCTGACGCTTACCTCAGAAAGGGTGAAGTATGCAGTGAGATGCTTCCGATCAACAGAAGTCATTAATTAAAATAATTAAACACTCTTTAATTAATAACCTAAGAGAGACATATTTCAGGAAAAGGTAAGCAACCACATCATCACAGTTGCTCTGCTCCTTTCTGCTGTGCGTTGCTCCCTTTATAACTATTCCTATTTGATGGACACGAGCATTGCAGAGCACCCAGGCCCGCCAGACACCGGCCATGCAGAGCCCCGGTGTGAGATCTGCTCGCTTGTGCTCGTGGCTCATCGATGAGCGAGAGAAGTTCAGAAGCCAGCACAAAGAAACTACCTGCAGCTGCATTACACAACCAGAATAAGCTCTCTGAAGACACTCGTCCAAGTGTCCGCCGCTGCTCCTGCATGCCACAAGAGATGCGGCCAGCCCAGGTCTGCTTCGGTAAGAACACAGCTCAGGGGCAGAAGGCAGAGCTGCTCCAAACTGAACTTCACAGGACGCGTGGGCTTCATCAGCCTGTGCTCCCCCAACTCCTCTGAGCCAAGCCCTGGATCCAGAATAACCCTGTTAAACACAAGCATTGCTGGAGAAAGAAACAAAGGAAAAGAGCTAGGAAGAAAGGTAAAAAAGAATAAATAAATAAAGGAGGGGCGTATTTTGTTTTTACTTTGTTTCTGGATAAATAACTCTCTCGCCATGGACAATACAAATCCTTCAAAGCCCGCTCCGTAGGAAGTCAAAGCCATCGGTTGGCATTCAAAGACACCCCAGATCGGATAAAGGGACTCAGCCAGTCAGATTTTAGAATTTTAGAAGCTTCTTATCTGCTATTCTTCAAGAAGCTACAAAAATAAATTACTGTAACTCCCAAGTATGATCTGGCATCTTAAACTTTATTATAACAACCTCTCAGCAGAGGGACTGTAGCTGTTTTAAAGTCCTGGTAATTTAGCCCAGACACTAAAAACAAAAACATTCAGATTAAGGAAAGATTTTTCCCCTCTTACAAAAGAACAAAGAAAACCCTGCTGTACATTCTTAAACTATTTTCCAACACAGCGGTGAAACAGTTTTGTTTCAGCTTTCAAAACGCACTCTCTAATTTTAAACAGGTTTTAAAGAAGTTCTATAATTTTTCTACAAATTATTGTGTTTAATATGGACAGATGGCCTCAGAGCCTACTGTTCTCGAACAGGGCATTTTACTACCATACAATTCATTCGACTGTAGATAAGGGTCTCTCATCATTTTTATTATAAGCACTTACTGTTGGGGGCTTATAACGCGGCAACGAAAATCTGATCAAGGCTGAAATATGATATGCAAGGTTCAGCTCAGAAATAATCCTTAATTATTATATTTTGAATCAAAAATTACAAAGTATGCTATTTTCCCTTTGAACTCAAATTGCAAAAGACACTTTCACAATATGACCCTCATAAGCTCTTTAAAATAAGTTCTAAAGACAATCCAAGTAACTAAAAAGAACTCAAATTAGACTGAGCAGTACAAATTAAACAAACATTGTAGCACCCCGAACATCAATTTATATTTGCACATTTCTGCTACTTGATAAATGTATCTTGTCATGTAAGATTTTAAAGAAAAGGTCTTAGAGTGACAAAATCAGTCTCAGTGTGACAAAATCCCATTTGTAAGTGAATAGAGACGATTGAACACAAATACCTTAGGCCAACAACTACAGAGATTACGTTTTGGAAGCAGCATGTGCATAATTGGATCAGATAAACACTAACACTTTCCAGATTTTGAGAGCCACTTCTTGTTGCAATGGACAGTATGGAAAGCGATAAGCTCCTAGCCCTTCGCACTGCCTGGCCAATTAACATAAACGCTGCACCCCGAGGAATTGCTCCCGACCTGAATTTAAGCTTGGTAATTGCTGAGTGTGTTTTAGACCTGAAGAAGGTTTCACATCTTTAAAAGCATGATCATTTGTCCCAACTTATATCATGTGCTCTAAAGGAATAATGCTGTATTTCCCAGCGAATACTGCTTCTCTGCTGCCCTTAAACTGTTGTGGCTACAGCTGCACAACTCTTAGATTAAGGAAGCTTATGAAAAAGTTGAGCAGAACAGCCTGCTATCACCAATACGATTCAGGCTGCAGCGTCAAGCATTCAGTAACACCAGCAGTGGCAGACCCACTTCTTACCGCCTCGCCCTTCTTGCTGGCATAACCCTTTTTAGGACTATGGTGGGCTATCCCTTCTCTGAAAGCAACAGAAAAGCAGCAATACAGAACTATAGAAGAATTAATTTTGGTTTAACCTTCTTTATATATACAAAAGCCTTTTTTGCAGACACATTCATTTACCACAAAAAGTAAACAGCAGTTGCAGATTCCTTCTGCAGTTGAAGTATTTTCTAAAAACTAAACTGTAAGAATACGTAAAAATTTTTACACTTGCCAAACCTATTAAATGATCATAGGTCTCCCAATGTTTTCCCTCACCTCAGAAGTAACAGAAATAAGAGGATGCAGTGAATGCATACGCTGCATGCTTACCACCTTTCTATAAGCAGGGCTATTTATTCTATTTACAATAGAAGTGCTTCAAACCAAAAAAAAATGTATCACTGGCAGAATGAAATATTCTTTAATAAACAGCAGCGTTTTACTCAAAAAATATAAATTAAGTATATAAAGTAGTATAAATTATATATATTAAAATTAAGTATATAAACTAGTATATTACTAATTAAATATACTACCTTATCTTTCCATCTTTGACCAAAAAAAGTCATGCTTTATAATGTAAAGATTACATAAAAATTCCTAAATTTCTCAGCAAACAGCCTTAGAGGCAAGAATTTATGCTGATATGCACGGATCTATTAAAAAACTTAGCGTATTAGTCCCTACGATAAAATCAGCATTTGCTTTCCACATGCTAACCTATTCCATCGTTACGAAAACATAATAAACAGTTGTTAAAACTTCGCAGAAGAAAAATGAAAAAAGATGTCCATGTGAACTGTCAAAGCGAAATTTCCCAGAGTAAACTACAATTTTCAGATGTATTTCCTTGCCTTTTAAAGGCAGAGTGGTTCACTGTTCTTCAGCGTAATGAACAACCAAAACGTGCTGAAAGTATCTTTCCTTCCAATCAAACATTTACCCTTCGCCACTGGTGAAAGGCAACAAGATCTCTTTACAAGATCTCGTCTTTTTCAATAAATTTTGCATGAAAACATGTTACCCAAGCACAAAGTTGCCTGCTGTCACATTGGAAGTATGATAAATGTTTAATGAAAACAACACCACACAGCTTGGTGTCAGACAACAGCTATCACACAGTCCTGCTTTGATCTGAACAGACACTTAAAAGGAGTTCTGAGCGTGCTCTGCACCACAGAACTCTATAACCTATATGCAAATAGGAGAAAATTTCCATAAATGACTTCCTCCTGCATGGCGTGGAAAGAGGTACGGAAAATATGACAAGCTCCAAGAGTGTCTGACTGCTGTCAAACTCGGGGAAGCCCGACGTTCCCAACTGACTCCTGATGCCTTCTGCCAAGCCCCGAGAAGCTCCTCGGCAGGCAGCTCTCACCCGAGCACGGTCAGCAGCCCCTCCTGGCCCGCCGCCACGGCGCAGCGCTGAGCACAAACCTCTGCAGGCGCCGTGGTTAAATGCCACTGGGAAAGGTCCCCTCGACAGGGCGACCTCAGCAAACCCCGGAAGATCTAAAACACCGAATTAAGAGGAAAAATTAATAATATATTTGGGAAACAAATTCTTCAGCAACGTAATGCCGCTCCGAGTGGTTAAGTAGTCATGAGGCCATTAATGCAAAAACGTATCGATAATCTAATAGGGACCAGAAATTAGACCGGGTGGTTGGGTTTGATTAATGGCACAACACTTCTTTTCTTCATAACAACTGTAAAGCTGCTCCTAATTTATTCCATTAAAATTTGTCAAAAGCACTTTAAAAAGTAATCCAAATTTCTCCAACTAAGAAAGCTAGGGGGAGACTAATAAATCTAGCAAACATTGTTTAAAGCTAACAAGTTTTTAGTACTTTTTCCCCCTCCAATTAAACAATGAACAATGATCCTTATGAAAACCATGTCTCAGTGCCACAACTTGTGCTTTTGACCTAGTGAAGACTTCAGACACCAAAATCCCACAGCATGTGCGTATAAGTTGATGACAACATGCATGCCAGTTGCTTTAAAACATGTGAATTAAAAATGCACAAGAGATGATTTGATTAGCAGCCAATCTGCTGGAAAGGTGCCGTAGTGTTTAATTACATGTTTAAGTACAGCAGCACGATAAAACACTTGTGCTTACCAGTGATACTCACGGACATTCAGAAGTTTCTGGTGCTATCAGAGGGTTTGGAAGAAGGCAATCCCTTAGTGCCTGACCCCTCACAGCAGCCTGCAGGACAGGGCCTGGGGGCCATGCAAATCCCATAGGAGGTGACAGAAGCTGCTCGAGGCCTGGTGGCTCAAACCATCACAACGCTGCACTAAGAACAGTCCTTTAGTTTAGAAAAATAAAAATATTCGTATTTCCCACACTTGATACCCTGTTAGTAAGAATGCATGTTAGAACGGTTACGGATGGTGGCACATTTGGAGGATCAAGGACAAAAAAAAAAACCTCCCTGTGCATGTGAGCCAGGTTCAGTGCGGCGTACACCGGCTGAAGAAGGCACCTTGCAACATTTAGAGAAACGCTGCGCAATCTATAGTGCATTTTTAAAAGGTCACTAATGTCCACGACTCAGGATATAGTCTAGCCAATACATTAGGAATTGAAAGACCGTGCAATAAAGAGCAAAGCTATCCTAATACCACCGTGTTACGCTCTGAAGATGAAGAAGCACAGGGGGAAGCCCACAGACCCTAGAAATTATGGGGAAAATCACAGATGAGGGAGGTTGGAGTCCGGTGGGGTTGAGGCAGAGAGCAAAGGTTGCTCTAGCTCTTTACAAGCAAGTAATTGTCTTCATGCAGAGCTCCAGCAACACTCAAGGTGTTGTCTCACTCCTCCAACACAGAGACAACGGTCTCCTGGTCTTTATTCAGAGACCTTTTCTGATCAATGTCACTTCCCCCCCCCTTTTTTTTTTTTTGGGTGTGGGGGGGGTAATAAAAGGAAGAAAAGAACAGACAAACAGGAAATGAGGCAGCCAATTGTAGGGCCTGATAAACTACTGCTGGGGAAATAAACATTTGCTTTCTTCACAAAAGCAAAATTTAATAAAAGAAAATCACTAGACTAGAACTTACTGGTAAGAGCCAGACACCAGATGTCCAGTGTGCACTGTAAAACTTTGCAGAGACAACAGAAAATGACAATGCATCGCAAAACCAATATTGGTCCTTATTTTATCGATTCCATTTTATTTATAAAACCACACAGTATGTCAGCAGATGCAGTGTGTTCTATAAAATTGCAAAGGTGTGGTAACACCTCGACGCCGCGCTCGTCACCAAAAGTTGCGTGAGCCCAGGAAGGCCAGCTGTGTGCATGCTAATTACACAGGGTGAGCGTTGGCACAGTTCTGGCGTGCAGTAACCAACATCATGCACAACATCACTACTGCAGCCGTGGGTCTGCATGACCGTATCAGAGAGCCACATTGTTATTGCAAACAGAGAGATGTGATTTGAAACTTGGCCTATGAGGCTGGATGAACAGAAAAAGCTTGGTGGCCAAGCAAGTGCTTTTACTTTGGAAACGCTGGCAGCAGTTCTTCCAAAAAAGTCGTATTGTTTATTGTTTTTTTAATATATATATGTATATGTATATATATTCTTCCAGGCAATAAAGCTCTTTCTCCCATGCATTGCAACAGAAATATATGTATATACACACACACACACATATAGAGGAACACAACGCAAACAACTACTATGAGGTAAGTAGACAAAACCAAACTGATTAGTTGAGATTAGTTGTAAAATGGAAGGAAAATAAATACCAGAGCAGTAGGTGGATAACTGCTTAAGAACATTTCTTGCTACCTGCTCGTCTTCAGCTTTATTTTAGATAGTTTACACTGGAAATGAAATAATCCCGATAATATGAAAGATGGATCTCTTTCTGTTTATGAATATTTCAGGGTTTTCTGCTAGAATGATTTTTAAAGTTGCACTGCTTTACCTTTTAAGTGAGCACAAACCTCTTTCAAAGCTTGATAGACCTCTCTCAGCTCTACTTGCTGTTTGTGTTTTTTTTTTTTAAACCAAGTACAGTCAGATGCTGTAAATGAGCTTCCCAACCTAAATTCAAAGCAGCTGTTACCACAATCCCTCTCCATGATGGCTGAACAAATAGTATATCCCTTAAAACATTTCAGATTGTGAGAACAAAAGGGTTCAGCTGTTTTGCTATGACTGTAATACAGCCTGTCTCCACCAAATAGCTGACACTCATCCAACATTCAAGAAGTTCAGTGCTCAGCCTTAAAGAATATTCACTGAAACAGGGAATGCCAAACGGATGACAACTGGATTACCATGGCAGAGTTCTTTTACTCTGGAAACCTCTCAAGATTTTTTCCTGAAAATATAAGATCTACTCTGAAAGAACCTAAAGTTGCCTTGATTTACAAAATAAACAAACATACGCAAATAAAGTGCAGGTCTCATTTTGCAGATTGGGAGAAGGAAGAAAAAGCTTAGAATGGAAGAGATACGTGTATTTATCCTCAAAATATTATGTACAGCAAGAAATACTCTAAATCTAACTAAACTTGCCTCAGATCTTTAGGTTTATTTCCTACTCCTTATGTTCTACCAAGAGTTGTACTTACCAGCCTATCAGAATATATAGGAATACAGTTATTCTGATGAGCTCTGATTAAGTTCCAATTCCTTCAGCTCCTTCAGGCTGGCAAGTAAGATTTAATTCCTTCTTGACCGCAAGTAAGAAAAATTATTTGTGTCTCCCAAGTATCTCCCCCAAGCACCTTGATCTGAGGTGTCAAAGTGAATTCTCTCATATACCAAACCATACAATGGCAATCTTCATAATACAATCCTCCTCTTCCTTTCCTTCACTTTCAATAAGCAATAACCAAGAGTCAAATACCCTGTGATAAGGGCTGACTTTTCAAAGACTGAACCTAACCTCCAATTCTCCCAGTACAGCTGTCTCAGTCACTGCAGGAACAAACATACCATCGAGCAACCCAGCCATGCCAAGAAAATGCAAGTAACACTGATCGTGAAACACCTTTGTTTATGCAAAGCTGAAGCTATAAAATTAACTAGCACTGGAGAATTTACATTGTCTTCTCGTGATTTGGCTGTAGGATGCTCTTTTTTATAGCTTTCAAGTAACTATTTTCCAATAAATACATTCCAAACAGACGTTAATGTAATTTGAAAAACAGATCTGGCCCTTCACATGTCTTTCCATGGAGTACCTGCAAGCATCTATTCCAAATACAGGGCTCAGAGGCCTATTTTGTCCCCTAAGACAGATCCCCAGCTGTCGGAGTTTCTAGAAAGGCTCTACAGAATAGTCTTACTTTCAGTGTTGATCTAGATGTAAATTTATTCACCTGGAGAGTGTGACCTACAATAGATTCTTCTCAGTACTTCACATCCAAATATATACTTGACAACCTGATAGTCGTCTTTGGTGTTTAGACTTTTTTCTCCATGCTTCAGAGAAAAAAAATTGAACAGTAAATTGAAAAAAAAGCACCATTAACGTGTCAGTTACAGCAGAATAAAATGTGTGTCTTTTTTCCTGCCCAAACTAGATCCAACCTAAAACAAGAAACAAACACACAGCTTTTTCAGCAAATGCAGACGCTGGAGGAGGCCTCGCCTATCACCTGCTCGCTGGCTCTCAGATGAGGACAGTCGACAGAGCAGGTCCTTCTAGTGCTTGCTTGTCTCCTCCAGCATGAAGCCAGCTGGGTGAACAGTGAAGTTCCAGCCAGGGCAGCAAACTCTCGTGCTGAAGGGGACCAGCATCAGTCGCAGAACCTGCTATGACGCTCAGCACTGGAGACAAGCTATAATAAGAGTTATAATTCTAGCCATACCCACGGGAGGACATCTGACACCACCACAAGACAAAAATCCGGAATTATAACATATGCCCTCAAAAGCAAAATTCAGCAAAACCAACCTACTACCTTCAGCTGACCACAGCCAACTACAAAAGCCTTCAAAGCTACTGGGAAACAAAAGATGGTATCTCAGTGCTTTCCTCAGAAATTAGCATCCAGACAGAACAAATGCATGACTGAATCTCATTGCTGCTTCAGGAGACGAAGAAAAAGTGCCAGGAGCCCATAGATTTACAAAGGCAAAAGGTTCACTGAGGTTGTGTTGTGTCGTCCTCCTTATACATCTATAAATGAGGGAGGACAAGTGAGCTTCCTTGGCTACGGAGGTCTTTTCTTTCCCGTATTTTTCACCCACAAAGAAAATAAATACATCAAGAAACGATAGCAAGAAAGAAAGCTGAGAGCTTGGGAGGCTTGAGGAAGTCTCCTAGAAAAAGACAATTATAAAACATCTTACTTGTTTTTTTTTTTTCTTGGAGAACACAGAAGGCAAAAAAGAAACTGCAGTAGCTCTCTCCCTTCCTAAATACACGCGTGCATTTAAGAAGGAAAACTCTAAGTTCCTAGTTCACTCTTACTGGTCCATAGCAGAGTATTCCCTAGACAAATAACTGCATTAACTGCAAATTGAATCCAAGAGCTCTGTATTTAAATGCGTTGCTTTGCGAAACCTTTAACGAACAATAACTTGATGCTGATGCAGTCTGAATCTTCAGAATGACAAATAACTGCAAAGGAAAAACGCTTCCCAGATCCATACTCTCTGTACGGATACACTTTGATCACCATTTGATTAAACTGAAAAATATGTTGTCCCCCCTCAGAAAAGTTTATGAAGCATAAATTATATCAACATCATCCTGGGTATATTTCATTTTGTAGTCTAATGATGCTCCAAGTAAGAAATCCCTGCACAAAGGCTACTGGTCAGTACCTGGGCTCGAAGGGAAATGGACTGATGTCATAAAATGTTTCTATTATCAGTTTGTACTCTTTGTCCTAACTACCTTGGAAACGACCCAAACAAGACATTTGGCTTTCGGATTTAGCATAAGCAATTTTGTAAGTTATCAAAATATAAAGGTAAATTGCTTGCTTCCAAAAAAATTCTGGGCACTTCTGAGTTCTTCCTACAGCTTGCTGATATCGATCCTTATTATAAAAGGACATAAAGTCAGGCAGTATGCTAATAAAGCACTGCAATATATTCCAACGTGATTTAAGATGTGCTTCTATACAAAGTCCAGAAGACCTCTCACGCACCAAATGTGTCGTGCTCAGTAGGGGTTCTTGCCCTGTTCAGAGCACTAGAATCTACTTCAGGAAAAAAACAATTTGGGCTCAACATCCAGGCTTCTCCTCATTCTTCCACAAGTACCAAAACGTATTCAAACTTCAGGTAAACAGGCAAGAGGCATCTTGTTTATGACATACCACCAATATTTCAGAGGCTCCAAGATATTTACAGTGAATCCTACTGAGGGCCAAACACATCTGCAGCAACAGCAGATGAATCACAGAATCACAGGCTGGTTTGGGTCGGAAGGGACCTCAAAGCCCCCCCCAACACCCTCCAGCCATGGGTAGAGACCTCTGCCCCCAGCCCAGGCTGCCCAAATCCCCCCAGCCCGGCCTTGGGCCCTTCTAGGGATGGGGCAGTCCCAGCTCCTCAGGGCAACCTGTGCCAGGGCTGCGCCGCCTTCATAGTAAATATCACACGTGGGTTAGTGAAACTGGGAAAGTAGCGCTTGAAAAGAGTGGCCGACACCATCCTTGAAGTTCCCAGCAGTCTACGTACTACAAATAAGAAAATTTAAAAAGTAAACAGATAATGCTGAATATTTACATAATCAATTACCGAACCAAGGACAAGCAGGAACGATATTTGAGGGACTAAGTAACCAATACCATCGGGATGTAAAACCAATCACGCTAAAGTTTGCGAGAGATCAAGATGCACAAAGTAGAAGTAATTACATAAACTGTCTTCACTGAAAGCTGTAAAAAGAAGATCAACAATCTAAGTTATTTCAAGCAAAAATTAGGCTGGCAGTATGTTTTGAAAGGCAGTCCATCATTCAGGCACGGCAAGTACTTCTACTGAAACAATACTTTGAGCCACAAATGAAGCCCAGCAAACTTCTGTCAACACAGAAGGCCGGGGGAAACCCACCACACACAGTGAAAAACAATTTTTCAAAGGAAATTATTTCCGTGCTTTTCTTCAGTACTCTTCATTTCTTTTCCTTAAACTGTGGTTATAATGCATCAGAAATTGAGTTACATTCATCTACTGAAGAAAAGCTACTTAGCATATTTGCAAGGCAAGGAAGAAAAAGGAATTGTTAATCATTTGGTTCAAATGATGCCGCATGGCAGAATTTTAAAATGTTCAGAATCATGTGATTCAAAGATTTTTAATAATTTCCATTTTGTTTCCATAAATAGCATGCATTATACAAAGAAAACTTTTTTTTAAAAAGTAAAACTCCAAATCATTGCCTGTTTTTATTATAGCTGCATTATTTGTCATTTCACTTACCCATGCTTCGTGCCACATATCTCCTTCTCTTTTCCTTTGCCTTTCTCTTTTACTTTTTCTTTCTCTCTGCCTTTACGCCGCTCTCTTTCACGAGACCCACTATGAGTTCTCCTATGACTGGATCTTTCACTACTTCGACTATAAGAACGTTGACGAGGTCTTGAGCGCGATCTACACAAAATCCATAATATTAAAATTTAGCAATTATGCATTTTTCACCATCACTGCATGTTAGATTTGTTATTTTGTCCAACTATTTTGAACTCATTTTCAAATCATTTAGTAATTTAATATGTTTAAACAAAAACCTACCAATTTCTCAAAAGAAAAGAAGAAAGCATTGCTTCTGTTCTGAAGGAAGAATGCAAAGTAAATTAAACCATACTACACAGTATTCATGCATTAAGAAAATAATCAAGTATTAACAAAGTAGTCTTTAGAGCTATTGAAGAAAGTAAGGATGGAGAATCTTAAGCGTTAAACACTGCATTCTTAAATTCTGATCAATTTAGCTTAGCAAATAAGTAAAGAATTTACAGATGCTACTAAGTGCTTCTATTTACATATTAAATACTTCTACTAACAATGTTCCAAGAAAAAAAGAAAGACATTTACAAAACCCTAACTTTAGCCTGCAGAGCTGACATTTACACACTTTTTATTTATTTTTTTTTAATATATATTCAGGCTTGAAACACTCTGCAGAAAACCTATAAATACACCAACCCTACAGGCCCAACAACACAAGAAACTGCATACAGGTGCAAGGCTTTGTGCACATACAGTCCTCTGGTTCTTGGCTGGCTATAGGATACTCTGTTCTCAATCACATTACCCACTCCTCTGTAATAAATTTATGTTGTTACTGATACATTTGAATGAAAAAAGATCAAGTAGTATTACAATATAACTGCTTCTATGTGTACCTAAAACTGTTTCTATGTGTACCCGATTCCTGATTTTTTTAGATGATTTTCTAAATTTCACTGTATAATTTATTATCAATCAATACCTCTCTGCTGCCGGTAGAGGAGTAGTCAAGTCTTTAGCTACTTCTGCACATTTACAATGCACATTTTGGAAAAAAGCAACTCAAGTTTCCACTAGTTTCTATCACAATGCGCATCTTCATACAAGTTCTGATCGCGACTCTTTGGAAAGTTTCATTAAGTACCAGGAGAGCTGGGGGCAGGGGAGAGCATTTCATAAAATCGTATTAAAAAAAAAAAAAAAATTATTTAGCACCTCTGGACTGCAAAACTCCAAAAGCCTTTAAAAGCAAAATCACATACAGAAGATCACTCAATTTTAAAGGCAACAACTGTTTAATAAACCTCCCCAATAGAACAAGCAAAAGAAAATACTACATCCAGATGAAGCTATAAATCAAATTTAGGAAGAATGCTGTGATTGAGTCTGGAATTTGTCCAGCATACTGGGGTTAACATACCTACTCCTGCCATCAAGCCTTTTAGACTAGCACCAGAGGTCAGAACCCCAGTTTTACGTTTCATTCAGCAGATGGCATCTCCTGCAACACTATATCTTCTGTTATTGGTCACAGTATTAGCTCGAATACAATAGGTCGAGTTACCACTTAAGGGGTGTATTATGAACTATAGGACGTTTTCTGTCTCAAAACAGACTTTTTATTATTTCATCACAAATTAAAAAGCATCCACCTATTCTTCAGCTCTCAGGTGGAGGAGGTTTTGTTTTGAACAGACCGCTGCCCCGCAGATGAGATCACTTGGACGGTAACCACGATTTCCGAGAACTCTGCAGGTAAGATGCAGAGTCAGAAACAGTATATATAATTTAAAAATAAAAATAAAAATGCCCTATAGCAACACAGATCAATTTCACTTGATGAAATGCCTCTCCTTACTTAACAGTGTAGTCCTTCAAACAAATAACTGAGGAATCTAAAATACCTATTGCTAAAGAGCTTTCTTTCTCAGCTCAAATTTGAACTTCTTTTCCCATCTACATTTTGCAGTTCCAAATAACAGCAAATCCAGTTTAGATTAGATGGGTGCTCACATCCTAGATTTCTGTTTGTTCCGTTGTTAAAGTAGAACAAACAGTAGCTATAATTCATATGCAACCGCCCTGTGATGGATCCACACAGAGATGTGGCCTGGTACCTCTCTCCAAAGAGGAGTTTTTCTGGGTTTTCTATTATTGTACAAAGTTTTTTGCAAACATTTCATTTTTCATTATTTTTCCTTAATGTTCCCGAGCTAGAGCTAAAAGAAAATCAGTCCAAGTTAATTGTGTTTGCTTACATGGATTACAAATAGTAGTTGAGTAGTTGTAGTAGATAAGGCAACACAACTTTGGAAATGCATCTATTATTGACGTACTGATCCCAGTCATGAAGAGACGAAATAAATAAGGAAAGCTGAGGAAAGGAAACAAGGAACAGCCCAACTTTAATGCTGCCTTCAACTCTTCCAGGGATTTTATCTTACTGGTAAGTTCTCCCAAAAGAAACCACCACCTGTATCTTCCCTCTTACAGAAGAGTTTAAAACCCTTCAATGTCCAAAACCAACCTCATTTCCTCCAGCTCTGAGGGAATCTCCAATCTTGTGCAGCCTGGGCTAATTAAATCCACCTGTTAATACGCTCCATGTCTAATTCTGCAACACCAGTTTCAATGAACCAGGTGACAAGAGGATTACTCAGTGCAGAAGCCACGATTCCCCGTGTAGCTCAACTGCATTAACAGGCACCGTCATGCAGACATCAGGACAGAGTTAGGACCATCCTTAAAAGCAAGTCTGGAGTGTTGTAGCTTCAAGCCTTTCACTTTGCAACCCATGTAATTTTCTCTACTTCATTTGTATGTTTTTTTTTCCCCTTTCTTTCTTTCTTGTAAAGAAAAAGGTAATGTTTGTCCTCAAGAATCCACTTCTCTGAGGTAACCGCAGAATCTGAAGCCTCAGAATTGAGATCGTGCTTTGACAAGCTCAGGTAAGGCCACTGCTCTTTCACTAGGACATCTACTTGAATTAAGTAAACTTCAGTAGGAAAACAAGATCGAGACCAACAAGAAAAATATCACCAAAACTGCCCTCCGCATGTGACACCGCCAGCCCTCAAGGCGCAGGGGCAGAGGGGAGGCAGAGGAGCGGGGCTGCAGCCTCCTGGCAAGGACCTGCCCCCACAGCCCCATTCCCCGCTACGTTGCCATTTTAATAAAGTTTTTCTCTTTGCATAAAGGCCCCAAATCCTAAAACATTGTTTTACGAATACTTCGTACAAGCTTCTTTAAGGTCCTATATTAAGTCCAAAAACCTCAACAGGCTCTTGGCAGTGGAAAACCATTTCATAAAGTGAAAATTCAAGTATATGAAGTTGCTACTCTGTGCCTAACAAGCTGCAGTGTTGTTCCATCTCCAGAATGGATGAATTTACCTGTATGCTACCATGGATCAATATTAAAATACCCTGTGATATATACAGAAAAGGAAAGAAGCAACTTTACGGAATGGAGCTACAAGTCAGATGTGCCAAGAAGTCACAAGTAAACAAGTATAAAAGTCCACGGATCAGGCAGAGAATAAAGATCTTCTATTTTATTGCTGTTGCATTTGTTTTTCAATCCCAATTATTAATATTAAAGCAAGTTGCAAAGTGTTCCAATTACAGAAGTATTGGAGGAAAAAAATCAGGCTGGAGAGTAGACTGCCAGCACGCACCCCCCTTCCCCCAAAGCAGCGCGCACAAACACCCACCCACCATGCCAAAGGTTAAGTCATTTAGTCAAGTTCAAAGATCTTCAAAGAGTTCTTAGATCCAGATAAGCCCATATGTTACCAAAATTCTGTGAAAAGCTATTACTTTCCAATCTGCTTTTCATGTCTAACTTACAGAACACACAGATGCTTGGCATCACTCAGTATCCCTAAATTCTCACACCAGATAATCAAGGCTCACCAATAACTTTCCTATCTAAAATCCTACGAAATGTCTTTATTCCATCAACACTTAGTCCACTTGTAAAAATTGAAAGTATCCATAAAAGCCCATTCAGTTACTGCACAATAAGTGTTAATTTGCTAATTTCTTCACAGGTAATCAATTAAAATGTAAAATATTGGATAAAATTAGTTGCACTAAATTTAACAGCTGCTCCATAAGCATAATTAGTTTCACAAGGGCCATATGTATTCTGAACAGAGACAGAGTTGAAACAAATAAGCAGATTTTAAAACAAGTTTGAGGAAATCTGCATTTAATTAGCAGGTGGGCACTACAACTGCATAATGTTTTTATACATTTATATTTATGAAGTGACAGAAGATCTAAAGGCTTTTTAAAATGGCGTTTATTGTTTGAATGGGAACTGTTTTGCTGCATGCTAAAGTGATTTAAATCCTTATAGCTCTGCTTTGAAAAAATCATAAATGGTGAAAGAAAACATGTGGAAAACTGTAAAACTAGAAAGAATTTGCGACAAAAAGCAGATACACATACCATAACCAAAAGGAAACTACACTTAATTAAATGTACACTACATCTGGAATATCAGCCTAATAAAACGTGAAACTATTAATTTTCATTGTTCTAAAGGAAATGAGGTCAGTGTCGTTTAGTATTTCCCCAATTATATTGCACTAAAGCACTGAGCTATATCTTATAGGTACAATCTAATCTTTTCAAAACACTACAATTTGAAAGCAGCCACTGAGATAGATTTTTCAAATGGAAAGAGGAATTAGAGTGCAAATACAAGAAAGCTCAAACAGAAGAAAGTGAGCATTCCTGCACTGAAGGTAAGTTTCAGGGGGAAAGAAAAAAAAATAAGTGACTTTATTGGCAAATAACAGTCACCACTCAAATGAAAGTTTCTGAGATGTCAAGCTCTTCACAAGTATTCTTCTAAATATCTCGCAGCTGACACAGCTCTTATTAGCTTATTATAAGCTCAACAACCACAAACAAAACCCAACAAATTCATGCCTCTCTAATACTTTGGCAATAAATCAAAAGTCTGGCAAAGAACAATGAAATGACTGCATTGCATCAAACCTGGATATTCATATTGGTAATAAAGACAGTGCAAACACAACTAATTGCAGCAAAATGACATGTTCTCTTTCAAAGCATATTAAGAGGTTTCTTGTTTAACTCAACTTCACGAGCAAGAAAAAAAAATATCATGGTACAAGTTCTTGGGGAATGTAAAATAACTTCAAGCATCAGCTGCAGTTGTTTAAAGTGTGGAAGTTAATACCTTTTTTTTTCTTTTTTCTTTTTTTTAATTTGAATACGGATACCTCTATAGAACAGTCAAAGTCACTTTTAGTTTGCAATTTCAAAATGCGTGCATTTAAGGAAGTTAAATATAGATAATATGGTAATGACAAAGCATATGATAATATGGTTATTTATTGTTAAATGTAAGGTGAGGGAAAATGAAAACATGCAGAAGCAGAGGCAGCTTTAAAGTCTGACATGAGGCTAGTACTAGGAGGAAACAAGTTGTTTCAAGCCAGCAGTTTAGACAATTGGTAAGAAACAAAATAGAAACAAAAGATAGTCTACTGTGCTGGAGAAATGCAAGGTGAAATATAAACAGTAACAGAGAATCTGGAACACAGTTTGCAGAACAGGGAAAATAGATTCACCAGATGCAGGCATCAACTTAGTTCAGTAATAAACAATTCTCCACCTATAAATCATTTTAATTACATAATTAAACATTTGAGGAAATAATACTCAAACTTCCAGTAAACTGTAATTAAAACCAACCAAACCAAACAGTTACTGAACACTTGGCATGAGCTGCACATAAATGCAGGAGAGCAGAACAGACAGAAAAGACACTGCTATTGTTGTTTGTTCTCAAGCAGCCCATTTGTCACAAATATCATTCTTCTCATTCTTCTGGCCTACCTGCTCACTTCCAAAGAAGACTAGAAAGCCTTCTTTGCCACCCTACAGGGAACCTGCTGCCAGAAGCTGAGAGAATGTGGAAGCAGTGCTGACAACAACTGCCTCTCTCTGGGTCCATACACACCAATGGTACCCCAAAGGTGTTAGAAAACCTACAGGAGGTCAACAAGCAGATGGAAAACAATATACAAAGTTTACTTAAACTGAGCTTTTCTGCCAGCAGCTCTTTGCTCTCAGCCATGCGAGCTCCTTGCCCAAGAAGCGAGGGAGACGAGCACGCTGGATGCAGCCCTGCCAGTGTCAGGGGCACATCAACAAAAGCCTTCAGAAAACGAAAACCAGAAAAGATGCTTTACAAAATACTGCCTGACAACCAGAAATATAAACCCTAGATTAAGCATCAGCTAATCAAGCAAGGAGATGAGCTGGTGTTGTTGCTGTGAGCTTAGAGGCCTAACGAAGCCAGCGTCACGGCCCTGCTGACAGGGCTCACCTGAGGGGCACCTCCCTGCTCCCTCCCGACGTGTGATGTGCTTCTAACGGCCAGCTCCACGCTACAGATACGTGTGGAGGTACATAAAGTAACCACAGTGCTATTGGATACACGTTATTGCTGCGTTCGGCGCAGAAAACTCTGCGTGCTATTTTCCAACAGGCTTTTTCTGCAGAGGCAGGGCTGTGGGAGCAGCTGTGGCCAAAGGAAGTGTAATGAAGTGTGCTGTCGGGGATCTGGGCAGGGAGAACAGCTGTGTGAACAGCTCCCAGCGATCTACTGCAATTGGAAACTGTTCCACTCCATTAGTGATGGCAGGAGGGTATTTTCCCCCTGCTTCATTCCTTCAGCCCGCGCACAGGTCAGTAAGTGCCCGGGATGCAACTGGTCCAAAGGAACTGCGCATCCTCAGCCTCATCCCCAGTAAGGGAAAACGGGTCACATCATTCATTTCCTCATCTCTGCAAAGACTAGCAACCACCTCTCTCTTTTTGAGATTCCACCTCAAGTTAGGAAATTCAGTTGAAGAACATCTATTTTTTCATTAGGTGAATTTCTCTTATTTATTCCTTTTCTTAGAGACTGCCTCCAAATGGGATATTTTTTAACCCTACATTCACATTGCTACCTTATGACTGAACAGAAAAATTCAGTATTTACTTCCAATAATTTTGGGGTCATACAATAATAAAGAAATGGGAGTTAGTGCACTGCCCTGGCTATTAAATAAAAGCAAAATAAGAAAAAAGCTTCCCTCACCAAATTCCCATCCTTTCTCAAGAAAGCAACAGCCATGAATCAATTGAGAATATCCATCTCGCCCTCTATTTGTACCAGAGTTTAAAAAGCTACTCAACTTCAAGGTGAAAAGGAAACAGTTGTGATGAGATATGAGAAAGGGATTCCTTGATTTTCTAACTCAATTCCAGAACTTCCACTTCTTAGGTTACAGCAGAGAAAGGAAAAAAAAAATAATAATAATAATAAAAAAGGTTCATTCAAATTGTCTAATCATGCAGAAAAGACTATTTATTTGTTTGTTTATTCTTTAACAACCAGTATGGGAAAAGTTGAATTCTATATGAACACGTAAGGTAACATTTTACTTATAAGTAAATTCTTTAAGCTTTGTAATGAATTTATACACACAGATGCAGTTTTTCTATCCTTGATACAGCTGGAATATATTTTAAGAAACAAGGTTCCAGATTCCTTTCAGGACTCTCCATAAATACAGCAAATTATTTGTTTCTACATCATGCAGGCATTAGTGTCTCTGCATCTGCTATGACAGGAAGATCTGGCTGTATCACAAAGCCATGAAAAAAGTTCAAATTCATTTTCCAGATGGAATCACTATCCAGGTAATTATTTGCTGTAAATTTGACAGCACCTCTGATATTATGTTAAAAAGTTAAGGAATATAAATGAAAGATTTTGAGGATGATTTTTTCACTTCCCTGGCGCCTCTGGGAAGCTCAAATTACTTACAGGTAAGTTCTACTCTTCTGTCTCTGACAACAATGCTATTTTATTTCTTGGGATTATGAAACATCTAAGATTGAGGCCCCAATCATGGTTTCAGCTTAAAGATAGTATAATATTTATGTATCCTCATAGCCACAAAGAGATATTAGACAGCTGAATGAAATTACCTAAACAGATGCTGGAAATCAACTTACACAATGGGACACTAACTGTTCTCATAAACTGAAAAAAAAATAATAAAAAGCTGTAAAAGCTATGTGCCTACTGGCACCTGGCTGGTAACAAACTAAACCATTATTTTGTGCTCAAAATTAAGAAAAAACGGAAAGTCTTCTCTTTAACTCAGTGATAACCACACATGCAAGGTATAAAGTTTGTGGGGTTTAAAATAAATAAATAAAAGATTTGGAGGTATTCCACCTATCCTTTTTATCACATTAGGTTTATGAAGCATATATAAAGATTTTTTTTTAAATGCAATCTATTTTTTTTCCAAATTAAAAAAATAATATATATATATATATATATATATATATTTAATGAAATTAGTCATCATTTTACTATAGGATCAGGGCTCCAAAAATTAAGTCATAACTTTAACTCCTGAGCTTTAGAAACTCCTAAAGAACAACAACAATAAAAAAGCAAAACCATTTAATATGATATTGTCAAAATGTTTTGAAAACACTCCGCAACAGTTTGTACATACCATTAGTACTTTTCAATACATGTTCTATAATTGCAATGATTATTTCCTAATTCACATGCAAGTTGGATGCCTCTTACTTTAGTACTTTGTATTTTACTGACGCAATATAGATGGAGGAGAGGTTTTTTGTTTGTTTGTTTTAAATATTCTCCTTTTTGAGCATGGAACAGCTTATTTGCTGGAGGCAGATGAAGAATACACAGCTGATGAGCTTATTGGCAGCTACTGCTTGTCTCCTGGAAGTAGTCACCTGCAACCCTGTTGTGTCTTTCCCAAAGCCCATCTCTAACAACTAATTAAAAACTCCAGGAAAGGAAAGAAAGCTCTGAAAGTTTCACGTAGCGTTCCAAACAAAAAGTGTTTTCATCATAGCAGCTGCAACTGTTACACAAAAGATTGTAAAAATAAAACAACATATTAACTGTTATCATATTAACATACTGATAGCAATCACAAACTGTTTAAAATTAGTCATGATTTAAAAGGGGTAATAATGACCAACAAAAATGTGATTTCAACATAACGCTCTCATGTTAAAAAAGTCTCAAAGATTTAGTATGGAATTTTCTTTTAGGCCTTTCTTTTCTTTTAAAAGAAAATAACAAAGCCTCACAAAACCACAGCAAAAGCAAGAAATAATTCCAAACCAGCCCTGCATGGCCCTCCTGAATCTGCAAGAAGCCTGCAACAGCAGCTGTTACATACTACATTCACCTCAAATTTGAAACCTAAAGGCAAGAATTAAAATGCAAACTGCATTATTTCCATCAGAAATATCACTAGGACTGTGCAGTAACAAGCTGTACCCCAAAAAAACACCTCTAACATGCCCCACACAAGCTGCAGCAGCTCTTTTCCCAGCAGCTACGTCCCAACACACACAACATCACTGTGGGGAAGTCGGGGGTGGAGGGCACGGAAACAGATCAGGAGATTTTAAAAGTGAAAGGGAATCACGAATATTAAGCTACCAATATATTAAGCAAGGAAAAGTTGCCTGCCACCTTCAAATGCTCCTTCAGCAGTCATTGATGTCCCTTCGCCTACAGTGACAACGCTAGCTGCCTGTGGCTCGCTGTCAGGCAGACATTTGTTCTGCTGTTGGGTTTTTCATGTCTCTCCAACTTTATTTTCTCGTACGCCTATTGTTTCCTGCTACTGATCAAACTACAGAGTCTTGGGGGGTGAAATTCTGTTTCAAATGCATCGATACTGCACGCAGCACACCGAGGGCTCGATCCCTGCCTGGTACCTTCCTGTTACAAGTAACGTGGGATCCGTTGGCTAACCACAGGCCATCAAGGCATTGCCATTCCTCAGCTGAGATGATGCCATCTCCGACAATCTGTGATACTTCGCCGTTGCAACATGCCAGAAGCTTGCTAACACTGGTCACTAAGCTTTGTTTTCAGAAGATGCACCAAGCCTGTGATCAGACCAGCTTAATGAAGATGCCTCCTGAAATAAGGGCAAGACTTCACTGTATTATTTAGTTAATTCAATCTTCTTAATTTAGCATGGGCGTACTCCCTAAATCACATCCTTCACCAGGAAACCTTTCACCAGATCACCCCAGGTCCTCCTTCACCCCGTTGTCTCACCAGCAGCTCTCTGGGGCTCCCTTCCAACTCGGGGTGAGGAACAACCCATCCTAACCTCTCCCATCACCGTGCCTCCCTCAACTTGGACATGAATCTTAGCTGCAATCCAATGTGCTTTTGCAGTCTCAGCTCGAAATCTGTTGATATACCCTGATTTTAGTAAAAACCTGCTGACTGGGGCTAGCAGGTAGGACAAGCAGAGGTGTAAGACACAGTAAACTGGAAACATGAAGAAGAGGACCCCCGTATCCTCATGTGATAGTTAAAATTCTTAACGCCAGAGGCATAAGGAAGGATAACCAGCTGATGTGGAATTAATAAAGGAGAATAACAGATGATCTAAATTGAAGACCTGCTTGGAATTCCCCCACATTTCCTGTTTCTCAGATGTTTTCTGTGTTCTCCCACTGCCCTGCCCAGCAGCTCCTGGCTGCCTACCCCTTGCAAAGTAAGATACAAAGTAATGTGATGAACCAAAAATACTTAAATTCTCAGTATATCGCCATTTTTGAGGGATGGACATTTTTCAAAACAAAAACATCCTTTTTACAGACAAACTGGTAAAGGTTGGACTAGATGATCTTAGAGAACTTTTCCAACCTCAATGATTCTGTGAAACAAATGGAACAAAAGATTCAGCATCAATAACTTTTGGTTTGTTTGTTCTACCATTTCCTTGGGAGTTGTAGAACACAACACTCAGGGCAGACAGGAAGAAGCAGTAGTGGAGAAATAAAGGACCTTGGGGGGGGGGGGGGGGGGGGAAGGAATTTTATAGCTCATTCCCCCAAAATATCAAGCTGTATATAGAACTCCTGTTTGGTCATTTTCAATTCATTTTCAGAGGGAAGGAAAAAAAAACAAAAAAAAAACAAAAACAAACCACACTACCCAAACACCATAAAACAAGGAGTGATTTGACATTCCCTAATTAAAATCTTATGGAAAATGACATTGATTCCTTGGCAACAAGTCCATCCCTGACCATAGAGCTCAGCTTTTTTGGGTCTCAAGCCCAGACAAGGAGAAGGGAGCTGATTATGAGTGATGCCAGCTGCAAACTGACCTAGTCCATACAGATGCTTTCAGAAGTCACAGCTGAAGAGGGACATTAAATTTGCCTGCATTAAACTGATTACTCTAACCTGTGGAAGGGTCATGAATGTGGAATTTTATATTTTCATAAACTGCTTCTGTTGAGCCATTTACTCAGAAAATATTAACTTTTCTCTTCTCTAGCTCAGTAGGAAAGCCAAAGGTCCCAGATATATTTTGAAAGCTCTCACCTGTAAGGAGAAAGCTCTACTCAAAATGAAACAGATGTTTATTATATTCTTCTGTAACGTGCATTTTAAAATATACTGAAAAAGATTTAGGTAGTGAGAGGATTTTTAGTCAAGCTCTTACATTTTCTTGGTTTGCAGTCCTCAGCTACCATAGTAATAAAATCTTCACCTGTACATCATTTCTTTGTTAGAGAATAGCATCTCTCCTTAAACCATTAAAATACAGTGCATTAAAAGTTCACAGAGGATGAACATTTTTAGCTACAAAATTTGCTTTTTTTGTTAGTCAAAACAAGAGATGCAAATGTTTAAGTTCCACACATGTCAATGTGTACAGGTCAGTCGTATTTTGCTCCAAAATACAAAAATAATGTTCTAGACCCCATTTGCTGTGAGCCCACACTATTTACCGCTGTCCCAGCAGTGGGCAGACTGCAGAGAAACTGCACGGCGTAGCAGCAAATTCAAGCAACCCCAGAAGAGATGGCTACCTGAAGACAGCAAAGTCCAAAGGGATGGGAGGTACCGGTCGAGGCAGCTCATCATCTCAAGGCATGCTGGAGGTTCCTGACAGCAGAACTCTGACAAAACCCCATGCAATTAAAGCTGGTCTTCCAAAGCAAATCCCCAAGGGGCAGCAGATAGCACCTTCTGCCTTCAGTGATGAGGATACACAGCACAGGAAGAGGCTCTGAAGCAAAGCTGGTGATGGGGCCCATCCAGCATCCCCAACTCCACACCACCCAGATGAAATAATTGGGTAATTACATAAATGTTGGTTTAAAATTCTCACCGTGGCCAGTTTTATAATTAACATCATGGCTACACTCACGTGATTCCTATTGCACTACTGCTCTCTATCAGAGAAGAACATACTCAGCAGCAGTTACAACTTTGATTAACACCATAATTTCCGATATATCCAAAACAGAAAGTTCTAAGGTGGATTAAAATTGCTGTTCCAGGCTAAAATTTACTTCCTAACAATTGTTCTGATTATTGAGGGAGCAGCATTTCCATTACCACATATTTGACAGAAGTTCATAAAATGCAATTCCTAACAGGAATCAACAAGACAGGCTACTTGTATTTCTTTTTGTCTTGAATATTTGTTTACAAAAGTGACCCTTCCACAAAAACTGCCATTACAGAAGCATCAATATTAAAATAACTTAAAATAATGTTAAAGAATTCTGCAGCTTTCTCTACAGATTAGTTTACATTTTAGTTATGCTACCATAATTCCCTTGCTTTAACACCTCGTCTGTCATCTGAACTAATACTTCATGAGTAAATGACTTTTTTTTTTGCCTTTTAAAGATACTAATAACTATTTTCAATCTTACATTTTAACCGTAATCAGAACAATTATTTTTAGTGTTCTGTTTTAATATTAAGTTCCTAGAACCACATTTTCTGCAACAAAAATGGTAATGCTGACCTTTATTTTATTAGCCTACAATTTGCTCACCAGTGTTTTCTTAAGCTATCCGCATGGCTTATGTACATTGACAACATCCCACAGATGGTTGTGATTACATTTAACAGGACAACGCGCTCATTGAAAACTTTCACAGACGCTTACTTAATCAGATGTCACATTAAATCTGACATAGTAAGATAAAATAACTATATACTAATTATAACATATCAAAAAGGTCGTTTCCAAATGATATTCACAAAGTTTCTAATGTAATTATTGACAGGACCGGTGTAGTAACATACATGTAGAAATGAGTTTTTAAATGAGAACAATTATTACACGGGTTTCTTCTGCCAGAAGATGTCCTTGAATATACATAGCTGTCAACATCTTGGAAATAGATGCCCCTAACTACAAAACTCTGGTAAATGTCAGAATTCGATTTGACTACTTCTTACTTCCTCTCTTAATGCTTAATGACTAATTCCTTAGAGATACCCTTAAAAGCCCTAAAATGTTGTCCTTGGGTAGAAACTTTCACTCAGCAATCAATCGGGAGCAAATTAGATGATTGTGTTGAAATGTACTGCACTGTTTAAGCTAACAAATGAATGAAGAAAGGTAGTATATCGGAACATATGCCACTACACTGAAGTTGCTAAAAGGGTCTGTTGGAAGAATATTTGGTTTCCAGTGAAGCTAATATGCTATAAGAAGGGACAGTGATGAAAGAATACCAAGTCATATGGAAATCCAAATATAGTGACAGACACAATTATTTTACTAATTGCTAATGAATACAGTCAAGTGGCTTCAAAAAGCAAAACTTTGCTTGGACTACTTCAGGTTTTGACCTCTGCATGAGCAAATGCATTTCAAACTGAAGCCCACCAAAATTGATTAACGGCGCCAGCCAAGGCCAGCGTGTAGTTGAAGCTTTTTTCCATCTATCACATGGCCCCAAGGATAGTTAAATGAACCTTAAAATGGCTACAAACAGCTCAATGACTACACAGACTCCTGCCAATTAGAAATAATTAGGCAGTCATTTTGGTGGTAAGTCTTTTTAAGTGCATACATAATGATGCAATGATGCTTATTAGCGATCTCATATGAGCTATGCTCAAACAGCCTGGAATAATTATGCAACTATCACAAAGCCTTGCACATCTCTGTACTTCACCTTAATGCATTTAAAAATCCACTTCATTACCTCCAGTAATTAATCCTCCATTAATTGCAGGAAAAGCCCAGTTTACCGTGCTTCGTTTCTAATTATCTTATAAATAGTTATGGTTCTAATTAATGTGTTCATTAAGCTGAATATCTTTCTCAAAGCCATGCTCAGAGCAAAGGTTCCGCTTTTGAGAGAAAAAGCCTAACTAGCCATAAGGTGAGGCCATTTTGGTTGTATTTGCTTTTATTTTAGTATATTCAACCTCCTAATTGGCATTTAAAATCTAATTTGGAAGAACTTCAAGAAGACTATATGCTAGAAAAATAGGAAAAGGATTTTTTTTTTTTTACCCATTCTCCAATCAAGAAGCTTAGAGCTTTAACAGGAAAACTTTTAGCATACCTTTTTGATATAGGCTGCTAACAGATTTTCAGTCCTATACCACAGATTAATTTAAATTCTATTACAATTCAGCTTACCCCTGCATGTGTCCTCAGAAGAGGAGCATAAACTATAGAAGACAATAGATATCTAACAATATATGCATAATTAAAAAACATGCAGTAGCCCTTGCCTCCATTTTTGATACAAATCAGCAGTACAGAATTACAAAAAAAAGAATTAAAATCAGTTATTCAAGCTGAGCATAATGCATCGCTTTAAAGGCAATGAGATTTTTTCAGTCTGCCTTACTAGGAGTCGATACAACCCTATGGAAACCGCAACTGGAGAATATTTTTAAATAATATTTATGGATGAGGAAATTTGATATTGGAAGCATGTGTTTCACAGTGTTTTGAGGGACGCATATATGGACTTGCAGAAAATGTAAAGATTCAAAATAAAAAATTATATAAAAGTACATCCCAAATATTTTAGTACTAAGCTACAGATATTAAAGTATTTTTAACCTGTTCCTATACTTGAAAAATCATTCTTAAAAATATGCGTGACATTTAAATGCATCTCTCTCCAGTTATACTATGCAAAAAAACAAACTGATGTTTCCTCGTCTTTTCCTTTTGTGATTGCATATTTAACCTAAATAGAATATTTTGCTCAGGTATTTGCTTAAGCCCTACTTTGATGGTAAAAAGACAAAGGCTCTACAAATGCCTGAAGTTAACACTATGCTTTTTCTTTTCTTGCCTTTTTTTTTTTTTTTTTTTTCCCTGCAACATTACACCTGAATTGAAAATCTGGAATCACTGAAGTCAAGTGCAGCTTTGTCACTGACTTTGACAGAGCCAAAGTTTCCCAGCCACAGACCCATGTTAATGGGTCTCTCACCTGATTGCAGCTGGAATGCCCCAAGTCTGACCCTTTTGTCCCCAGCCAACATCCTCCACGTGGAGGCATCTCTCCCCCTGCTCTCTTGCTCCTTGCACCCTGCTCCACGAGAGAGCTTTCAGACAGATCTACCCCTGAACTCCCTCCCTGCAGAGATGTGGGAGAGGACGACGTCCTAAAAGATGAAGGGACAGCCAGGAATACGTCACAGTAGCCCAGCTTAAATCACCTGAACCTGGCATGAAACTCACCCCTAAACCACACTTTGGTCAGAATACCAACAAGGATCAGGCAGCTGCCTATTTGGATCTTGAAGTACAGTTGATTTTTGTAGGATAGGATTTACTCCTACAGAGGCATCGAGAGCAGAGTGCGGCAGCTGCTGTCCTGCTCACTGCGTGCAGAGCACTTCAGCCCACACCTGACACAAGCAGGAACTGAAGGATTCCAGGACATGTACATAAATTTATTCAGAACACTGATTAGTTCAGGAAAAATAGACAAACACAAAAACAAACGTTAGAGCAAGGCAGCAACCACCATCTCTGACACAGAGGGACCATGAAGGGCACACAGCACAGCCAGGAGCAAAGAACCGTAACGCACCTGAGCAGGGCACTGCTCCCCAGGTCCCGGCTCCCAGGAAGCTCCCAAGCAGCCTCCAGCAACAGAAGCAAGATGTTACAGACAAACATCATCCTATCTCTTTGGTAATTAATTTCTCCCAGGGCTTGATACGTTTCTAGCAACATATTTAACTTCAGGTTTGAAGGAAAGCGCAGCATCAGGCAGCGCAGCACACTTCAGAGCTGCTGAGCCCTGATCCGAGGTGGCTGGCTACAGACCAACAACCCCGTTACAGCTGCCTCACGTGGAACTGGAAGAGTACCAGAAGAGCAAGGTATAAAAATAATTGGGCAGGACCACTGCAACCAATTAACAGGTAAAGTAAATGTGGTAAGGAATCTGTGGAAGAAGCAGGAATCCATCACTAAAGCCATCCTGAACAGGGATGCTAAGTGAAGGCTGTACCTGTAATCTCACCCCCGGCACAGGCAGCTGCAGCGAGGTTGACTTGGATACATTCAGCAAAACTCAGGGTGAATTTTTGGGTTAGGAAGCACTGACACCTTCTGCACTCTGCTGCTACTGAGTCAGAATCCTACCAGGAATAACGTTCTGACGAGTCCCGTGCAAGAGAGGCAGTGAACCACTCTCTGTAGAAAGAGATGCATTTCACCTGTATCTTTTTCAGCTAGGTACTGTGGCTCCCATGCTGGATTAGAAAGACAGGAATCAAGTACACAGCAAACTGCTTCCCCTAACTTCTACAAACTTCACGTGTCACGTGTCGGTAACCGCATCTAGAAACTAAGGCTGGGCGCAGACCCGATTTACCACAGCAGACAGTGACGGTCTTGTATTACCAGTGCATCTTTAAGACATCTGCTCCGTGTTAATTTGCATAGCTGCCTCTGGAAACATGATCTCTGCGGCAAAAAAAAAACTAATAGATTCTATTTCATGGCCAGAGCTTTGGAAATGGAGGAAGAGAGGATTAAAAAAAAGTAAAAATACGTAATAGTTTGGGATACAGACACATCAAAATAATTAAGGCAATTCTCCACTAAGGGGAATCAAATTATTCTCATCTTTCTTGAGTACCTTTTCCCACACAAAAAACTGAACCATAGCCTCCACCAACCTCTAATAAAAAATTTAAAAAAGCACCACAAGTACACCCTTTCCCAAAGGGAGGAATAAAAGGTTTGAGAAAAATAAGAAGCTACATTTAAAACACATCCTATGCGCGTAACACCTGGACTGCTTTAGAAAAAGTTTGCATGCAATTAGACTCAGTAGTTCGCTCTAAATGAAGAGCAGACATGCATTCATATCTTTTAAGGATATATATTTTTTCTTATATGCCAATGAAAGGCATCAAAGCAACTGTCACTAGCAGCTAGCCGGCCTTATTGATAACTTAAGAGCCCCTGGCGTTGCCTTATGAAGTTTAATTTCCCAAAGCGGTCAATTAGATCCTGGTAATGTACTCATTGGTGGGTCATTGCTCTAGGATATCTGCAATGCTACTGCTTCACCTCTGTGTTTTTCCACTACATTCATGTAGACAAATTGTTAGAATTTCTTTAAAAAAAGCACACTTATTATATCTGAAAATAGCTATTTTTAGAGACTATTGGTGAAATAACCTGCAATGCAGCAAGACCCTAAATAAAAGCTGCAGGTGATGATTTACTGATGGAAAAAAAAAGAAGAAATATCATCTGCTATTACCATCCACAAAAAAACTAAGATCACATGAACAAACCCAACCTGATTCCACCAGTTCTTCTCTTCCCCAAGTCTTTGTTTGAAGTTTAATGCAATAAATGCTACCTTTGTGAATTAAACACACATTCTGTTGGAACGAACTGATGAGCCCAAACTTCCCAACGCTAAGAGAAGAGACAAACACGTAATGTTCGCTCTCATCCCTTACGTGATTACTTGGGTCTGTGCAGCCAGTTGCATGACAGTGTAAAATCTGTGTAGCAAGGAGAGAAGGAAATAAATATCCCAGGCAGATCAAAACAGTAAAAAAATAGTAACTCCAGTAGTTATTAGCAGGCCATGAAACATTTCAAAAGAAATACTCTGATTAAATAGCATTCCTTGATTTCTTATAGGACTTTTATCTGCTCCTCTGTGGAAAATTCTTGGATCCGTTTCCAAAGACGGTCATGTTGAAAAAGCCTTTCAATAGATTAAGACAGCTTTTCAACACCGTCTGACAATTTGTGCCCAACCTTGTTTTTCGCAGCTGTCTTGTCCTTATTCCTTGGTTTTTACAGCAGATGCTCAGGAAGAGTCATGTTTGTACCCTCTCCCTTCCCTCGCTGTCATCTCACTGCTGCTTTTGTTACTCAAAACCATTACTTTCAAATTCCTTCCAACCCCTTCCATCCAGCCAGTAGCTCTCACTGTCTGATGTCTGTAGGTTGGTCAGTTCAGAAAACCTTCACTTTCTTCCCTACAACTCCCCTCTTCCCCAGAACCACGATCACCACCTACACGGACACTTAAAGCCCTGAGCAAGGCACTGCTCTTTGAAACCAGCCTTGGCTTTAATCCCCACACCTGTGGCATTCTGAAATTTAGTCTTGCTTCACAACACTCAATCACAGAATCAAGATTCCAGGCTCACGCAACTGCGATTCATCTTATGTATGTGATGCTTTTTGAACACTACTCGAGCCATTCCATCCTTTTTTTTTTTTTTTTTCTAATTAAACTCTCCCCTACTTCTTGCTGTTCCTCCATCAGCTCAGCCTGATCTGTGAGACCCCTCGCAATTTTGCTTTGTCTGTCATTATCCCTTCTGCCACACGTTGCTGCTGACATTAATGCCTACCTCCAAACATATATCCCTTTCATCTCCCTCTCTCCTAAGAACCTTTATCATCTTTTCAGGCTGATGCAGTTAGCAGAAAACTCTTGCCAAAGTTGTTCATAATGGAGACTATCCCCTCAAACTCAAAATTTATGCACGTTAGTAAAGATTATGTCTTGATCCAACCTCTGTTATCAGCTGTAAGCTCTGATAGGCTTTATTTGGAAGAACCTAGCACGTTCATACTGCCACACTAAATAGTGCAAATGGTGAGTACTAAAACTGAGTAATTCTGGTGAGCTGTGAGGGATGGATGTAAGATAATTCTGGTTTCCGTTGCTAGGATAATGGCAACTTCCATCAACAATCTGCTTTTTGCTACCAAAACCCAACTCTGTCCCAAAGCCATCCATACACAATGGGTCGCCCTGCCACTCGGCAGCAACAAGATGCACTTATTTCAAAATTAAATCAATTAGACTAGAAGAAAGCTAAGGAAATAACGTCTCACGTAACATAACCATGTTCCCACCCCCACCAACACAAAACAGCCACTGATCAGACACTTCCTTCACTGACTGTCCAAATGCATCAATTTTACAAACAGGACTGCCTTACGTGCTCTGTTTCCTCTTCTAAGATTATCTATAGATGTACTAACTTACCGTAACACCCTAAGTTGAACTGTTAAAGATATTTCAAGACAGCAGGTTTCAGTTTAACATAACAGGGAAAGCCAAAAGCACTTGGCAGACAATAAAAAACAAACTTGCATATTTAAAGGCAATTACAGGGAAATACTCTATAATCACAGAATTGTATGAAATCAAGGAATAAAGGTTAACATCTTTTGGTTAATTCTATTTCAAGCTACGTGAATTAAAAGATTGAAGTCAGGAGCTGTGATGTAAAATAAGTATTTTCCATCCATAATTAACTTGCAGAACAATTGCAGTGAAAACTCAGAAAATATTAACAAGACCCCAGTTACATACAAATTATGTGGAACCTGAGTTTCTCCATTCCAGAGAAGCATAATATTCTAATAAGAACTATCCTAATCTTCACCCAGCAATAATTTCAAGATGATATTATTATTCTCATTTCCTTGAATAATATCCATACTCCAGGGCCATTTTCCTTCTCATATTCAATATCATGCATGCTTGTATCAAGATTCCTTTCTTCATATCCTGTCACAGTATCAATCACTGCCTCCTGTCCACTCAATCCACTTTTGATTTATCAGCCGCCGTCTTTCTGGACTCCATAACTCGACCCAAACCATTTTAGCAAGACATTGACAAATAGCACCCAGTATCACATCAACCTGTTCCACTTAGTAAACTAAGAAACAGTAACTGTGACATCTCTGCATAAAGTATTCCATTCTATTCCCCAGACTGATGTATATTAATGAGGAGATGGTATTTGAAATGCTTCTTCCACATCAGCATCTAATATGATCAAATTAGGAAATGGGATGATTTATTAAATTTCGTAGAGCTGAAATATTTCTTTATATCACTATATGTGTGGTTTCAGAAAGTGAGCTGTTGCTTTCAATTTTTCTACTGAGGATGTGCCTGCATTTCACAGACGAATTATTGTCTTTAAAAAGATTGCAAGAAGGCAAAATGTTATTAAGCAAATGCTCAGTAAAACAAACTAAATCGGTTTTAAAATTCCTAATTTAATGTAAATCTTGGTTGTTTTGCTGAAATTCAGTTTGTGATCTTATTAAGTCATATTTGCATTGTACTATCTTGCTGTAGGACAGCTTCAAATTTATAGCATTACTAGGAAGCCCCACTTTTTTGGCTCTAAAAAAAAATGCATCTAAAACAGTTATAATACACACAAGTTTTCTCATCTTCTAAAATAAAGTACAAAAAAGTCACTTTAGATTACCAAAAGCTCAAAATATTTTTACATGTCACTAGAAAAAGTCTAGCTTTTCAGATTAAAGCTGGATATTTCAGTATTTCATCCAAATGAAATATTTATGCTACTGAAGCATTTAAAAAATTGCTTTACAGCCACAAACATGCTTAGCACCTTGAAAAACAAACTCTCTTAATTTGATGGAGGACTGCAGGGAGAAGAGGCATTATTATGAGATGCAGAGGTTGCACTGTCTGCATGGCTTGCACCAAAACCAAACCCAGTGATTTACAGATACCACGTAAAGGATCTTAACTTCCACCATGAAACTAGTTTTCTAGTGTCAGTCCCATTTGCATCTGAAAACTCACAGTTGCTCAAGTCCTACAGGCCATACTTGGAAAGTACAACAGTAACAGCACAAACAAGAGCAGCGTAGAGATCTTCACTCTACTGCTGAACACTTCAGTGGGTGACATGCTTTTTACTACACTAACAGAAGATGGATGAGCCACTTCTAATCATTTTATTAGCTACTTTACATATGTTTTCTTCAGTACTTACCTTTTAAAGTTACATATGAAAATAAGCTGCCCCACCCTAAGCAAAAAAAAATTTGATGAATGACAGGTGCCAAATTCATATAAAATCCACAATCACTTCATCACAATGCTGCGTACAGTTCCCAAGGCAAATACTGTCTCTTCACCTTTAACAGCTTTGGATGGGTTTTTCTTGCCTGATTTCTTTATTAACCCAATTAAATTTTGGGTATCCACAATAACCAACAGCAAGGGCTTCCACATCTCAATTACGGGATATGTAAGAACCAACAGACTTCCTTCACTCGATGCTTGCCCTGGGTCTTACATTGCAGCAGACAGGAAACACTCATTTCTTAATCATCTTTCCACATCATTCATTTTTTATACCCCTCCATCATATTCCCTCTGTCCCCCACAATCTCTTTTACAGCCTGAGGAATCGTAAGGTACTCAGTCAGGCCCCTTCAGAGAGCTGTTCATACCTTCAGTCAAATGCACAAGACAGATTTTGAGTTAGGAAGGAAAGGAAGCATTCAGCGCTGCTGCAACAGCCTCCATGCTAACAAGCAGGGAGAACACAGGCCTCCAGCAGCAGCTTTCTGCAACTCATTTACCTCTTCTCCAGAAGCAAGATTAAGCGTGGCTTCACAGCGTAACATCACAACAGAGAGCAGACGTGAAAAAAAATAACAATAAAGGACTTGGTGTGACCCTTTGCTTTTAGTTTTATGATTTTAACATCCTCAAAGAGTCTTCTTTTATAATTTAGGATGTTATTTATGAATATCTTCCCTAAAGATCCACGTCTGTGAATTGCAATATAAACTGACCTGCAACTGTATTTCATAGCTGTAGCACTGAAAAGCCAGTGTATTTTATATAGAAAATATTTGTGCACAGTATTCCCCGGCACAAAATTAAAAACCTGGCTGCAATTTATTTAAAGTTTTTTAGCTGCATAATTTCCATACATTGTGGTGACAACCAACATCAGTAAACCGTCTGGCAAACACGACCATTAGTATATTAGACTATGTCTAACAATGCAATTAGCAGTTATTACAATAAAGGAGCTTTAAAAAAAAAAAGGTTATCATAGTTCCTCACACTGAGTATCTGACAGACTGAAAAACACCTTCATTGTCACCTTAACATTTTAATGTTTCGTTGTTTTAAAAACTGAATTGTTATAAAAACAGTGGATATTTACAGTATTTCTACACAGAGCTCAGTAGCTTAGCTAGAGCCCACAGCTCAGATGAAAAGTACACGCAAGGAGAAATCAGTCCATTTAAATAACCAAATTGCTACTACAAAAGCACTGTAGCGCTAAGTGTCCAGGCAACTATTATAATGAACAGCTGTGAATAAGTCATGACAGAATACAAATAGGAGAAAGTGAAACACTCACGTCCTTCAACAACAGTTTTTCCAATAATGTTTAGAAGGAACAGCTCGACTGATTTGACATAGGAAAATAACGTTTTACTAAATTCTCGGTATAGGCAGACGAAATTACCTACCTGACGATGAGTAAGGTAACCTCTGCATCAGTAAACAGATGCAAAGAAAGCAAGCTTTGATCTGCCTGATATACTAAATAATGAACTTAAATTCCATAGGAAATGCTAACAGTATTTCTGATATCCAAGAATAAACTTTATTTAAAGTTATTGAGAAAAATACACAAAAAAAACGAGCTTCTGTTAATCACAGAAGTATGAAACAGTTTTTAATAATACAATTCGCAACAGACTATGATTTAAATTATGCTTATTATTGAAAATATTAATTTGTCAAAATTCAATTCATCAAGATTTTCACCACCACTTATCTTTAAATACTAAGTAAATTTGCATAATTATAAACAGGTATCAATTTCAAGAGAAATACAGATGAGAAAATAACAGTTCAGTGTCATCTTCACTGAGCCAGTATTTTGCACTGAAGTTACAGAAATAAGTAATCAAAAAGACAAAATCCACGCAAAGTCTTCAGATGATTACAGTTAAATCAAAATAAGGTGGCTTTATTAATTATTTTTTTTTTGCACTTGCTCAAATGCAAAGTATATAACTTACTGTCAAATCCAACTGTTCTACCAGCTTAAATTAAAGACATAGTACATCAAAAGAGATTTCAACACAGAGATTTCAAATTAGGAAGAGTTTCAAGTGGCACGTCAATTAGACCACTTGCAACCATTTTTTCTAGTATATTCACACATTTGGTAAGTACGTGGAGTTTTTAAGTAAATGTTTTACGGTAGAAATAACAGTAATTCCTTCGCCCAGAAAAGCATCTTACCTTCTTGTTCTACTTTTTGATCTCGATCTTTGAGACCTGTAAGATTTGCCTCTGCCTCTTGATCGGCTACGACTGCGTTTTCTTCTAGAACCATACGAAGAGCTACTGCTTGATCTGTGTCTGCGTCTAAAACAAAACCATGCTGTTAGTACACTAGTGCTTCTTAAAAAAACAAGTATATGCAAAACCATTTCTTGTATTACAAGATGTCTTAAAAGCCTCAACAAATACCACCACTGCAGCTTCATAAGTAATTCACGCGTACCTGGGCAATGCCTGTCTTAAAGAGCTTACATTCGAAAATACATATCCCAGGACAGAAAGAGGGCAGAAGGAGAAACAGAAGTTAACTGATATGCCTAAAATCATACAACACTTGAAGGGCTAAGCCAGGAACACAACCCAGGTCTCAATGCATTTTAGTCCCATGACCAGCATGTTGGAACTCATTGACTCTTTGCCAAATCTAAGGTTAAAAAAACATTTAGACTTACATTCTCAGCAGAATTTACACAAAAATACATTGTATGAGATTGCTTTTCAATGGAAGGAACTATAATTCCACCGCTAAAAATGAAATTCAAAATGTCAGCTTCTGCACTGCTACTCTACACGATTATTTCCAGCCATTCTATCTGTACACATAAAAAGCAAACACACAAAATGTATGTTAAATTATGTACACCTAAAAATATTTTGCATATTTTTCTATATAAACAAGTTCTCAATTTTCATAAGATGCAATCTTTGCCCTGCTCTGTTATAGACAGACCTTTCCCTCACCTCTTCTTAGAGCTATTAGTAATCAAATAATCAGCGTTAATTTATTCTAATTGAATTTATTTCAATTCAAGTTTTCTCTCAAGTTCCACCAGGAGTCAGAATGCTATCTTCTCTCCCTGCCCTCAACCTCCCTGTTTCATTTACTCAAATTAAGTTATTATATATATAGGAGAAAGGTGAAAGAATACATGATAAATGCCTAAATTAAACCAACTAATCCCCAAACTGCAGGAGGGATTCCTTCTTAACCTTCTGTAAAATCTCCTCTCCACTCCCTCACAGCGGACTAGGTAACAACTACAACCCTTACAAGAACCTACATATTTCTGGGCTTTGTGATTCTTAAGTAGCATTAAAAAATAACACTATATTCCTGTAATTCAGGGTCTGGTCAGCGTGATATTATCTTCCGTAAGGAAAAGGGTGTATTACATACAACAAGTGCTGCAGTCAAGTGCACTGGTAAGGATTTTGAGGTTAACTAGGTCTTGATCTGAAAAAGGAATGCTAAATGCTAGTGTTCCTGCTAAACAAAGATGAGGAAAAGTCATCTCGGAGACTGCTGGTTTATATTCTTAAGGGTCAGGGATAAATCCAGCAGGACACCAGCGTGTTACAGTGACATCACTGCCAGGAGCAAATGTCCTAAACTGAGGGCAAAGCAGAGGTGCCAGCCAGATCCTAAAAGCAGACACTTTCGTCTTTTCTGGATTCAATTTAAGTCAACTGGTCTTCGTCCAGACTCTAATCTCCCTTCAAGCTCTGTTTTTATCTGCGAGATAGCCATGCCTGCACTGGACTAAAGAGATTCATAAAGCTGCATGTCATCAGCATATTGTTGGCATCGGAGCCCATGTCATCTCGCTGTGTCCCCTAAGGGCTGTATGTAGATGCTAAGCAGGAACAGAAGAAAGCAGGGATGGAAATGAACAAACAAGAACCCCCCCAGAAGCAGCCAACTCACTGAAACACTTCTACCAGCTACAGAAAGGCTGCCCAGGAGCAGCTCCTAAGATATTTCCAGTGCAGCTAGACAAGATGAGTATCTTCCAGCTCCACCTATTCATGAATTGGCCACCACCTGCCCAGTTTGACTCCAGGCTCACCTTAAGCCAGAGAGAGACAAACTGGCTATCTAAAAAGATCAGGTGCTAAAAGGGGCCTCTGTGAGGAAGGAAACAAGGTGTCGAGAAAAATTTGGTAGATACAGCCACACAATCTGTGTTCTCAACACCTGGCTGACTATTCTGGACCCTAAAAAAAAAAATACTGATGGTGAAAACTAGATTTTACAGCAAAGTTACACACCCACTGTAAAATTACCATAACAATTCCCATTGAGGAAGTCTGCCTTGCTGTCTGGGAAGCCCTCCTTGGCTTTGGCAACAGAAAACAATTAACACAGAATAGTCTGTAACTTGTAAATGGAATTACTTTCCAAACTGACATTAACGTATGAGCCATTATCTTCCCAAAAAGAGATTCCAAATTCATTAGAAGGAGAAGAAAGGAAGAATTTGGTTTGTTTATTTTGTGTTTTTAAAATAAGAAATTTACCTTTGGATATGCATATATATGGTGTTTGTGTTTTTTGTTGTTTTTTTTGCTTTGGGCTTTGTTGTTGGTTTTTTTGTTTGTGTTTTAATGCAAGTGGAAGTAGTGCCACCTCTGCCGAGGCTCTGAGCAAACTTTGCTATACAATTCTAAACTAGAATTGACCACACATGGGATTCAAACACTTCGAGCTTTGCACCATAATATGAAAGAGCTCGATTTGTAAACAACTGCAACAGCCAGTAAATTACTGCAAACGCACCTTTTGTCATAAGAATGTGAGCGAGACTGGAGATCCCGAGACCGCGACCTTGACCTCGATTTCCTTCCAGATTTTTTACGGCTGTACGTTCTGCTGTCTGAGGAGCTACTTGAAGATGAACGCCTGCGGTGTTTCTTTTTCCTTCTGCTTCTGTTCTCTTCTTCCGTGTCCGAGGAGCGACGTCCCATTTTTAAACTAAGTAAAAATAAGAATCCTAAACTGTAAGAACATCTTGTGTCTGTGTTACATTTCTATATGTATGTATATATATATATATAAAAAAATGTGTGTGCTTGTATAAATACACATATGGTTACACCATTTTAAAAGATACCATGTGAATAGAAAATTGTTTCTATGTAAAAATTAAATCAAGATTTAAATAGAATGTCAACAAAGTCACATTAGCAACTAACTTAGAACTTATTTGCTGACAGTGTGAATTTACTGTAGCATTTAAAAGTTTAAAGCATGTTTGCTTTAAACTTTTACAAAAAATATTTTACAATCATGTAGACAGATAAATACACTAATAAAATCTTTTTTTGTGTGTGTTCATAACATATTTCATCTTGGCTTTTGTTTACATTTTTCAATTAGATACTTTTAAAGAAATGTAGGGAGTAATTTACAAAGTTATTTCTTACAGGATATTTCATATTAAACATACTGAAGATGTTGCACTGCTGACTGCACACAATCTTAATTTACAGTTACAGATGAAGATCCATACTTGCACAATCAATAAACTGCAACCTATTTCAGTCACTGACGCAACTCACGGCATGTTTTTAGACGGTGCAATTAAAATAATGTATGGTTTCGTTCTGCTTGTCATAATTAAAACAAGCATTGAGAAAACATTTTCTAGAATGTTATCTTTAAATTAATTTACACTGGAGTTTGGTTGGTTTTGGGTTTCAGTTTAAAACCACTCAATTTCAGATCCCTTTATGCCAAAAACCAGAGCTACAAATACCAGACTTCAGAAAGGTCTTGATTGTCCAAATAAGTACATTGGCAAAGTCTACAGACTTTGATAACAAACCAAAAAAAGGGGGGGAGGTGCTGTCACCCATTTAATTGCTGCAAAGACTGTCATCCTTGTTTGTAACTCCTAAGCAATCGGTTGCATTGCTTTATGATCAGAGAAATGCTGCATTTCTTGACTTTTCAGGCTGCAAAGAGCAAGAAATGCTTTAAAACTTCTCCTGTCCCAGAATACCTGCCCTATTTTAGGCCAAGGCTTCAAGACCCCCCTCCACACACCCTACCTAAGGGCGGCTGGTAGCAGGCCTCCTCCCCACCCAAACACTGGGTTTGTCCCTGGCCACTTCTGTACGAGGAAAATGGGAACTCACAATTCTTTAAGGTTTATATCGATGGCTAAGTCACAGGTATATTTTGCCTCAATATCATCTGTTTTTAACCAACACTGAAATATTACAGCTCCTCATACTCTGGCACCCACAGGTTGAACTTGTTCCTTTTCTGCATGCCAACTTTTGCCCTTTCTCGCACCTTTTACCACCTAGGCAGCAGGCCCTAATCTCCAGGGCAGAAACTGAAAAGAGAACAAAAGAAATTCACTAGTAAGTGTATTTACACTCAAATACACAGAAACTATGCCAGAGAGGAGGAGCTAGCCTGGAGGTGAAGCCCAAATCCCCTGGCCATGCCAGAGCTCACCCCAGTGACACCACAGCCCAGGTGACAAAGCCCCAGCCCCAGGGACACCCTCCTGACATCAGCTGCCACCACAGCTCCCATGCTTTATCATCCAACAACTGCTCACCACAAAATACGAGGTGGTCCCTTACGTATCTGGGTCCTTTTGGACGTCCATAGGAATTTACTTACTGCCACAATCAAAGCAGCAGCAACATGAAGCTCGTTCCCAGCCAGCCAAAACTCGGTGGGTCTGGCACCACTTCACGCGGCCGGCAGTGCCGCCAACTGAGCCATCGCCAAGCTTTGCCACCGCAAACTCCTCCGAATATTCCCTTCACTCCTCCATAGCCCCAGTTTTCAGCACTTTGCGAGCTGAAGGAGCAGCTCTAATCTAAGCAGAGCAGTTTTGAAATATTCAACTTGAAACGGGAAGTCTCCGTGCACCTGAACGGCAGGAATTTCGGATGAACTGCTTTGCAAGAGCTCTCCTTTTTAAGTAAAGTTATTTTTACCATATTACTGAAGTTATCCCTCATAGCCCTTGAAGGAGATAGAGGCAGTATTTTACAGACTATTTTATGTCACTTAAGGAAATATGACTTTAATTCGCAGTTCTGTAGAGGAATGCCAATTTATATCAAGACACTACCTCGAGCAGTTATTTCTTTCCCCCCACACACTCATAGTAAAAGACTTAAAGCTCCCAGGTACTAACAGTTATTGTACAGTAAAATAAAGCTCTTCAAATATGTACTGATAGAGCCGTCTTCAAATGAAGATGAACCTGAATCTCAAACTCGAAATAAGCAGAAACTGCTCAGGAAGATGAAACTCCAGCGCGGAGATCTTAAGCTAAAAGCTCACGGCCCCAGCTCGTGACAGCAAGATTAATGGGAGAGCCCAGGGAAACACAGAGCACAAAAGGCATTTCTGCCACGACATTCGCCGCTTGACGCGGGTATCATTATGAGCCAGAACATTACACTTCACCGCGTATATTGTCTGCTGTTTAACTTCCTCTTTTTACCATCAGCTTTCCCCCCGTTTGGCAGATCACTGCATTAAGCGGCATTCCGAGCTAGTGAAACGTGGCGTGTAAATCTCAATTTCGTGTCTTCAGGACCAAAGACAAGTTACATGCCACGGCCCTCCTCTGTTGGAGGACAAGCCCTGCTGCAACCCGTGGAATCCCTCTGCTTTACACACACATGAGCCTCGGGAGCTCCAAGAAGCACCAGATGTAGACGAGCTGCAGGACAGGGGCACGCGGGTGACCGATGCTCTGCAAGTCCTTGAGTTTCCACTAGGAAAGAAGCTGCCAGAAGCAGACCTGATCCTGGAACAATTCACGCACTCTCTTTCACCGGTGTCTTCGGATCGTCCCCTCAGCACATCGCACGCATCTTCCTGTGAGGACACCTCGTAAAAACATAGCACTTGAAAGCAGCCTGTTATTAAGACCTGTATCAGAAAGTCAGATCAGAGAGGCACAGTCTCCTCACCACAACATCAGTGAGGCTCGTACTTTCCTGCCACTCTGCTGAACTTCTCAATGGGATGCTCACAGTCACACCTGGTAAATCTCATGTCCCTGCTCTGGAGCAAAGGCTGTTACAGCACCTACAGACAGGTCTCTGGGCCTATTTGTAATACTTTAATTTTGTTTAAGTCTTCTTTCTTAAAACTGATGCTGCAGCACTCTGGTTGATATGAGAGCAAAGCACATGTGCTCATCCACACCTGTGCCAAGAGAAACACCACCATCACGAACCTGAAACCAACTACCTACATTGGGTAAAACTACAAACAGTGCTATCAAGCTCACTGCAAACAGCTAGCTAACCTCCTGCCCTGCACACAAAAACCTAGAGCAGACGTTAGGTACTAAGAAGCTTCATTTAGGGCCAACTTGCAGTAAACGCCAACCAGCGGCACTATTTAGGGGGTGTCTCTACCAAGATGTGCATGCCCACCTTGAGGAGAGAATGGAGAAGTTGGCAGGAGATATCACTTGATGAGCTCCAGCCAGGAAATGATGCTAACTGAAGTTATTGAGAAAGTTATTGAGCAACAGGCTCACTGCGTAGGATTCAGTGTTACCAACAGCAGTGGTGTTTGCAGGAAGAGGGAGACTGAAGAAGAGGGGGGCAGTCCCTCTCAGCCAGCCTTTGTGTGCGTATAGATGAGAGCACCTTTGTATCTACCTCTCAATCCCGTAGTTATGTGGAAACTCTCCCAAACAATTCAGAAAAAACACTCTCAAGTGGAGGAAGAGGTTTGATTAGAAAAGGCAATGTGGTGATTTGTTCTTATAAGGGAAGCATCTGTTTTTAAATACTCATCCAGCGGTGTTTCTTTCCATGAGAAGAACTTCCAGATCGCTAAGGAGAACCATCCAAAGGGCATCCACAAAGCCTCCTGCCAGAGCCGGCCACCTCGGAGGGAAATCTCAAGACGGGAGAGCCCCAGGAGCTGAGCTGCTCCTTGCAGCGCCTCCCTGGCGGCAAGAACCCAGGAACACCAAGCGAGCCACGACTGTCTCCTGGTTAAACACAGGCTATCCTGTTTGAGTATTTTTTCAGAGTATTATGGTATTGTGAAAAAAAATCATTAATTCTGAGCTTCCTAATTGCTCACCTATGGCTTTGAACTGAGGCAATTTGTGATAACTGCGTTCCTACGTCCAACTTTGAACCCTGAAAGTTAAACGGGGGGGCAGGGACAAGGCTCGAGGTGCCCGCAGCCACCCCAGGAACAGCCCCGAGGCCCCAGAGCCCAGCGCCCCCCGGAGCCGCCCCCCTCAGGGCTCCCCTCACGGCGGGGCCCCCCCCGGGCCCTCCCTCTCCATAGCAACGCGCCCGGGCCCTGAGGCCGGGCCCCCCTCACCCAGGCGCTGCGGGCCGGGACGCGGCGGGGCCGGGGCAGCCCCACCCGGCTCGGAGCCGGGCTCGGAGCCGCTCCCCGGTCCCGGAGCCGCTCCCGGTGCCGGTCCCGGTTCCCCCCCCCTCGGTCCCGGCCTTACCGGAGCGGCGGCGGGCGGCGGTTTGAGCTCAGCGCCTCGCAGGGCGCCGGGCAGGCAGCGGCAGCGCAGCGCCGAGCGCATCGAGCCCGCCAGGCAGCGCCGCCGAGCGCCGAGCACGCGATGCGCCGGGCACCGGGGGTGGGTTTGGAAATTGGGGGGGGGGTTAAAAAGGGGGGGGGGATGGGGGTGAGAAGGGGGCGCTGGGGGTACCCCGGGGCCGGGAGCGGGGTGGGGGGGGGCTGCACTGCTTGTCACAACAAGAGGGGTCATGGGGGCTGCCCCGTCGTGGGCTTGAGGCACCCGGAGAGGCTGGGGAGGGGGGGGGTCGGTGCCACGGTGCCCCCCGTTTTTAGGGGCTGTGGGGTTTGAGGGGGCTTCGTGGGCTGCAGGGGGGCCGGGGGCAGAGCCAGCAGCGGGGGAAGCCCCACGACCTGCCCGCATCCAGCCCCCACGCAACGAATTCGCCCCCCCCCACGGAGCGCCGCGGGGCCGGGGCAGCGCTGGGGGCACGGCGGGGGCTCGGCCGCGATGCCCGGGGCTCGGCAGCACGGGGGGAGCCGCCGCCGGCCCGGCCCCGTTGGCAGCGGGGAGAGCTCGCCCCCGGGCCGCCCGCCCCCCGTTGTGTGGCCCCGGGGCGCTGGGAGCGGGGTCCGAGCGCGATCGGGGCCCGCAAAGGTGGGGAGGGGGCGCTGGGGTTGGGGTGGGGGGCGCCGCGTCCTGCCCCGGCCCCGCCGTGTGAGCCCCGCGGGGGTTCAGCCGGGGAATCGGTGCCCGGGAGGGAGTTACAGAGCCGGGAATGGTTTATTGGGGTGGCAGAGAAGGTGCGAAACGAGGCGGCTGCTGTCAACCCAAGTACGGCCCTAACGGGATCTGGGCGACAAAAGGGGAAAAAAAAAAAAAAAAAAAAAAAAAAAAAAAAAACAATGTTAGCGGCAAACGGCGGAATTCGCCCCAAGCTGCTGCCTCCGTTCGCCGGATGAGAAAACGTCCGTGAGCCGCCCGTGCCCGTGCCCGGCCCCGGCAGCCGGCCCCTCGGCGCTGCGCTGGATCCGGGCGCCCACGGAGCCAACTTTGCCGGTTCCCCCGGTGCCGGGCTCGGCCGGGGGCGCTGCGGGGGTCCCGGCCCCTTCCCGGCCCCTGCTCCCCGCGGAGCCCCGCAGCGGGTGCGGGTGCGGAGCCTGCGCGCCCCCCGCCGCCTCCCTCCGTGGCCACTCCCCTGCAGCTCCGGCCCCTCTCTCCGCGCAGCGCTCGCCCGGGACCTCGCGGCGGGCCCGCGCTTAATTAAATTAATTAGGGCGCTGAGCGCGGCGGGCGGGCGGGCCGGCGGCGCCCTGGCCGCAGTGCCCCGCGGCGGGCGGGCGGGCGGCGCGGCCGGGCGGCGGAGAAGGGCTGCATTCAGAGCTCCGAGGGGAGGTAATTCGCCGGGAACAAGGGGCAGGCGTTGCAAAGTATAAATAGTGCCACTTCAATCGCCGCGTCGCTATCAGACCCCGAGAGCTGGCGCGGAGAGCCGCCCCGGCCCTGCACGTCGGGCGGCGCGGCACGGCTCGGCACGGCACGGCACGGCTCGGATAGCAGCGGCACGGCTCGGCACGGCACGGCTCGGCACGGCGCGGCACTGCTGGGCTCGGCACGGCTCGGCACGGCCGGGGGCGCCGCCGCCACCCCGCCCCGTGGATGCCCGCCCGGGGGGGCGGCACGGCGAGCCGGGGCAGCGCGCCCCTGAGCCGCGGCCATGGAGGAGCTGACGGCGTTCGTCTCCAAGTCGTTTGACCCCAAGGCGAAGGAGAAGAAGGAGCTCATCACCTACCGCGAGGTGCTGGAGAGCGGCCCCCTGCGCGGCGCCGCCGGCCCCCGGGAGCCCGGCGGCCCCGCGGCGGAGCCGGGCCGGGACGAGGCGGGCAGCCCCGCGGGGCGGGCGGGCGGCGGGCGGACCCCGCCGCGGGACCCCGACGCCGCCACCGCCGCCGCCGAGAGAGCCGCCGAGGCGGCCACCCCCAAGCTCAGCGACGGTAACGGCGGCACCGCGGGCGCCCCTTCCTCCGCGGCCCTCCGCCCTTCCTTCCCTCCCCTGCCCGCCTTCCCCCTTCCCCCGTCGGGGCGCTGCCCGTGCCCCCGGCCGAAGCGGCGGCCGCGGCGGCCCCGGTCTCCGGTAGGCGTCCGCCGCTCCCCGCGGCTCCCCCGAATCGCGGCCAGCCCAGAAGTTTGCGTTCAGATCTTGCGGCGAGCCTTGAACTCGCGCACCGCCCGACCCGCTCCTCCGGGGCGCACGGAACGAAAGCCGGGCCCCGGAGGCTGCCCCGTCCCCCCCGCGGGTACCGGCGGTGCGGGGCTGTGCGGGGCCGGGGGCTCCCCGCTTCGGTGCCCCCTCGCTTCCACCCCGCTGCCGGTGCCCCGGGTGCGGCGGGGAGGCAGCGGCCGTCCGAGCCCGTCCGCGGCGCTGCGCGGGGCCCCCGCCGTGCGCTGCCGCCCTTTTGTTCGTTTTTTTTTTTGTTTTGTTCCGAGCGCCGGGATGCCGGGAGCATCTCCGGAAACGGCTCGGCGACAAATTTCTGCTAACGAACCCGGTGAACCGGGAGCCGCGGCCGGCCTGGGGTCGGCGGCAGCCCCGCGGCGCGCAGGAGCCGCGCAAACCCCGCGCAGGGAGCCCCGCGCACGGAGCCGCCGGTGCCGGGGACCGGCCCGGGGTTCGCAGCCACCGGCACCGGACCCACAGCCCCGAAACCCTCCGGAGCCCCCCGCGGGGAGCCTTTCTCGCCCTCTCGGGGCGCGGAGGGGCCGCGGGGCGCAGCCGCGACCTGTTGCTGCGCTTCCCCCCGGGCGGGCGGCGCCGCGGCCGGGCTGCGGGAGGAGGCGAGCGGAGCGCGGAGCCCCGAGCCCGGAGCCCGGAGCCGAGCGGCCGGGCCCGGTACGGCAGCGGCCGAGGAGGGCCTAGCACGGCCCCGGAGCTCAGGCCCGGCTCCCGGCTCGGCTCCGGGCCCGGCAGGAGGCCGGCTGCGGGCTGACCGCTCGTGTCGTGCCCAGTCTCCCCAGAGCTGAAGGAGCGCAAGGAGGATGCGAAAGCGATGGAAGACGAAGGGCAGACGAAAATCAAGCAGCGGCGGAGCCGGACCAATTTCACCCTGGAGCAGCTGAACGAGCTGGAAAGGCTTTTCGACGAGACCCACTACCCGGACGCCTTCATGCGGGAGGAGCTGAGCCAGCGGCTGGGGCTGTCCGAGGCCAGGGTGCAGGTAGCTCCGTGCGGGGCCGGGGGGGCTCGGGGCCGCGCCGCGGGGACCCCCGGGCTCAGGGGGGGGCTCCGCACCCAGCTCCGCACCCGCTCGGGGTCCCCCGGGCTGCGCTGCGCTGCGCTCCCCGCTAGCGAGGGCGAGCTGCGGCTGTTAAGTTTATCGGGGCAGCGGCCGGAGAGTGAATTAGGAAGCGCAGAGTGCGGGCATTTTTATTGTCCGGCTCTCGTCGCAGTTCCTAAAGCGCCGGGGAAGCAGCGGGGCCGCGCACGGGCTGGCTTTGTTCGGCTTGCTGCCGGGCAGGGGTCGGGAGCCGCGGCTCCCGGGGGCTGCAGCTGCGAGCCCAGCCCCGGGCTGCCCCCGGAGCGCTCAAAAATCCGCTCCTGGGCTCGCTCCTGCGACTGCTCTGGGCTGGAAGAAAGAGCAAGGCTCGGGCTTCGCCCGGCCGGGGAGGAAGGTAACTTCTGAAATTAGAACAAATGTAAGTGCTCCGGTGTATTTCCGTTCTAATAATAAAAGAAGAGAAAATGATGGTCATTATTTGTTCGAACACATGGAGTAGTTTTAGGCCCCTAACATCTGCAGCTGCTAGAAAGTCCTGCTGTAACAGATACTCCCCCTCAATCTTTGTGCTTGTAGGCCACCATCTGCACCAAACTATGCGCGCGATCCTTGTGGGGTTTCCCTGCATCTCGCAGTGGGGTAAGGCCAGAAACAGAGCGGTCCCGTTGTACCGAAAAAGTAATAACGAGCAGCTTTTGTCACCGCAGCCTGACAAAAAGGAGCCTTCTTTTCCGCTCTGCCCCTCTCCCCTCGTTGCGTTTTGTTTTGTTTTGTTTTTTTTTCCCTTTCCGGCCGAGGCAGCCACCTATTTATGCCGAACAAATCCGCACAAAACCCAAGCCGGAGCCGCTCGGCTCCGGCCCCGCGGGGAGCCCCGGGCGGGGGGCGGCTCCGGGGGCTGCTCCCCGCTGCCGTCGGGTCCCTCGGGAGCAGGCAGCGGGGTGCTGGTGCTGGTGCTGGGCTCCGCGGCTGCACCCTTCGGAAATCGCCGCGTTTGTTTCCACGGGAGGCTGCGGGCGAGCAGATTTTCCCTGGCTGGAGCAAATGACAGGGCAGGGGAAATTCGCATTTATATTTGTCTCTTCGAGCGAGACCTCAAAAAAAAAGGATGTATATATATATATGTTTGTTTGTTTCTTTTTTTTTTTTTTTTTTAATTTTATTTTTGTTCTGGCCGCGGGGAAAGGCTCGGTTGGCGGCTGTGGCTCGGAGAGGCAGCGCGCCGGGCTGCCTGCGCCCAGCAGCGGCTGCAGCCGCTGCCCTGCCCGCTCCGAGCGAGCACAACTTCGGGCTGGAAATGTGGCTCCACGATTTCATCCCCGGTGTTTAAACGTGTGTTCGGGGCTAACGCGCAGCCTTTTCTCTGGGAGCAAATTAGATTATCATGATAATGAGACGATTATTCCGCTCCTGCGCTACACTCCGGTGCGCAGAGGAACGGAGAAATTCCAAACTTCTTTGTAGCGAAGCTTTTATGGCAGTAATTAGCACCAGCACCCCCCCAAAAAAAAGGGAGTCGTTAAACACCTCGGTTTTAGCTTTTCTTGAAGGTGAAGCTAATTGATATCACAGGCTATTAATGAGCGCCTTCTTGCAGGTCTGACGGTGCGAGTGCCTAAACCCGGTACCGCGAGCTGGGGTTAGATATGGGGGGGCGACTTGGGTCCTGCTGCCCTGATGCGGAAAGGCGAGAGCAGGGCTGAGAAAACCCTTTATGGACGAGGACCCCCCTGCCCCGCGTGTCCCGTTAGGGTGTCCCCCCCCGCCGGGCTCCCCTTTGTCTCCGCGGTGCTTTCGGTGCTGATTTTTGGGGCGATTTCTCTCGCTCCCGCGGCGCGGCGTGACGCCGGCCCCCTTGTCCCCGCAGGTCTGGTTCCAGAACAGGCGAGCCAAATGCCGAAAGCAAGAAAACCAGCTCCACAAAGGTAGGGGGGGCCGGGGGGGGGGCCGGCAGCGAGCCGCGGGTGGGTGGGCCACGCGTGGGGGCGGCAGCGCTGACCGCCTGCCCTCGCCCCGCAGGGGTGCTGATCGGCGCCGCCAGCCAGTTCGAAGCCTGCCGGGTGGCCCCGTACGTGAACGTGGGCGCGCTGAGGATGCCCTTCCAGCAGGCAAGGGGGCGCGGGGGCGCGCGTGGGGATGGGGATGGGGTCGGGGATGGGGTCAGGGATGGGGTCGTGGTCAGGGATGGGGATGGAGATGGAGATAGAGATGGAGATGGGGATGGGGATGAGGATGAGGATAGGGATGGAGATGGGGATGGGGATGGGGATGGGAATGGAGATGGAGATGGGGATGGGGATGATGATGGGATGGAGTCAGGGATGGGGATGAGGACGGAGATAGGGAAGGGGTCAGGGATGGAGACGAAGATGGGGATGGGGCCGGGGTCAGGGATGGAGTTGGAGATGGGGATGGGGAGGAGGATGGGGATGGGATTGGGGCTGGGGACGGCCCCGGGGCTGGGGTCTCCGCTGCCACGGGCGCCCGTGTCCCCGCAGGTTCAGGCGCAGCTGCAGCTGGACAGCGCCGTGGCCCACGCCCACCACCACCTCCACCCGCACCTGGCCCACGCGCCCTATATGATGTTCCCCGCGCCCCCCTTCGGGCTGCCGCTGGCCACGCTGGCCGAGTCCGCCTCCGCCGCCTCCGTGGTGGCCGCCGCCGCCGCCGCCAAGACCACCAGCAAGAACTCGAGCATCGCCGACCTCCGGCTGAAGGCCAAGAAGCACGCCGCAGCCCTGGGGCTGTGACCGGGGGGCAGAGCTCGAAGCCAAACGGCGAGGAGAAGGGGGAGAGGAGAGACTGACGGGAGATATAATGCTTATTTAAAGAGTTAGACGAACTAGACGCGCAGCTGGGAAGTTCACAGGTTTTGAAACTGACCCTTTGTCTGCGAAGTTCACTTTAATACGAGAAATTTGATAAGAGAGGCGGGCCTCCTTTCACGTTGCATCAGATACTTGAGTTTAACAACCACGTCGGGAATAGCGACAAAAAGAAGAGAGAACGACGACGAAGAAGAAAGAAAGAAAGAAAAAAAAAAAAAAAAAAAAAAAAAAATAAATAAATAAAACGGAAGAGAGACAGAGACAATGATTTCTCTGCGAATTTTTAATGGGAAACTGTCCGGGATACTTCCTCCAGCAGCATTCCGGGTTGCATGTATTTGTATTTCATTGATGGAGTCCTTTGATTCACTTGCACTTCACCCTCATCTTTAGTAGAAAAAACAAAACAAACAAACGTGGCTGGGTTCTTTCGCTTTTAATCTTGGAGGGAAGCAGAAAGAGAGGGAGATCAAGCACTGCCTTTCCCACTCTGAAATCTTTGCTGGTCGTTCGCTGTCCCACCTCCGAAATGAAAGGGAGCGGAAAGCGTCAGGAGCGCGGCGTGTGCCTCCCTCGCTGGGTCCCTCTTGTCCTGAGGGCAAAAAGAAAAAAAAAAAAAAAAAGAAAAGAAAAAAAAAAAAAAAAGAATGAAAGAAAAGGAAAGAAAGTATTTAATTCCCAGCCGCCACTTCACACAACGGCCAATTCCAATAAGAGGTACTGGGTACATGTAAAATATGTTGATACACACGAACAAAGTTTATTTTGGCTATAACTTGTGAATTGATAGTTGACTGTCAAACATTTACATTTTATCTCATAAAGGTGTATCTATTCACGTAATCTTGTGATTTATTTTATGATTTTTGGTTGATTTGGAAGACGTATAGCTATTTAACCTGGGGTACCTCGAGGGGTGGCTGCTCCCCCAGCCGGCCCCTCCTGCTCCTTGCCGGGAACGAGGGAAAGCTCTTCTGCGCGAACTTTGGTATGGACGGGCTTTGTATCTATTTGTTCTCCATGAAAACGAAATTATTTATATTGACCATATTTTTTCTAGTGTATTTTAAGTTATTTAAAAAAGGAAAAAAAAAAAAAAGATGCTGTTATTTCATTACATTTGTTGTCAGTACAATATATTTTGTTTCGCTCAGGTTTGCTTCACCTTTTGTCAATCCGTTTTCCGACGTCGCAAATTTCGATAAGTGCCAAGCAATGAATTTTAGACACTTTGCGGTCTTTTTGGGGCCGAGGGGGGCGAGGTGCCGCTGCTCCGGCCCCCCGGAGCCTCCCGGAGCCCTGCCGCCCCCCGCCGCGGTTTCGGTAGAAAGCGGGCCGGTGGAAGCGACTTCGCAATTGTGTCTTTTGCAAGTTTTGTCAAGTTCCCTCAGGTAATAAAATCGAGGAAAGTGCACTGGCTCGCAATGTTTTCCACCCTCCCGCAGCGCCCGAGCCCGCACGGAGCCGCCGCCCGCAGCCCCGGGAGGAGCGGGGGTGGCGAGGGGATGGCGCCCGTTGTGAGGGGACGCGACCGCCATGGGGGGCTCTGTGAGGGGAAGGAGCCCGCCATGGTGTCCCTGTGAGGAGAAAGGACCTGCCGCGGGGTCCCTGTCAGGGGACGCGTTCGCCATGGTGTCTCTGTGAGGGGACGCGCCCGCCATGGGGGTTCTGTGAGGAGGAGGCGCCCGCCACGGTGTCCCTGTGAGGGGACGCGCTCGCTGTGGGGTCCCCGTGAGGGGAAGGCTCCCACTATGGGGCTTTCCGTGAGGAGAAGGCGCCCGCCATCGTGTCCCTGTGAGGAAAAAGCTCCCGCCATGGTGTCCCCGTGAGGGGAAGGCTCCCACTATGGGGCTTTCAGTGAGGAGGAGGCTCCCGCCATGGTGTCCCCGTGAGGGGCCGCTCCCGCCGCTCGCTGCGGGATGGCGCCCGCCCCGCTGCCCCGTGAGGAGCCGGCGCCCGCCGCCGTTCCCCGGCTCCCAGCCCCGTGAGGGGACCCCGGCTCGGCTGGGGAAGGAGAGATCTCGGCGGAGAAGGGCTCCCTCCATCCCTCCTTCCCTCGGGCAGAAGGCGGCCCGGCAGCGGGAGCAGCGGGCAGACAGCTCGGGCGTCTGTCTGCTGCTGGAGGGATAGATTTTACGCTGAGTAAAAAAGCAGCTTTATCCAAACAAAAGTAAGATCCTGCTAATTATAAAGTCAATAAAACTAACGGTGGTGTCGATTGATCCGTGAATAAAGGAGTTAATTAATATGTGCGCCAGTTGCTAATATCGCAGCCCCGGCCCCGTGGCCCCACCGCCGGCACCTGAAGCACGGCCTCGAATAAATTCACTGTCCCGAATAAATTCACCTCACGGCCCCTGCCCGAAGCCCAGCTGGGTTTTAAACACGGTCCTGGGCAGGTTGTGGGTGCCCGTGATGGATAAGTACAGAGTGGGGTTCAAATCTTTACAATCTGCTCAGATATTGGCATGTCTGTCCTCAAGATGATTGTAATAAAAAGCATGAAAAATGTACTTTCATCATAACAGAGAAAGACGATTGGATGGTATAAGAGAACTGTGTATTTTTTAGCACAGCTGTGATTAAAATAAAATACTCTTAACAGGATATTTTTGGACAGGAATACTGACATTCCTGGTTTCCTTGGGCTGGAATACCTAATAAGTCTATAGGCCTACAGAAGTTGGCCAGAACTCTCCTGTTTCTATTTTATTTCTCAGAGTGTCTGAACTTATATATAAAAAAAAACGTAGGTTTAATGAAATTTAATTATGGACATTTCACGAGTCAGCCAATGCATATACAATATATGCATTCTGTAGATAAAATTTTAGCATGGGATTTATGTGGAGATGTACTGGCAAGAGAAGGGGATTTAGGGAAGAGATCAAATAAATCACGTAGCAAGGAGTAAACACCTGTTTCTGTCCTCGTAGAGCCCATCGCGTGTTCACAGCATGAACGTATGCAGATTCTTGCCCAGTGAAGTAGCAGTTTCCACATTTTGCTCGCTCCCCGCAGTAACGCAGCGAGGTGAGCACTGCGATGGCAGCCAGATGTCTCGCACAAAACTCAGACCCCACCGTGCTAACCCCTATCAGCCCTCAGCTCTCAATACAGGAACACTTACAAGAGGAAAAGAATAAGAAAGAAAAAAAAAAAAACACTCTTTTCCAGGGTGAACAGTGCTGTTTTTAAAAAGCGCATAAAGCTGTGCTAAATACTGGGTATGAAATTGCTCTGTCTAATCTTGTTCATCAGCAGCTCGGCTTTCCTGCAGGCAGAGCTGGTAAGCGGCACACTTAAACTTGCCTTTCGGAAAAGCAGCAGCAGATCTATTGAGCGTACATGGGTCCAGCCGAGGGCTCTCAGCAGCAGCAGCGTGGCTGTGCGAGTACGGCAGTCCCGCGAGCAAGCTGCAGCTGAATGCTCAAGGAATAAATAATGTGTTTTCTGTAGCAGCAAACACTGTGCTAACTCCTGCCCAGTAAATATTGATACTTGTCCAACTTTGTGGCCGTTCCCATTTTGTTCGCCCTTTATTCTCTATTTCTCACAGATTCTGAGCCTGTTCATCCTTCCTGCGAAGTAACAACAGGTGAAAGTGCACCTTAAAGGTCATCTACTTTATATATTAAAAAAGCACAACAGATCTGTTTCACTTTCACATTTTTGGGTTGTGCGACAAAGTCCTGAAAGGAACTGGAAAAATTGTGCTTTTTTAAGCCTTCCCAATATTTAAGCTGCAACTGCCCCTGGTTTTGATAGAGGATCTGATAAATGTTTTCAGAAATGTGGGTTGTCACTGCTCAGGACTTCAGTGAGCGGCCAGGTCTTCTCTCCAGATGTTCTTTAGGCAATTAAGCTGGTGTGAATGAAGAAAATTCTGAGGATTTTCTACACCATGAACCTTACTAGTCTGGTTGCACAGCATATAGGATTTTAGCTTTTTGGATGCATTTACACCGTTCTGCCAGTCCTTACTCACTTTGCTGACTGGACAGAAGCTAAATTTCTGATGGAAAAACGAGCGGAGCCCTCGATGCCCGTCATCTTTTTATGTTATAACAGCATGCCTCCTTTTCCTCCTTTTGTCAGAGAAAAGCAGCCAGCCCCCATCTGGAGGCTGATTTCTGCTTTTGGCTGCCAGGTGCAGGCGAAGGCTCCTGAAGCACCGCTTCACCTGGCTCGTGCCGCCGGGGATGAAGGCTGCAGCGCTCTGAGTGCTGTGTGCGTGTGGTGGCACCCATGCTTTGCACCGACATGTGGCTCTTCCTTTGTGATGCAGGAGGCAGCCTCTTTCCAGCAATAATGTTTTAAACTCATACGAGAACTTAAACTTTACTCAGAGGGGAGGGAAGCCAGAAGAACGAGGAAGGAAAAGCCGCTGCTTTGCTCCAGCAACTAGTGCTGTATAACCTGCCTGCTCCGGTGGTCTCAGTAAGGAGGTCATTTAGATGCTGTCCTTTTTTCTGCTGCTCCAGCCTCAAGTTGCTTGCTCATTTCTGCAAGATAATGGAGGAAAATATGTACCCAAATGAGAGCTGCAGCACATTTTGCAAGCCTTTACTTAACCCTTCTGTGTTAAACTTTTAAGTACTGCATCTCTGAAAGACACGTTTGAGAAAACATTTTCCTTTACAACAAAACTTTTATGGCCTTTGCACGTCAGACATGCTGCTCATTAAATATTCTTGGGACACTAGCAATCTCCTTTTACACGGGTAAAAATCATCCAGGGAATAACACCAATTCAAAATTCTGAAACCGGGAGGTACGAAATGCATTCACCTGTAAAATGCAAGGAAATCTGAAGTTAGCAGCAGCCAAAGACATTCTGAAAGCACCAAGGGTACAGATCCACGGCTGGTAAAATAGTCCCTGAATCTTTCATTAACATCTTCTTTGGGTTAATTAGGAGAAGAAGGAAAAGAGTTTTGATAACACATTAAGAAAGTTCAGCTGCACCCCAGCTCAGGCAGGCACTCGGTGTGTTGCAGGTAATCCCCACATCAGCACTCCACGCTCAGATTTCCCACTGGGATCCTGAAGCATACCCATGGGCAGGAACAACCTGGGCAGCTGGGTGACCGTGGGCTCCACCAGCAGGTGCCTGCTCTTTCTCCCTGTTTTTTTTACTCTCTGAAAACATCCCCCTCAATTCAGCACCTCGTGGAGCAGGCAGCAAGAAGACGCAAGCTAATCAACCATTGCTTCCATCTGACAAAGTGCCCAGTGTTTGCTGATGTCCCACCTTCATGATTTGGATGCTCACTTCAGTAGCATCCACCACACCTCTACTATTGCTCAAACTCTCTGGGTTTACATCAAGTGGTCTCATGTCACTGGGAACTGGTAAATGCTGGCAATTTTGCAGGGGGGACTCAGCAGCTGTGGGGTCTTCCTGGTTTCACAGCTCCTGCTCTCCCACAAACCCAAACATTTTAACTCTCCATTTATCTTTGACCAGCACCTTGGTGCTTCAGTCTCCTGCTCCAGCAAGACACCAACACGCTCTGTGCACTCCGTAACAGGGGGGGGGACACTTTGTCACTTGTGCTAGGTGGCCACTGCCTTAAGAGCAACGCAGACCCACTGCATTTTCTTTTCTGACAGAAGGAGAAAACGTCCCACTGGTCACTGATGGTGACAACACCAGAAGCAGCCTACACAACATGGCAGAGTTCTCCCACACATGAACTGCTTGTCCTAGAAAGAAGGTGTCCCTCAAGCCCTGCAGAGCCAGACCAGGGTGTCCCCACAAAGAGCCGAGCTGGGCCTGGGATCACACCGGCATCGCGGCACCGTGCAGGCAGTCGGTGTTAGCAGCAACGCTTACAGGGCTCCGAGCTGTCCTCTCGGTAAATATTTAAGCAGCGGAAACTTGGCTGGCGCTGACCGAGAGAGGTTGTTCTGCTGGAAATTAAGACACTGCCTGTAGCCCATTAGCAAATAGCTGTGAATGCTCGGAACATCTTTTACGCCATTCTTTTACTTAACGTGTATACATTATTTATTATGCAGGTTCTCTTTTAAGAAATATTTAGATTTGGAAGTGTTTTGACATGTGGTAATCTTTAGGAAGAAGGTAAACACACTCTTTTTTAAAGAAAATGTAAATAAAGTATTCCCCAAAATATCTCCCAGAGGTTAAATGCAGGACAATGGAAACCACATGGAAACGCCACCGCTGGCCCCGCGCGCTTCCACCCGCCCGGTGACCGCAGCAGAAATCCTGCTCGGCTCAGGACCGCGGGGCAGAACCAGCAGGAAGGAGAAAACAACGGGCTGATGAATGAACTGGTTGTGATACATCTTAAATCTCTGGTTTAGAATACTGTAATTAGCTGGGCAGCCAGTAATTAAAGTAAACAGCATTGCTATAGCTTTTGTCCTTACGGTGGGAAGGCACACAAACTGATTTGTGTGGTTTCTGGCAATTTGGGGGTGATTTTTCTCCCTGTTCAGTACCTGCAGGTGGGCTCTGGGTCCTTCTGCTGCGGATCTGGTGGCACAGGGAGCGGGCCGGGCTCTTACCTGGTGCACGTGGTGGTAGCGCTGCCTTGCACTCACTGCACGGGAACCTTCCTGGTCCTCGGTGGGTTTTATCCCTGTTGCACAGAGCTGACAAATAATACGAAGCAGATGAGCATTTTTACATATGTAATCAGCTTAATTACAGAAATAGTTTACAATATTTTCCTACCTAGGCAAAGCGTTTTGTACGCATTTCAGAAGTAATTTAGCCACAGCAATATTTCTAAAGGAAAGATAAACATTTGCAATTCATAAATTACTTTTTATTCAGATGCAATTAGTTTAGATTAATTTCTAATGGGCTCATTTTGCTTGTAATCAAGGACTTATTTTCCAGGGCCGGGGAAGTGACTGTGAATTTTCTCTCAGAGCTTTCTTTCATAACATCTGTACTGAGACTTCTCGGTTAAACAATGGAAAGGCAGAATTTACAGAGTGTCAGTTCCCTGCTCTGCTCGTGGAAAAAGATGAATTAAGCCTTCTGTTAGAAATGGAACATATATACTTCAAAACAATTGTTATTAGCCACGATACGTCCAGGGTCAGGCTAACTTATGGATGATGTATTCCTGGGAGTAATTCATCTTTATGGCTATTTCAAGTGCGAATGCATTTAAAAATTTTTAAGCTTTTGCATCAGTTTAATGCACGTCCCACTTAGTTTTGATAAAAAAAAAAAATGAAAAATTAACATTCACCAGGGGTTGACTTTGTTTTTAACTATTTCCTGTGTGCTCATTGTTCGTTACCACAGAGGAACATGTGGTGGTTCAGCATACCTCAAGTGCTGTCAATAAGGAAATGGTAAATTTGGTCTTGTCTAATTTCAGAAGACTCGAAGCAATAGCTTGCAGATACACGGATTAACATTAGGGGCTCAGGCATGCAAAGATAATGACTAGAGCAGAGAGAAGAGTTTTAGTTTTGCCTTCGGTAATCATAAATGCCACATGTTTAAAAAAAGCTTGTGCTTTTGTATTTTAACAGATATAAAATTGGGATAGCCATAACTTCAGTTTTAGACAGCTAACTTCTGCACACACTGCTTAGCTCCCCAAAGTTCTCAATAAAGCTAAGAAAAGCTTTAAAAAGAAAAATCACACTTAATACTTCCAGGTTGCTGGGCTATCACCGTGCTGGGGCTGGTGGCCAGGAAGGCTGAGGTGTATTTTGGGGTGATCTGCAGTCGGGATCAGCCCCTGGTATGGCACCAAGCTCACAGAGCCATCTGCACAGGGAGCTGTGGCACATCCCTGGGCAAATGTACATCCCCTGTGCAAACCCAGCTCTCCAAAGCATCGTTTTGCAGCTTTGTGTCTCCTCTAGATGAAGCTGGAAGGATGGGCACGAGCCAGGCTGTCCAGAAGAGGTACTGCAAAATGGAAAATTTCAGGTTTGTGCTCAGAAGAAATGCATTCCCCGCAAATCGCATTTTTCCTTGATTTCTTCAGTACCGCTATTGAGCAAGCACAACCTTGTTTAGCTTAAAAGATCTAAGAAAATTATAGCCTAGGGCTCTTGGCTGGTGTCTGAGTGTTTCTCTTGTCATTGAAGTCCCGGAGAACAGTTTAAGACCAAATGTCCATCGCTACTCTCTCGCTCAGCACTACAGACGGTTTGCCCTGGGACACCGAGGAAGGCATCAAATGCGGACAGGCTGCAGCACGGGCTCGTGTTAAAAATGCACACAGCTATTGAACGTGGTCCCAGCAGGGCGACAGCGAGCTTGTTGCACTGCTTGCTTTCAAGTGGCCACAGGTATGACTGTGAAAAGCATCGAGTCGCCGTGAAATTAGGCTGGATCAGATATATAAATAAACCAGAAACACCTCTTTGAGGCAAATTGGTATTGAACCCTGAATTCCAACATTCTGGCCATGGCTAAAATAATTAATCCTATAAAGCAATCTCCTGCCCTTATCTGTGTGTGCAGGGACAGGGCAGGCACCCAGCCACTGCTCAGGGCCATGTGCATGCAACACATGGCAGGGAAATATCAGGGAAGCAGAGCCTGAAGCAACAGAAGAGGAAGGAGAGAAGGCAAAATGCCTGGAGAGGAAGGCAGATGCGTTGATGGCCATGGTGACTGCCAAGGGGAGCAGGGACTGTGAACAACCAGAAGTGCTTTCTGCCCAGCAGGCTGTGTTTGGGGAAACTGCACTTGGTGAACCGGCGTACATAAGCAGCGGTGTATTCATGGAAGACTTTACCCACTCATCAATTTGTTTTCCCAAATTAAACAACCCAAAAGAGCCTGGGCAGTAAGTAGCTATGGCACACAGGCTAGCAGGACTTCCCCTCGGGCCAGATCTGCTCTCACAACATCATGAATTCAGAAGGAAAAGAGTAGAAGGGGATGTCCACAGTTTGGCCCTTGAAACCTCATCATCTCATGCACATTTATGTCCCAACATAAAGACCAGCATCATAGACTATACCCCAAAAATTAAATTTTCATATACCCATTAATCCATCATCCATTAATGGCCACTGTCTCCATAATCCCCAGTGGCAGGGAAACCAAAACACCTTCAGGGCTGCCAGAGGCTCCCTTTGCTGGCGAGGCAGGGGGAGCACCCCCTGGGCGAGGTGCGGGATGGCCGAGCTCCTGCCCTCCTGGGGACGGGGAGGGAGACCCTGCTGCAGGGACGGCAGCTCTGGTGGGATTGTGATGCCTTCCCCTGCTGGAAGGGCAGGTGCAGGAACAAGAAGTAAGGCAGAGGATGAAAAGGTTGGCACTTGTGACTTCCCTTGCTCCCCACCTAAGTTTTGCTTGATATTTTTTGCAAACCATCTGAATAGCCAGTCTTACCCTGACTGTGAAAAAAATGATAATAATTGAATACAATCAATGCAAATAATACATATATATATATTTTTTTTTATAACCGTCTTTCCTCATTTCAATGAGATGTTTCAATGGGTTGTGACCGAATGGGAAGCCTAATGAGCAGTAGCCTCTGCTGCTGAGATCAGTTGGCATAAATGTAACTTCACAAAGTAGGAGCTTTTTTTTTTTTCCCCCAACATCCATCTTAAAGAAAGTTTAAACCTAGAAAATGAATTATTCCTACATTCAATCTGGTGCCCAAAATAAAGAGTTGTTTTAACATCTCCTCGTACAGATCCACATCTCCACGGCCAGAGCACTGCACCCCTTGCTTGGGAGCAAGCAAGCACCAGGCTCACGAGCAAACAAAAACCAGCACCCCCCGTGCACGTAACCCTGCAGCACTGCAACGTGCGTGCACGAGGACTGCAGGCTCAGGCCACGTCCCCCAGCTGAATCGAAACCCTCCTTCGTTCCTAAGACACCCCCACTGGGTTCTTGACAGATTTGATGTAACGTTAACGGTATTTAATAAAGTATCTCTAGATTGAAAAATACTGGTTCAATATCAGAGAGAGGAAAGGCTGACTAATCTGATTACATTCCTATGATCACTTTTATAAGCATTTTTATAGGATTTATTGTTCGGACTCAAACAAATTGGGCTGTCAGAAAAAACAACAGCCACAACACCTTCTTATGGAGGGCTATTACGTGGTTGATTTTAGCTGATATTGTTTCTGTGCTCCAATGAGAACAGAGCAAATTATTGACGATCTTTCTGTAATATTGGGTTGATCTTTAAAACATGTACTTCAGCGGGTGTTTGTCTTTCCCCGTGTCTGCTGTCTGCAAAAGCTTTAGTAAACACGGGTATCTGTGGCAATGCTGACCACAACAGCATATTTTATTTGTTGAAAATCAGTTTCGTATTGTAATAAAGTATATTTGCTGTGGCAGCCTGTTTTTTTTCCCCAAGACTGATTTATACCTGTCCAGACAGCCAAAGAAAAATGTCTTAAGACTTAAACGCAAAATTCTATTACCCAAAGTATTGTCTCCCAAATTCGTATAGTGAACTGTCTTTGAATTTCTAGATTAAAACTGAATTCTGGTTAATTTAAAGTAACAAAGAAACAACAGGAAAGCCTTGAGCCGTGCTACCACCTGGCAAACAGAGAGGGAACGGCCTGGCACGGCCAAGGGCTCGCAGCCAGCCGAGGAGGTGGGGTGGGCAGGAGCCACGGGGTCCTCTGGCAGGTCTGAGAGGGCAAGGAGGGAAGCCTCCAGTGAAAACATTGTGGAAACCTTCCTCCTAAATAGTCTTCTTGAAGATATTCCTACTCCGTGACGGCCTGCAGGTCTATAATGAGGTGCTCAGCTGGCCTCCACAGCCAGGCTCTGTGATGAGCAGCAGATCTGCCAAACACAACAGCACGAGGAGGGCACAAGGAGAGGCAGGGACATTTACAGATGGACATATGGGTTGGAAGGAGACAGAGAGGAACTGAAGGAACAAATGAAAAGCAAGAAATGACTAAGTTTGGAAACATTATTTGTATTCTTTGGCAGACCATTAACTTTCTGAAGATGCTTTCTTCTCATATCTCTCTGACCAAGACCTGTTTCTCAGCTATTGCTGATTTTTCCCACTGAAATAGCACTATTTATACCAGATTTTGGTTGAGCTTGTAGCTGGCAGCTTAGCAAGCTGGATTCATACCACACTAACCAGTCATGGGTGCAGCTCGGTTGCTGCCAGTTCAACTCCTCCAGCCATGACTCACCCAGAAGCAGCAGAGGACCCATGCATCACGTCCAGCCTCACATCTCCAGCACCATCCAAACCTCAGCGCTTCTCCCTCCAGCTCTCCCAGCCCCATGGCCACACCACAGCTGCAGGAGGGAGCTCTTCCCATGCCCCAACCTGCCAAGGATTCCCTTTAGGAGCAGTTCAGGTGGATTATCCTTGCAGCACGGAGCTTGTCCATATGCTCCCCCCACTGCACGCCCCACAGAGGAGTTTCCAGCCTCAGCTGCTGGAGGTGAGCTCCAAATGCACCCAGCAAATGGGTCTGGCAGCCTTTTTCCCCCCCATCTATCACCACTCCTCACCGTCCTGGGATTTAAATACATCCCCTGCCCTCACCCTGTCTCTCTGAGTGATTTCAGGTGTGGGGACCATGGGGAGGGGTTCCTGCACCCAACCATCACCACAGCATGGCTCTGCTGCTTTTTAAACCAAGGGATCACACATTTAAGGAAAGGAAAAATGGTCAGTTATAAACTAAAACCAGGAAAACATTACAAGCATGAGCCTGGACACAACCTATGCTAACTGCCAACATTTGGCACCTTTTTTTTTTTTTTTTTTTTTTTTGTAATGTAGGGGATATGGGAAAAACAAGTGGTGGAAGTAGAAAAGGGTGACTCACGCACGATGCCTTCTTTAAAAAAAGGGTCCTCACAATCTGTTTATTTTTTTTTTCTTCTTGTTGTTTCTATTTTTTTTTTTTTTAGTATAATCCAGTCTCTTCAAATTATTTTAGATACAACCAGACACTTTTTTTTTTTTTTTTTTTTCTGATTTAGAACGGATTTTAAACAGTTATAAATATAATTTTCCCTTAGCAAACTTAATGAGTCCCTAAAGCGGCTCCAGATGCCAGACAAGTGCATACGCAACATTCCTACTGGAGAAATAACTTTTGATATTTAATCAAAAGAAACAAGTTTAACAAACAACACACTAACATATGAAAAGATAACAGCGAGGCAAAAAAAAAGGGACTATAAAATCTAGATAAAACTTTTCCAAGGTGCAAAGAGGGTTTTACGAACTAACCACCAGTAAGACTCAAAAATTAAACCTGAAGAAGTAAGAAATGAGTTATTTGAGAAGACAAAAATGGAAGGAGGAGGAAACAGAAAAGAATAAAAAGAGGTAGCAGACAAATGGGAACTTAAAATGCAAAGAAGAAAATCAAAAGAAATATCAAAAAAGGGTACTTTAGGCAAGACAAGAATAATAAATTGGGCTTTATGAGAAAAAGTGCCAGAAATCCCACAAGTTCCAATACTCTAAAGAAAACAAAACCTTGAAAATACACAGGAGAAAAGAGAAAATATGAAAAACCTCATTTTGTATTAATTGCGTTCCCCTTCAAATGACACGTTTCTGTGCTGGAAAAGACAACAACTGTAATTAGATTATTGTTTACAGCAGGTTATTACTCAACTGTTTCCTATTTAGACTGTCTGTATTTGATCTAATTCTGTCAAACCTTACATTGAAGCTGCTGAGTTGTTACCTGAAAATAAAGACTTAATCGTGTGAATGTATTTGGAACAAAAATTCTCATTATAACACCATTTTTCCTAAAGGCCTTGTGCAATAGAAGAGTGATTAAGCAAGACTCAGGCTGCAGCTCTACAGCCTATAGCCAATAATAATATATTGACTTTTACGTGGTGAGGGTTTCTTGACCTTGAGTAGCTTGGGCATTGTTGTAGTAATCACCAGGAATTTCACCTTCTGTGCAATGCCAAGAAATACAAACAACACAACTGATTAAATACAGTCCAAATATTAATACACAAAAATAAAGTCTGATTCATTATGTAGGTTGTTGATGATTTGCTGACCTCACAGAAGAGCAAATTCCTGCCCTTTTGCAGCAAGGAACACTGAGGAATTATCATGAGAAACAGAGAAGAGATTAGCTAGACCTAAAAAACTGCAAGAATACTCCAAACAAGCAAGTGGAAAATGTTGCATGTAGATATTGTTACAGAAGAAAATTATTTTATTACCATGTCTTTTAAACAACCGGGTTACCACATTTTTCATGCTATGGCACTGTTGTACTGGACGCTAAAATCTGATTTTAACGTTCTTTTAAATGTTCTTCCATTCCTTTCACTCCAAGGTTTCAGGCTGTGCAAAGCCGTCATTTGTTTTACCACGGTCTTGGCTTCCAGTGTTTCTTCTAACTGCTCTGCAATTATAATAGATCACTAATAGACCGTACCATTGATAAACTTCCTCGTTAAGAAGAACCTAGAACAAAAAATGATACTGGTTCTTTAAAAGTTTATCCCTATGGCACCATCATGTAAGCATACATATGGGACAGTAAAAATGGAAGACGACACATTAAATGACATTATTATAAAATGCAATACTCTTGGAATGATCCCTTATTAAATTAGGCTCTATGATCTGAGATGAATTTCCCCGATCCCTAATCCATCACTGGCGAAATATTAAAAGATAGGTCTCAACTGGTATTAGAATCGCACTCAGTCTCTACTTTCATTATTTTGAATTAGGGTGCTACTGGGGGGAAGCCTCTTAATGAGAATTAGAGTGATTCACTGGCCTTCTTTTGGATTTTGACAAGTAAAATATTAACTCTTCAGTCACAGCTGTCGGAATTAAAATACTTGGCAGCCACAGATGCACAAATTAAATTGGCCTTTATGTTTCCATATTGCTGACCTCCTTAGAGGCAAAAACATCAAACCCAACAATAACAGAAAACCCACAGTATGTCATTTCTTGGAAGAAAATATATTTATTGAAGTTTTGATATTTGTTTCAGTTTTAAACACATAATTGAACAAATACAGAACAGTTTTACAAAAGGCTATTATTTTAATTTTGCATTCTGTAAAACTTCAGCTACAAATCAGTTACTCCAAACCATTAATCAGGCAATAAAATAATAAATGAAGTTATTTCAGGGATTTCTTAACTGTTCAAACCAACATAAATCAGATTTATGTGCGGTGCATCAGAGAAAACATCTTAATGGCTTTGACTGGCACTTTTTAGGGTTGTTTTTCTGAAAATAATAGATTCCCTTTCTTAGAAACAATATATGAAAATGCATAATTATTACAGAAGCACAAGACTTCTTAGTAACGAGTCTCCAGTTTCTAACAGCAAAACGGGTTGAAGCTTACCAGCCTTGAGAAAGCCTCCTTTCTGATCTTTTCCCCTCCTTTTTAATTTACTGCTTTTGTAATGGCGGTGGAATTTCAATTAGTCTTAATTAAGTGTGTCTCAATTAAGTGTATTTCAATTATAATAAATGTTTCCAAAGCGGAACTTGTAACGTGGTCAAAGTCTCACGCGAGGAGCTGATGCAGTAGAGGCATTTTTTAAGGCTGCCCTGAGAAGTGTGGCCCTTTTGGGCCCAGGTGAGTGCCGGGGGTGTTGCTCCCCTCCTGTCCCCCGGTCACCTCCAGCCCTCACCCCTCTGTAACGATCCCACATCGATCCCAACTTTTGACTGGTCGAGCACGGCTCGGAGCTGGACATTGATGAATGCGCTCTCATCATTTTACCCTTCGCATCCAATACCGCGATGAACTCCCAAGATCCGTGGCGTGGTTTCCTGGGGGGGCCGTGGCTGTTGTGAGCACCCAGGGGTGTCGGGGATGGCCTCCCCGTGATGAATTTTGGCTATGGGGGCACGTGCTTCTTGGGAGAGGCTCTTTTTGCACCGAGGTGGTTGCAAACCATGCATGTATTTTCTTACAATGCTTGCTTTTGTTTTCACAGGCTGAACAGGGAGATTGTAATGCTGACATAATGAATATTTTAAATGAGGAAATAGTGTTTGCTCCCTAATTTCTGTTCTTCCATCGGTTCACTTAGGGATAGACAAAAACGCACCTGGAGAGGGGCTATGGGAAACCCCTGCTGGATGGAGCCGGAGGTGGCCGGGTGGCCCTGGTGGCTGGAATGGCCTTGTGGGGTGACACCCAGCCCCTTGGCAGCCCAGGGATGTTTTTTTTGGGGTGCACGGCCACCCTTGGCATGTCCCAGATCCGCTCTGCTTGATTTTATCCCTTTCATCACACCACCCCAAGTGTGTCATTCACTCGCCGTGCGTGTCGGCCAGCTCTTCCTCCCTCCCTCCTCATCACCACCGCCCGGCTCCCTCACAGCCCTTCTCCTCGGCGCTGAGCCCCCCGAGCCCCTCGCAGACGGGACGGGGGCTGCCCCCTGTGCTCCTCCGGTGGCTTCTGGAGCCAGCCCCGCCGTGTCGGGGCCGCGGCATTATGCAGGGGGACCGCGGGCGCTGCCGGCTCCGCCTGTGAATTAGTTCTGCACAGAACCACTTAATACATCTCTCCCAGAATTAAATGTGCGCGGAGAGCTGCCATAGGGCAAGCCACCAGGTGGTTTAATTTCTTTTTTAGAAGACATTAGCAGAACTCGATAAAGGGTCAAGTAATTTCATCCAAGTTGCCACTAGTTAGTTAAGAGAAAGCGACAGGACCGCGGACTGACATTGTTACATTTCCGCAAATATATTTTATAAAACGGGAGTTTAAAATTTCATTTTTTTTGCAGAAAGAGTGATTGCCCGAGGAACGCTTCTTAGCTTTAAAAGATTACCTCGCCGGTAGCTAAATAGGGCGTTTTGATTAATATTTGCTATTTGGCGAGCGGGCTGAGCCCTGAAATGAGATGGTTACTTTTTCGACAGGAGTGACTTTGGTGCGGGGCGCGCGCGGCTCCCCGGGCGGCGGCGCGGGCAGTAATTCCAGCGAATTGTGAGCGGACAGTGAGCCCGCGGGGAGCGCTGGCAATCATGGCGGAAACAATGTTTACATCGATCAGCTGTCACGGTGATTTATGGCTTCATTTTGCTGTAATGGAGAATTAGTGGAAAGATTATCAGGGACTCAACACTTTGGCTTGTTACCCATGTCCAGACGAGCAATTTGTCTCCCTGAAGCAGTGAAATACTTGTGACAGCTCCAACACTTGCCCTAATTCAATCAAGAGAAAATGTTGGAATTAATTTGTTACAAGAAAATTTAAATATGTTCAGCAAACAGTAACCGCAGAGCAGAAGGCTGATTTATTGTGCTCGGCAAGATATCGATCCGCTTCGATCTGGCCCATGTTGAGGTTTTAATGTGTAATAATTTCCAATTTAAAGCTCCTTTTCAAGATCACGGGTTTAAAGAGAGGGCAGGCTAGGTCTCAAGACCTGATTAGGAGCCTGTTGCAATGGCTTTGTCAAAAGCCTGTTTGAATGTAAATTCATAGTTATCTTTTGCACTATCTTTAATATTCTTGACATGGATTTTATTGTGTGTCAAACCTCAGGCCAGCTGCCTGCCACAACCATTAATGAAACATCTTAGGAAATAAATCTCAGTCTTTATACAATATTTTTAAAAACCTGAAACATTAGATGTCAGCGAGGAAGGTTTAACAGCATCCTTTTTTTTTTTTTTTTTTTCCTCTCCACTCAGTAAACCATCAGAGACATAGCAGTTTTACAGCTAGCCTACACAATTAGATTGAATTATCGTGTAAATGCTATTATGCCATAAGCTTAAATTCCGAAGTCTACATGAATATTTTAGGGAGGTGTACAAATCTGTTATCTTCATTGAGACTGTGACAGGTTATTCCACCATACCCATATAAAAATTTTAAGGTTCTCATTATTAAAATGCTCTTCCTTAATGCCCGTAGGAAACACTTTCTCCGGCTCAAGACAGTGGCCAGGCCCTCAGAAACTTGGAAATGAGAATTGGAGGCTGGGGAGCAGTCAGGGAGCCTGCGGTGCCAGGGTGCCTCCTCGTCCTGTGTGCCACTGGACCGCGGCAAAACGCCGTGTCACGCAGTGTGCTCTGTCTGTCCTGTGACCCATGTTACAATGATTGATTAAAAGGGAAATCCTGACCTCCCGTACTGGGAAGCTTGTGTAACAGCCTCCTGTGCAGCTCCGGTTGCCAGTTTTCTCTACCATTTTTAGAGCATCGGTGGCTCACATAATTAGAGAGCAATCCTGTTCAACCCAATCAATAAAGAGTCATCACCCACTGTTGGTGACAGCCAAACACAAGCATTTGTTTGCTCATTAGGAGAGCTCAGGTGCTCATTTACTGTAGTTATTCTCAGTTTTTCAGCCTTACCCTTAAACCAAACTCTGAGAAATAAGCTCCCTGTATTAAAATGGGGTTTGGGCCAAACTTTTGTTCTGACAGCACCTGGGCAGGCAGGCATGGAGCTGGGGCACGGCTCAGCCATCAGCCATCGGCAGGGGCATTTTTCCTGGCCCGATGTCCAAGGAAAAGGGATGTCTACGATGGCATGCCAGGCACTTGCCTTTTCTGAAATGGCCTTGGAGCCACTTGTGGGGTCATCACTCAGATCTGTCATGCTCCTGCCTTGGCCTCCTGAAAGCAAGGACCAGCCTCTGCAGTTACCTGCCCTGCCCTCTGCTGCCACATTTCTCAGCAGACCCTTACCCCGACTCCTCAGCAGGAGAAGACATCACCTTTTGAGAAGGCAAGGGACCATGTTGATATCTCTGTTGATGCCAAGGACTCAGGCTTGCCATCTTGGTAGATGTGCTCCCATCTCATTCCTCTCTGTGATCATGTCTAACATTTCTACTCCTTTCTGAGGCATTCCCTATATATGGTTCCACATGTGTGCACTTATGTGCCTTTGGAAAAGCAAATACAACTTTATTAAATTTTTTGCTTGAGTTAGATCATAAAAAGGGATACTGGACATGTTGTATAAGCTTTATGAAGTGAGATGTCCCAGCATTGTCAAGATGTGCACTGACTGGGGGCTTTAGTATTGAGAATTAGCATTTCTTTGCAAATGCTGTGATGGTATTGTACTCAGACTTCTGTAAATTCATAATTATAATTCAGTTTTTCATTACAAACCATAAATATAAATATTTCTGTGGTCATTGATGGAATTTAACTTCTGCAGCACATAATATCTACACATGTGTTTCCTATATTGTCCTTAACCGTATAATAACATGCATGCTACAGCTAGTAAAATATTATTATAAAACTCTCTTTGCTGCAAATCTTAACCAAAAAAAAATACAGAGCTTGCTTTCAACATGTGTTCTTGGGAGTTCACAGGAGTCAGAAGGGCTGATGTGATGTGAGTTGCGCAGCAGCGATGCACGGGCCCTGGCCATCCATCTTCACCTGGGGCATCCCACCATGGACTGTGACAGTTTGCCCCAGATGGGGCTTTGCCAGAATTGGTTCAATTGCAGCTGATTCAGCTGGGGCTTTCCTTGGGCTGGAGGGAAATTAGGCACCTCCAGGCTCTGCCACCAAGAAGGGACACCCATAGCAGGGGGTGCTCCACCGCCTCCCTCATGACTTTGATGTGAATCAGAAAATAATCAGGCCTTGGCATTTAAAACTGAATTTGACTGATATTTCAAGCTGAGATTAACTGACATTTAGAATAGTCCTGTGCTCTGTTTTGCTGTTTTTCACTTTTCGCAGAGCGATGCTCTACTGCCTTGGAGGTGGCTGTACTTGCAGGGGCTCCTGGCCCATGACCCATGCTGAGCCAGTGCCCAGCTCTTGCTGTTATTTCACCAGCACTTGCAGGCAAGAAAAAAACTTCTTGCTGGTTGCAGTGAGATGCAGGACGTCTGTACCTGTTAATGTGCTGAAACAACAGCGACAAAACAGCTCAAGATAGGAGCCAGGCACAAATTCAACGCTCCCAAGGCATCAGAAGAAACGCCAGGTTAAACTGCCTTTAAGGCAAGGATGATGTTGGTGAACAGTGTTAAATGATTGTATTGTAGATTAATAATACCAGCAGAAATATAAAAACCTCATTTAATTTTCAGGGCCGTGTGTTTTGTTTGCTTTTCTCATTCTCTGCTGGAACAGCCAAGAACTGGTTTGGTTTGCTTCTGTGCTGTGCTGTGCCCAGAGAAAGGCACTTTTTCGGCTCCCATTCACCAGCCATGGGCTGCCAGTCCTGCTGAGGAATGTTGATTTGTGTTTGAGAAGCCCTTTCAGGAGTTGGAACTGCTTTCTGCAATTGTCTTTATTGCTCAAATAAAAGTTTAGCGGCTGTTCATTACTGCAAACGTAAATGTTGATAGGAGTTTGAAAGAATGGCATTTCTTTCAAGTCAGACTTGCACAAAGCAAAAAAGCCAAAGAAAAATAGTTTTTAAATAAGTTACCAATTGCAAACTTCATAATGGTGCCAGCTATTAACAATAGACCCGTTGGATTCTCTTTTTCTTCCTTCCCATAACAATCTCTTCTTTCTACAAGGTCATTTTAGGTCTTCAGTCCCAATAATAATTTGCTCGGTGAGCCATTGCAGACAGAGCTGTCTTCAGCCTTTCAGCTTGGAGGGAGAAACCCGATCGTGCTGTGGGATCCTTCCTCCATCTCCGTGGACCCCGCACGTCTTCATCCCACCCGGGACGATGCTGCCTGTGGGTTGGGGGGGCCGTGCAGCTCCTCCAGGCTTTGGCCTCATCCTGCCCAAAGTGAGGTCCCAGCCCGGTGGCCGTGGTGCCAGCAGCCCTGGTGTGGGCTGAAGGGAGCTTTTGGGGCAAAATCCTGGCTGGGGTTTTCCCTGAAGCTGCCAAGTTGCCGTTTAGCAAGAGTTCCCATTGTTAAACAGATGAATCCAATAACTGCAATTTGTTTTGCAAAACAGGGCTCAGCTCCCTGTTGCTGGATGATATTTTCCTCCACTGACAGTTAGCTGAGCTATTTCAAAATGAGCTGAAAACACTCAACTTCTGGAATTCCTTTATTTTTAATGTCTTATATAAATCATCTTTTAATTTCTGTTAGAAAATGTTGTTAGTAAACAACTCCGTTTGCAGAGATAGCAAAACTGAAAATAATGGCAAGGCCTGCTCTGGAGGCTGCGTGCTCACCAGACCTGCAAAAAGCAGCTGACATTTTGGGAAACGATGTTAGCTTTCCCAAACTGCAGAGAGATTTGGTGACTTTTGAGGCTGTACACTACAGCTCAGACAATAAATGGGCTCCCATGCCTGGGGTCACTCCAGCAGAAGGAGGTTTGGGGAATTTCTGAGCATCCTGTTGTGATGGAGGGTCATTATGTGGGATGGTTTTTATGAAGATTTGGAAATTAATTTCGTTTGATTATGGTCAGCTTTCTTCAAACGGTCCGCCAGGGCTTCAAAATGCCAAGGAAGAAAGGACCTAAGAAATTAAGATCTTCAAAATACAATTTAGGCCTGCTGTGTTGTTGTGTGTCCCTGCCCCGGCCACAAAGGGCTACCAGATGCCTCTCCCTCATTTTCATAAGTGTTTCATTAATGTACATTCCCATGAAAATGAGAAGTTAAGAGACAGAGGCTGACTCCCTTTTGCTGTGCCACGGGCCATGTGGGCTCTCCCAGACCCGTCGGCCTGCGTGGGCCTGCTCTGTGCAGCCTCTGCTCGTCGTGGTTGTTAGAGTCGGCCGAGGGGAGCTTGCTCCTCCTGCAATGTCAGCTCACAACTCGTTTCCTTCACTCCCAGCCTCATCCAGACTTGACTCTGGATGGCTCTGGGTGATTCCTCTCCTGAAGAAGGCAGCCCATGAGCGTGGACCAGAAGGAAAGGCTTGCCAAAATGTCTGGAGGTTCCTCATCACAAGGAAAGGGCAGGGGCAGCTTTCAGTAATGATAAGAGCATGTCCCCCAGCAGCAAGGCCCAGATGAAATTTTGGTACCCTCTTTCTGATCTGTAAGAAAGTTATGAATAGTGCCATAACATGCCAGAGGTCTCAGGAGAGGCGAGATACTGATCCTTCTTTGCTAGATAGCTCGGGACTTCAAAGCTGTTTGCATTCTGCAGGAATTTTGCGATCCTCATACCCAGCACACATTCAGAAGTGAGATGACTTTAACTCCCAGCTGGCAGCGCCAACCTAATCAATTTACCTTATCAAGCTCCAGCGTCTAATTAGAGGTTCTCCTGACAACATTCCCAGGCTGGGTTTCGCTCGTCCTGGAGGCAGCGTAGCCCTTTTATTACTTTCTACAACTTAATCACTCTGTTTTAAAGACATTTTCTCTGAATTGCTCAAAGGTTAGCACCTCTGTCAATTTACGTCAATAACCTCTTCTTTTTAAAATTAATTGCTATTAATTACTCACTATCTGAAGCAGTTTATTGGTATTGATTTGCTTGCTTTTGTATGTTTCTATGAGATATCTAATTGGTCCTCCTCGCCGCATTTGTTTTTCATCCAGGATACAAAGCCCGCACAGGTGAGCGTTGGTTGGCAGCCAGGTCCAGATGAATGACAAAATCTCAATAATAAGCTCTCTGTCAATAGGTAGCCATTGCTTTTGTGTTCTTGATTTTTACGGTATTTTTATCTCCTGAACTTCCTGAATCATACAAAACCAAAATAGCATGGCCTTTATTTCAGACCTATTCTTAGCATTTTAAAAATGAGCCCTGGTTTGGGGTTTGGTGCATAATGTTCTCTGTGTGCAACGATGGAAAGAGCCCCACTGGCAGTCCTGGCACCCACATTTCACCGATGGTTTCCACCACAGTCAAACCAGCTTTTGTTTTCCTCATCAGCCTAACAAAATCCTCAGGCACATCAGACCAGGGCAAAGCCCACAAGTGTTTAAGCAGGACCAGACCATGCCGGGAGCGACAGCACACCTTTTCCTGCTCCAAGTGCAGGAGGAAGCAGTCAGGCAACTAAAGCATTTCCCACTTAGCAGGGAATCAGCACTGCTCAGCCCCTGACCTGGCAGCAGCTCCTTGCCTGCCCTGGAAGGCGAGGGCAGCACCAGGACATCTCCGTGAGATGCCAGCTCCCAGCTGCTCTTCTGCACCGGCAGGAGGCAGGATCATGGCAAAGGAGAAGCATTAATTTGCTTCAAGTTTTGTGATGTTATTGGCATTTTCTGTTGGATCTTTTTTTCTAGTGTAATCAAATAGCCACAATCAATACATTAAAAGCCAGATTTTCTTATTAGCTTCTCAGTGCAGCCATCAGCAGTCAACACGCAGCTATCAGTGTAGCAAGCTCTTCAGTGTCTGTCTCATAAAAATCAAGTTTTGCGTGGTTTAAAGAAGGCATCCTGTGTCATGCCGGGGCCTGGTGGGGCTGAGCTCGATAGGGAAGTGAGGATGATGGTGTGGGGAACACAGAATCAGGGATTGTTTAGGTCTATCTTACTAATGGGATTGGTTTTGTTCTAACAATGGTCAGCGGCAGGACTGGGGTGCTTCAGACCTTCTCTCCTGACTCTGCAGCCCTTGGGACACTGTTATGTCTTGGGACATTTTTATTTCTTTGGACACACTTAATCTGGGAGGATAAACAAGGTGTGCTTCTCACCGAGTTAGCAGGACCCACTTTGTTTCTTTCCACGAGGAGGAATGCGGAATGCTTCCTAAAGCAGAGCTTTCACCGGCTTCTTCCGGAGCATTGCACCGTTAGAAATACAGGGTGGTGTTTCTGGCTGACAGATTGACAGGTTTTCCATTGCTTGCTGGCCTTTCTGGCTGGTGACACCGAAAGGCGATCAGAGCCCACGGCATCAGCACCGTAACGCCGTGCTTGATCTGGGATCCGTGGGACGCGGCGCAGGCTGCAGAGCGGTGTCATTTCTCAGCCTCTGAAAAGCTGCAATTTCTCCTCTCGAAAGCATCAGGAGATCCCCTGGGATGTTGTCAGCTGCTTTCACTGCCTGGAAAAAAATGTCATTTTTCTTTTTAAAGAGTGCTACAATTATTATCACCAGGCCTCGGGGCACTTCACCCCAAATCACACAATGTTATTTTGGGTTTCTCTTTTACCACAAATGTTCAAAACCAGCTGCTTAAATCCAGTTTTCAAAAGTGAATTGGGCATGCGGCAGCCCGAGTGTCTCTCAGCATCTCGGAGATGCGCTGCAGTGGCTCTCCTGCCAGCCAGGTCCTCCTGGGGGCTTCCTCCCAGGGCCCTGAACCACGTCAGGAGCATCTTTCTGGGGTCCTCGGGGTGAGACGGGTTTGCTGGCAGTCTCCTCCTTGCCCAGCACCTCGGGATACCCAGATGTGGCTGAGAAGGACCCAGCTGTGCAGGGCCTGGTCAGGCAGGGTCGTGCTCACTCACAGGCTCAGCTCCGCAGAAAAACAGGATTATATTTTGTATATAAGGCTTTGTGGGATTAAACATTGCTGAATTTGAAAGGCTAATTACTTCTCAGGCAGAGCCTATAGGATTTTTTTTCCCTCTGAAGTCTCTAATGACTGTGTTTATGGGTAAGTTTCCCTGAGTACCTCCAAGACTGAAAGCTTTTTTTATGAGACAGATGGAGATGTTCTTTCCAAGAGTGAGTAATATTTAACCTTAAGCACTTTCAAATCCGGCCTCAGGAATATTGAGATGAAAGCCTCGTGGCACTAAGCTTCTTTCAAATGGATATTACAGAAAAGCTGCCTGGACATTTGTCTCCCCAAACCGCCGCTCTGCTTAGCATTCTGCCGGCGTGCGCCTGCTCCTCGAGGAGGTCCGAGCAGAATAAATACTTGTCTTTCCGATTTCATTTTCAGCGGCGGCTCTGCTCTCGCTATTGTATTTCTTTTGCGCATCACTCATTGGACGTGAAGCTCCTGACGGTGTCACCGTGCGGACCCGTGCTGCCTGGCCCCGCTGCCCTCGGGGACGGTCTCTGTCCTCTTCCCATCACCAGCTCCAGTGGCCAGGGATGGTGTGGGTGCAGCACAGCTCCGTGTCCTCGGTGTCCCACTGAAGGGACCCGACTGGTCACCAGCACGGGGCCTGTGTTGTCTGTGTGGGAAGCAGATTTGGCACACAAACACCTGGTGGAGGAAGGCACAAGCCTGCACCTTTCCCAGTTGCTCTGGACCCAGTGCAAGTGCAGTGGAATCCACTTTTCCCCAACATTTTCCATTGTTTTAGTACAATGCAAAGCTTGCTGAGCATCACGTGCTCTGTGTCTCATCGCTTCACTCACCGAAGCAAACCTTAAAGTGTTTTAAACTGAATCAGGCTGCTTACATACATAACAAAATGGCAATACTCTATAAATAATAGCTGGAGAAAAATGAAATAGGAATGAAAATACATTTACAAGAGATTTCCTTTCTCCTCTTCTCTTGTTGATTTGGACTCTTTGCAAAGCAAATCCCCATCTCAGCAGAGCTGAGCACTGGGGACGGGGGGATGTTGTCCCCAGCTGCACAAAGCACCTGGTGCTTCTCTGCTCTTCCCAACACCCCGCACGGCCCCAGGTTTTGGAGGGATCCCCCCGGCAGCTTCCTCCCAGCAGCAGCAATGCCTCAAAGCTTCGCCGTGCACCCCCGGCAGCCTGCGTGCAATCTGTATTTGTCTTGATCAGGATATTAAACTACAATCGTGCACAAAGCAGTGAGGTCCCTCTGCACTACTGTTGAACTAAGAAATCATTATCATCAGACGGAAGAGAAGTATGGATGATGGATAATGGGTCTCTCTGCTGCCCAGCGATCATTACGCTCCTGCCGATGAGGCAGCGACTGTTTTAAGTCCCATTAGCGGATGATGGGCTGTCTGGGAGAGGATGCTCAGACACGGGCGAGGAGCTCGCTCCAGCTGCCTTCAGCCCGCTGTGGGGGTCGGGGATGTGTGGGGTGTGGGGGCGAAACAGCGCGTCCCCATCAGCCAGGGAGCAGAAGGGGCACAGGAACTGAGAAACTCCGGGTGAAAGGTAAATTGCTGCCTCCTGGAAGGCAAGACGAACATTTATGGAAGTGCTAACAGAGCTCTGGCATAAATTTGGGTATTTATAAATGAGAGTTGTTTGCTGGTAGCTTTGACATCTGCTTGGCCCCACGTGGGTTAAGCAATCCCCATATCGGTTGTCTGAGACCTCTCTGGGCAGGCTGAGCTTGGCGGAGTGTGGGGAGCAGAGCTACAGGAGGAAAACAAGTCCCTCGGCCGCAGGTGCCCACACTCAGCTCAAAGTGACTTTCTGCTGTGCCTGTCACAGAATCACCCGGAGCAAGAGGGTGCCAAATCCAGGCTGAAAAATGCCACTGGGAGGGCACAGAGGGCTGCTGACCAACGCAGAGGGCTCCCACCGCAGCCCACGCCCATTGCTCTGTGCTCCCAAAGTCACGCAGCTCTGCCTCCTACGGGAGATAATGCTGCAGACTTGTGTAAAAGTGTCCGTGAATTTCCACAGCTTTAAGTAAACTTTGAGAAACTGTGTTTTAAACCATGCCTAAATCAGGTACATCACCAGTCTGCGGGCTGTGCAGTGAGCAACCGGCATCCTCCGGCACCTGCCCGGCTCTGCTCTGCTCTCGACCTTCCCTTGGCAGCTGCGCTCTGAGAGGACAGCAGAGGACAGGAACTGGATTTAGCTGGAAATACACTTAAAAAGGCATTCCGGAGGGTTTCGTTAAACTATTAAAGAATAGGAATTCGCCTTCTAAGCTTCAGGAGGTGTAAGGCATTTTATGGGCTATCTTTCAAATCGTTTTGAAAATCTTCAGATCCCTCTCTTGGAGCTCTCACAACTATTTAGTAAAACAATAATAAAACCAAAACCAATACACATGCTATCTGCTGTTTGGAGAAGTAAATATCCTTGCTAAGTTTTAGCAAAGCACTTACAACGGAGTGGTTTGGATGAAGTCCAGACTGTTCAATGATTAATATATTATTCATATTAATAAAATAATGTTTGGAAGGGCACCAAGTGTCCTAATACATGCATCAAGACCAGGGTTTTAGTAGCTAGTTGACAACTCTTTACTAGCTGAGGATTTCCTATATTTCTCTAAAATTTATTATGGGGTGAAGAGGCAAGTTTTACTCTGCGTCGCTGACACGACTCTGATGCTTTCAGCAGTGTGAGTTCCTCAGCAAAACTTCTCCATTTGACCCTCAGAGGGTGGGACTCAGCTTTCAAACCAGGGACTGGAAAACTGGGGGCTGGGTCAATTGCACAGGGGTTGGTGACCCATCACAGCTGGGTTTTGGTGACCCATCACAGCCGGGTTTTGGAGACCCATTACAGCTGGGTTAGGAGGATTTGGGGACGTGGGTGCCCAGCAAAGCCACAGCAGCAGTCACAGGGGGCTCACTGGACCCTGGCCATGTGCTCATTTGGGGGCAGGACACAAAGTCTGCAGGCTGCCCCTCCATGATGCTCTGAAACCTCCTTGCCAGGGCAGTGGAAAACAAACAAGCTATTTGTAACCCTTAATTTAAACAGCTACCGAAGTAATAGTATAAATAGTATAATGCAATTGTAATGGATAATGCATTATGCATACGGCCTCATCCCTCTTTGAATATGCATGAGGCAGGAACTGGGGAAGTGGAGCAATATTGCTGCTTGATTGCTTACTCAGGCCCTGGTCCATACGGTGTCCCCGCGGGGTCCAAGGGGACGCCGAGCCCAGGCTCTGCGTGACCCCACGGTGCTGGAAAGCCACGGCTTGAGTGGGGCACAAACCCCATGAAAAGTCACGGACTTGCAGTGCCAGGAGATCGCTCACCGTCATCACAACGTTTTTCCAGCTGTGTTGGTGAAGGTCTCCTGGCCTCGGACCAAACCCGCCCAAACCTCACTCCCACAGCCACCTGTGAGCCGGATGCAAACATCAGAAGCAGTTCCAGCTTTTGTAGCCTTTGTGCCGCCTGGCTTAAAAATCAGGAAAATATCAAACTAGTTCTAGGAGCTGAAGCAAATAAATTAATTTCAGTGACAGGAATAAAGTGGATCTAATTAGAAGTCCCTCTGCAGTGCCTCATTAGTGTGGTTGGTAAGTAAATGAAATTTCAGCAGTAGTGAGCGAGACTATTTGTCTTGGGTTATTTTTAGGATTTACAAAATGCCAACAACTGTGTTTCTTTGCAGAAGATTTTCTTCATCAAATGTCTCGAGGCCTTTTCCATAGATGACGGTGCCGCTGCTTCATTTGCATTCCCGGGGCACTTCCCTCGCTCTGCGCAGCTCATTCAGAAATTGGAACAAATCGAAGCAATTTTTGGAGACAAATGGCTTTGAACTGTCTCATCGCACGCATGTAACCCCGCAGAGTGAGCTGGGGTTCTTATGTCTGAATACTTTATAAAAGTTGAAAATGTTGTCCCGGGGAATAAATGACTGTTTTCTACACAAAAGGGTGCCACTGCCCTCCGGTGCCAGAGGAGCCCCCACGAGGGGCAGATGGTGCCCATTTTGTTCCCTGAAGGAGAATTTTGTACAGAACAAGTCCCAGTGTCCCAAATCCCCTCAGTCCAGCTGTGGGGAGCTGCTCTCGCGGCCCATCCCTGGTGTCAGTGGCACCGCTTTTCTCAACTTTCAGTGCTTGTGGAGCCACAAAGGTGGTGACGGAGTGAGGGGGAGACAAAAATTCTGCTCATACACGTGGCGGGGCTCCTGACACCCCATGTAGCCAGACACCACTTCCAGGACACGGCCTGCTCTGATGGAAACCACAGCACTGCTCCTGTTAGTTACGTGCTCAGCAAAGTTTTTCAGATAAAAAGCCGATGGAAGGAAAAGGCAGGCACTTTAGCACCAGTTCCTATCACTTGCAGGTTGCTCCACCTCCCCGCTTTAGCCCTGCTTGCAGCCTGAACTTTGCCCCCTGACCGCAGGCCCTGGGGTTTGGAAACCGTCAGGACCTGAACTCGCCGATCCCTGTGGGCCCCCTCCAACCTCCAGCTTCCTTCTGTGATTTGGATTGGGGTCGAGACGTTCAACGTCCACACCCAGAAATGCCTGAATTCAAGCATCATTTCTATCACACATTTTAAGCCTGATTTTAACCCAAGCAATGGCCTTAAAAAGCTAATACAGGTTTGGGGAATATATATTGCAATCAGCTCTAACAGGAGCATCAATCTGAACCGGGTCGGGTTGGCTGTGCAGGCTACGTAGGATTAGACATATAAATTAGTACAAAATTCTTAATGGATTTTAAGCCGATGCCTAAGATTAGCATCTTTATTGAAAAATATTACATGGATTAAGTTCAGGCTCCGTGTACTTCCATTCTGCTTCACAATATTAATGTCAAGAAATTGGGCCACACAGGATGATTCATAAAGTTTAGATACCGGAATAATATCTTAAGGCAAGAATAATGTGATTTCTTTTCCCTGAACGTGTTGCCATAGATTTTCCTAAATGTTTTACAAACAGTTATTAAAAGCACATTGAGAATCTGAATTCCCCGTGGGCAAAATGTTTTTGTACTTAACTTTCATTTAATTCAAAATCACATATGGTTGGACTCGCGGCAAAACATCCCAAAATCGCAACCAGCTATCACAACAGCCGCGGGAAGGACACCTCTGGGTGCAAACAAGACGAGGTGCTGGGTGACAAAACCAGCTCCGGCTGGGCCGAATGTTCAGGGCACAAAGTTTGGGGAGGGAGCCCAGATCCCTGTGCCGGGGTTTTGTAAAGCTGCCAGCAGCGGTGCCGGCAGCAGGGACGTGGTGAAGGGGCCGAGGCCCGCGGGTGTTGTTGGCTTCTCCGTGGCCTGGCAGGCGCAGCGCACGCCTCTCCTATAGCTCTGCTCCAGAGACACAAAAAGAGCATCCTGAGCTTATTTATTGTGCCGGTGTCAGAGTTTTAAAAAATACATTTATCAGCTTTTGATATTAAATAGTCCATAACTGAGTAAATATATGGGAATTAAAATATATCTGTGTGTATTCCAACACCCCCTTTCAAAACTCCCTTCCCTTAATGGCACTGTAAATTTCAATGTCATATTCCTCGACGTCGCTGCCCTTAATCTGACAGTGTCAGAGGGATCTATCTTCATTTTCTCACTCTTTTCATAATCTAATCCTCAGCTCTAACATGCAATTAGTGCCCTCCTCGCCCTCCGCATACCAAGCAGGCTGATTGCTACAGCTTTCACTGTGCAATCCATTTAGCACTGCAGCTCGTAATGAATATGTACATTTGGAGGACCTCGGCGAGGAGGGTCACAGGCAATCAACCTTGAATTCAATTACGCGAGTCAAGGTTAATGACTCGGCGCAGTGGTCAGAGGCATTCAGCGTCCTGCAGATTAAATCAGGCTGTCACGGCTGACAATGCCGGGCTGCGCGGGTGAGAAACGGGGAGCGGCGTGGGGAGAAAATGGTGTCAGCCTGTGGCGGGGACTGCGCGGGCTCTGCGCTGAAAATCTGACTGCCAGGGCCCTGGTCCTGCCGTGGTTAGTGCGGTGTGGCCAGACGGGGTGCCTGAGGTGGACCAGGAGCACTTTGTTCAGTGCTCAGGGCTGGGTTGTGCTCCCCTGGCACGCCTGCGCAGTGGGTGTCCCAGCTAGAGGTGGTTTTTCATCAGGTCTCCTTTGGTTCAAGAAGACCATGTGCAAAAAGGGTTTTTTTCGGTGACGAACTCATCCCAAAAGTGTTCACAAGAATCCCTTCCAGAGAGTGCCTCTCCCAGCAGGGGCACTGCAAGGGGTTGCTGCACAGCAGGGCACAGAGACAGAGCATGGGAAGGCCATGTAAGCTCAGCAGCATGAAAAAAAATAATGTTTAGTTTAATCTGAGACCACTTTGCAGAGTAAACAGGCCATGCGTGGAACAGCTCAGGTATGGACATCAATGAGGGGTTGGTTCTCAGTGGTGTTGGTTTTTGGTGCCATCCAGCAAGGTGCATCACCCTTCTCACCAGCCCACCACAGTTCTGACAGGAGTGCGGTGCTGTGGCTGGAGGGTGGGCTTGGGTTGTCCTCTTGGGGTGACACATTGCTGCCACGACCCTCGGGGACCCCAGGGACTATGGCAACACCCAACACCCATCACTTGTGGCCTCCTGCCCCACTGCTCACGGCTTGCTCCAGCATTAAAGACCCGTACGTGGAGCACGGAGCTGCGCAGAGGAGCAGAGACACTCGGTCCTTGTGTCTCCAGCGCTTTCTGCTGGCTCCTGGGGCTGGATCCTGCTCAGGCACCAGGGCAGGAGGGACACCAGAGGTCGGAGCCCCAGCAGGTGCCACCAGGAGCAGCCAGCCCCTGCTGGGGACAGGGACACGGGGGTCCTGCTACAGCCAAAGGCTCCACCATGGGGCTGCGTGCTGAGTAAGGAGTTATTTAGTGGTGCAGACAAATTAAACACATAAATAATGTTCGACTGTCGGAATCTTTTCAATAAAAACAAATTATGAGTTTTATGTATGTAAAGCAGCGTCGCTTGGTGTGAAGGATCTTTTACGTGTGATTTATGCCGTTATTAAATACGGGGCAATTTTTAGAACCGAATCAGTGCTGCAGTTCAGGACCATTACACCACATTTAGCACAAATCCACAATGAATGTACTTTTCAAAACGCCTTTCCAATGCACACCCTATTGGCAGCTTTTAAAATAGAAACCGCTTTCTTTAAAATAAAGCATCAGGGTTTTATTTTATTTTATTATTTGTCGTCTTTTACTTCCTTTCCCCTGGGAGGGAAAAACCGAAGGAGAAGCCAAACAGGCGGCTCCGGGGCTCGCAGGAGATGCAGCCCAGGCTCTCACACAGCACCAAAAACGTGTGCAGTTTCCCCATTCCTGAGCACGGCGGGGAAACGGGGGGGTCCCTGTGCTGGGAGGGCTCCTCCCTGCCTGCAGCAGGCCCCTCAGCCCCAGGCACGCAGGTTTTGCACAGTGAGACCCACGGGGTGCTTGTCATTTTATTGCAGTGTTGCAACAGCTATGCTCCTGTGTAACAGATATGAATTGTTCGCTACCGTTAATGAGAAATAGAGAGGGAAAACCTACAAATATATTAGGTTTCCAATCCCTTTCTGCTACTTGGAAACTGAAGAAAGTTTTGGCTCTTGTACCGTAAATTAAATATTCGGCATAACAGCCCTCGTGGGCAATAGAGAAGTGCTTGTAAGTGCTTGAGCTCAGCCCTAAAACAGTCTTAAACTTTCTATACGTTGAACCCAATACCTGTAGAGCCACTGCGGTCTCTGACTTCTGTCGGGGCTGCGTTCAGGTGCGGGGTAAGGCCGAACAGAAGCAGCACCCAGCAGCAAGCTCCAGCCGAAATCTCCTGCACCAGGAGCGGGTGGGGGCTGAGCGCCCGGCCCCAGATGCCTGGGAATATTTAGGATTACCAGTCCAGAAGCATTTCCCAAAAATCATTCCAATTAGATTACTGTTAGTTACGGCCAAAGAGGATGATGTTGGTGTGGATTACCTGCCTAAGCAGTGCATGATCAATCAGTGTGGGCTTTTAATTGGTCTAACGAATTTACCTATCAGAATATAAGGTTTTATTTAGTTTTATATAAGGTTTTTCCAGGTTTTATTTCAGCTTCCTCTGAGTACCCTTGCAGTTCTCTCAGTAAAGTTTCCAACAGGTTGATCAAATCCTTGATTTTAGTTGCAGAAAACTGCGCGTCTCACAGAAAGGCAGCCACGAGCCGCTGGTGATTTTTGAAACCCGAAGGCAGGTTGTTCCCATTTTTAAAGCACAGCCCACACTTACCTGCTTCATTCATGATGTGGGGAAACAATTACAGGAGCAAAAAGTGAATTCCCTCTGCACTGAACTTGCAGGCAGCCAGCAGTGAAGGGGCTGACAGCAGGGAGCACACGGTGAGAGGTTGCCTGTCTGCTCAAGCCTGTCCCCAGGCAGCAAACCCAGGCACAACTCCTGCAGGTTTTGGCTAGTGAAAGGAGCTTGAGGAGGCTGCTGCCACCTCCCCACCGCCCCCACCACACCACCATAAAGCTGGGCACCTTCCTGGGCAGCTCCGTGATGTTCTCACCGAGCGCTGGAAGTTAAATAAAGCTCTCAAAAGGAGTTATCAGGTAAATGTTATGGATGGCTGTGATTTAATTTATGGGATTAGTTTGACTTTCAATTACCAGGCTTCACACTGAATCACTTTATATTTTGAGCTCTGTAACGAGCACTCCTTACACTCGATCTTTCATTTAGAGAAGGATTATCAATAATTAGACACCGTGGCCTTATTGATCATCTAATCAATAACTACATTAATCATCAGCAGTCTAAAAACAATTCACTCTTTGCATTAAAAGGAGTCATTGCAATCAAATTAGCATCCTTTGCTGCACACCCATCGCAGGTGGTACCTTTGTGACAGACGTAATTTCTGAGCACCTTACGGCAGAGTGAGAAAGGTTTTCTCTTTCTTTGAGCATCCTAATTGAGTTTGGGTCATTCTTTGTTAATTGTCACTGTTTATTTGTCACTAACAACAAATTTTTGCTCACAAACGATATCAGATTTAGAGACTGAGCCTCCAAAGATGCCACACATGAAAAAATACAGAAAAAAATGTCTTAATGACTCCCTCTGCTTGTGGTGATTGGCAGTGGGTAGGTCATAGAAGAATATGAATTGTCTTGCAGTGCTTCTTAACTTGCTTGCGCATTGATTTATTTTAAAACGAAGCCTGGAGAAGCCCAGTGCTGCTGGGGAGTTCCCAAATCACACGTCCCACAGTCCAGTTAGTGGTGCAGCACTCACAAAGGCAGCCACACAGAACTGAGATCTGTGTGTGTGTGCCCCCAGGAAACGATGCTGCTGGTGGGAGATGCCACAGCTGCCCTCATCACGGTGTGCCACTGCCACCTTCGTTCCCCCATGAAATAAAATCATATGGACATGGAGATCTTCCTGCTCTGAAAACTCCATGTGTTTCGGCATCGTTTCGCTGGAGATGTGGATGAGCCGGTGGGCAGGGAGTTCCTCAGCACCTACCATATGGCACCTGCATGGAAAAAGAGGCCACGTCCCACTGCTTGCCCCAAAACTCCCACTCTGCCTGGATGTTTGGTGTTGTAAACCACAGCATAACACTGGGGACAGTGATGCCAGACACTTTCTCACCCATTTTTTCCAAAATGTGAGCTTAAACCTCTGTAAATGCATGCACTTTGCATGGGAGGTTCTTTGGAAATACTTTTCTTTTTTTTTTTTTTTTTCCCCAAACACTGAAAACGCTCCTAATTTGCATCACCATGGGGCCGTGCTGCCTCCTGAAGGCTGCTTCCCATGAATGCCTTTCTCTGAGTGCTCTCCCCTTCACCATGTAAAATTTGCCCAAGCATTACAGGTAATTCCACCGTCCTATTATCCAAGTTGCATTGGGTCTACTTAAGCCCGAGCAGAACACCTGATTAAGTTTGTGTTTGCCACTCCTCAGCCATAAAACACATTTACAGCCAGCCCTCTCCATGAATCAGGTGAGACTATTAGGAAAACAAGAAACCACCCCATAAATTATCCTAATCTGCTGTAAAACTGATCTTAGCAATTAATTTAGTCGATTGTGTTTAACCAGCTGGGAAGTAGCCTAAATAATGTAATCATTTTGGATGTTTCATTGAGTGAAATCCAAGAAAGCCGTAAAACTCACTCAGAATAACGGGAAACCATCGGTTTGTTTGTTGATATTATGCAAACCTGTTTCAGGTGTGAACGTAAATCCCTTCTTGTGAAGGTGTACGGGCTGGGAGGAGCTGCTGGAGGAGCTCGGTGTGCCTTTGGCACAATGATTTTCACATGGAAGCAACCCTTGGGACTTCGAGAAGAGTTTTGTTCATGGAGAGGGCCAAGCACAAACCCAGGGTTTGGTCCACAGCAGGGAACGTGTACAGTGTTATTTGTGTCCCAATTCTCTCATTTTGCCCCTAGTACAGACATAGAGATGCCCTGGCAATGGCCATCAGTGCACAGCTCTGGTTTTCAGGTATCTGGGGCCATCCGAAGGGGCAGAAGGACTGTCACACCCTCAAACCTGGGTGGTGAAACTCAACCCTGCACCTCCCAAAAGGGCTGTACGGGTGGGAGAGGGCAGCACCAAGGCCTGACCTCCGAAAGCACCTCTGCATGGGCTGTGTTCTGCCAGCCCACCTCATCACAAAACGCTTTTAACGGGGAGATGGGAGATTTGGGCTTGCCCAGCCACATGCAATAGGCAGAGCCATCCAATACCTGCTGCCGAGGGGATTTTGGCTGGGCCGCCGCTGCCGGAGCTTTGCTGGGAGAACAACAACGCTGGCTGGCACCAGCACATGGCTGTGCCTTGCTGCTTGCCAGGCACATTATAATTTTTTTAAATGATAAAATCACTTCTTAATCACATCTTCTCATTCTTTGAATTAATGAAGGACTTGTTCGGCGCTCTCCTCTCCAAAAATAATAATAATAATAATAAAAAAGCAATCAAAAAACTGGCAAACCAGAAGCGGCCTCGTGTGTTTCTGTGCCTCTGTCACTCGAGACCTTTGACTGATAGCGAGTAAACCTTTTGTGTTTAACCCGTGTAGCATTAAACCTTTCAGCACTGGCGGTACGTGGGAACAACGGCGCTCGCTGTTTTGTTTGATGTAACACTATGTGTGGCGTGGTGAGAGGCTTCAGCTATCTGCACGGAATATTTTAAAACTGATGCAGTTGGCGCTAAAGAAGTTTTTAGCTGCAGAGGATGGTGACGCCGCTCCTCATGCAGTTATTAATTGGGTGGTATATAAATTGGCAATGATTATTGTTGCTGTAGCAGAATGCACTCACATGTAGAGAACGATGTACGCACACATACACACACATCCATGATTTTCTAGGTTTTAGATATTTTTGTGCTTGTGAACAAAGAAGCTGCTGCTGCCCAACCTCGCACACCCCGGTGAATGTTTGTGGCTCTGCTTTTGTAGTTTTATTGAGCATCGTTGTCTTTTGCTTTAGCTGGTCATTCTGCCCCTCACCCTAAGAGCAGGGTCCAAAGGCTTCCAAAGCCGAAGAGCATTCACCCTCATTTTTCCCTTCTTATCTTGCAGTGCCAAGCACGCTGTGCACAAAGCAGGTAGGTTTTGGCTCAGAAAGAGTGGCTCTTCCCAAGCTGGATCTATGTGATACCTGCTTGGTGTGCTGCACGCCTGGATCCACACCCCCTGCATCCTTCGGACGGGGAAGGACGCGTGCAGCACGCAGGCCAGGCACGGAGAGTGACTTCGTTCAAGCAGCACCGTGCAATAAAACCCAGCTTAAAAGACCCATAAAAATAGCAATTATAAGACACGAAGTGATCTGAGGAAGGGCTGGCGCAAAGAGGCCTCCCTCCTTTTGATGTTTATTGCCACAGCAGAGCAAATACGAACAATGCTGTTTTTCATGAACACTTCTTAGCATGCAGTATTTAACATTTGGTTCCAATTTTCACAGTTACATTGTATGCTTTCATTATGCCATTGTCTCAGAAATCGCACAGGCCGTAACAGTTGTAATTTATCTTTTGTGCTGTGTAATTTGGAGCAGTCCGGGCCAGAGAGGAACATCTGTATGGAGGGACCGGTGTCTGCGCACCCTGGACTTCTACACTGGGACGTGTTATAAGGTCACTTTCCTCATAAACTTCGTTATCGCTGTTGGTTTTATTCATTATATTTGACATATTAAGCTTCTGTATCTTGGCATAAAGGACACAATATTGCAGCATATTGGCAAGCTCATTTGCTTTTCACAGCTAGTGTTGTGTCCAAATATCAGTCCCTGGGGAGCGACACGTGTATATAGACTGCAGGAAAATGAGCCTCAGCAGCAGGTGGCCTTTTGCAGCCTAATGAACATGGCAATCTGTTACTATCACGGCAAGGCTTTTCACCAGACAATTAGGCAACTAAGCATGTAATTATTCAGGCCAACAAGAAGAGGCTCTTCTCTAATTTCATCTTTTCATTGCTGTTTACTCACCCACACTCCCCTCATTAATGAGAGATTTTCCAGTCTATGCTAATTGGTTTCAATAACATTCATTTCAGTTGAAAGGGAACGATTCTGTTAATTGAGAATCGAAAGCATCTTTTCATTTCAAGTGCGTCCTGCTATGGAAATCTGAACACTCTCAACAGGTTCGAGCTAATGAAATTAAGTTACACAGCCACTGGTGGTGTAATAGAAATAAAGTAATTTATTTTCACTGAAGCATGTGCTGTAGGTCCTGAACAATTAATCCAGCTCGTTCGGGAGAGCCATTGGAGAAGGCGATTTTGAATAAACACGGCTGCCTGCTTCAGATCCACCGCTTTCAGCCCCTACTTTGGTTAAACTGCTGAGCTTTTCAGGACGACCTGGAAATGCTTAATGAGAATGATACGCGCTCATGGAAACACTAATTCTTTAATAGCTGTTGAAAAAAAACACACACACAACAACACAGAAAGCGAGCCGCCCCACAAGGAGGCAGCGTGGGTGCTGGGGCTCCCAGGGGAATGCAGAGACCCCCAGCCCAGGACCCCCAACGAGGCTCACCAGCTGCCCACTGTGTCCAGCACGTGATGGCGAAAAGGGTTGTAGAGGTGGAATCCAATTTCTTCAGTATTTTGGGCCTGGAAAGCAAGAGGGAACCAAAGACCAAGAAGAAAATAATCTTTATTATTATTATTATTATTATTTTTCCCATTGACCACAAGTTCTAGGGACTATTTTTAACGAAAGCTGATGTTCTCAGTTATCTCCATAATTTCTAGCGTTCAGGCTCTAAGAAAGCTTTGTGTCAGTGACAGTACCTGTTATCACATCTGCAGGGCAGGCAGCTGTGGGCACCGCATGCCCTCTGTGATGGCAGAGAGAGCGGTGCCTTTCCAGGCAGCCCCCAAAATATGTGTGTTTAGCATGGAGGAAACAAAAGGTGGAGCATGCAGGAGCTCTCGGCGTAGCTGGATGCAGCCCGACGTGTGCGGGCATATGGAAAGTCAGCGTAATTCCATCTGCAATTATTTATTGTAAAAGTACAAGGCAGTATGTATTTAAAGTATCTTATGGTCATCCAAAATACTTGCATATATAACTGAATAAAACCCCCAAACCATACATTTTCTTGACTTCATGATTTTTTTTAAGGGAGACTTCCAGCTTTTCCTGCCTCTCTGGTGTTAAATGATGCTGTGGAACATATCTTAGCATGAGTGAAGGCACTGAGCCCAACTTTTGTCTTTATCGTAGCTGACAGTGGTAGGTCTGGGTTCAAGTCTGCGTGGTAAGGACAGTTCCACCCAGCTCTTGCCGCTGAGCTAATTGCTCACAGGACGATGCCCTTTCCTCCGCGGGGAGCAGGACCTGGGCTCGTTGCTGGTTGTGCTTCATGGGGCCTCGATTTGGAAGCACTTGTGTGTGTGGGGTGTGTACAAGCAAACCTGGGCTTTTTTTTTTTTTTTTTTCTTCCAAAGCTGACTTCCAAAATGCATAATGGGCATGAGCTGATAAAATAATGCACTGCAGGCTGCTGTGAGCATTTCAAGGAATCAGGTGCTCGCCTGGTGCGGGGCTCCTCGTGCTGGCGCGGAGGCACCTGGGGTTGCCAAGGCTACACAGCCCTGTGCCCCCAGCCCCTGCACATCTGCATAATCCCAGAGCAGCCCCATCGCGTTTCCAAGAGAGATTGATAAATGGCACCTTGCTCGCATGATGCGTCCATTTGCATGTGATATATCTCACGACTCCTGCCTTCTAAAGTATTGTGGCTGATGAGATGTCACAATCTGTGTGCATGTGGAAAGCAGAGGTATGTTGTTTGTTTGTTTTCTCAATCTGAAAATGCCCCAGAACTGTGAGGTGAGGGCATTTTGTTCCTAAAGCTTTTTCTTCAGAAATTTTGAGTTACAATTGTAACTCTAACACCAGACTTTGCTTTGGTCACAAGGGCATGGAAAACGATCGATGGTCTGCAGGTAGCATCCTCACCATGCTTTAATGGCCAAACTGTGTGGGGTGGGCAGAGCTGACTGTCCTAGGGCACGCTCGTGTGCCTAAAACTGGTGGCATGGAGTAGATTCGGAGGCAGCAGGATGGGTTTAGGAGCATGGAGAGGCCTAAGTGTACCAGGTAATTTATTCACAATGAATAATGCGAGCAGGCTGCCTTAGCATCTTATTTCCAAGCCCAGAGATGTTTGTAACAAATCTCCTCCGAGATACATTTGTAAGTGAAATGAAGAAACTGTTATTGAAGCAATATGAGGCTGGAGCCTGGTGCCGCTCTGAAGACCTACGCCGTATTTCATCCTTTAAAAGCTATCATTTTACTTAGTGAGCTGCTCACTACAATTATACAATGTTTTTCTTGGCCCCCAGCTACATTAAACATCCATTTTATAGCGTTCACTGTATTACCCTGAAAGCCTGGCTCCCAAGGAGGGTTTGTAAAGGGTTATACTGTAAAAAAGTACACAGCTTCCTCATTAACTTTATGGCTTTACGGCCTCGTTTGGGCCACCTCTCCTTCCTGCCCGCGGCGGTGGCTCTGGGCAGGCGGCAGTGCCCTCTCCTCCCACCCCACTGACCTCGGTGGTGGTGCCACAGCCCCCCAGAGCTGTCCCCGAGGTATTTCTGCTTTTGACACCTTTGTGGGGCAGCTGGGCTACTTCACGGTGGTGCCTGCTGTGGGGATGGTCATCCAGCACCAATATCTGTAAAATCTGTTACCATCCCTGTGCAGTGCACAAGATTGCACCGTGCTGCACGAGCCCGATTTGACTGCTGCTAATTATCGGCAGATAAAGCACGGTTGGCTCCGCGGAGGCCCCGTGGCACACAAGGCCCGTGGCTGCTGGTATCCGTGCCTATTACATATCGATAGGCTAGGATTTATTGCCGAGAGCGCAGCCCGATTGCTGGGGCTTGGCTGGGAGTCGTGCGCTGGGGAATAGGGCCGGGGGCCGTTAGCTCGGGGTAATCTATCAGCCTGCTATCAATTAGGGACCATCCACCCGCTGACGCTATCGGCAGCCTAATGGCAATAATGGGCTTTACTGGCTGGCACTGGTGCACTGGTGCAGGAGCAAACGTGGCCAGGGCTTGCTGAGCACCCCGGGGGCTGCTGTGCTGCAGGGGGAGCACGGGGTCCTCCAGGCACCCACGGGTGCTGCAGGGAAGCCTATGTGGCATGCATCAGGCGGGTGTTTGTGATAGAGTTAAGTTATTTCCCTCCGAACGTGTTTCCTATTACTGCCTCTGCCCCAGGAATCTATTTTTACCACATCGGTGTCTGCACTGAGTGCTCCCCTCCTTTTTCCCTGGTTGTTTGTAACTCGGCCGTAAACACCCGTTCTGCCCAGGGCTGTGTGGTGCTGGCACGTGAGGGGTGCTTGGGATGACACAAACCTGGGATCCTCGCTGAGATCCACCCCTTGCACCCAGCCGGGGCAGGCGGGAATGGCACAGAAGTTTCCTTTCCCCTTGCTGCCCCCTGAATCCCTGGCCCCATACATCACAGCCTCACTAAACTCTTCTGATTCAGAAAGGATCCGAAACTGGCTCAGAGGCAGTGATCTGGAATTCATAAAGATGCGAGATTCATCCAGGCACTGAAGGGTCTCCGCTCTCCGAAATGGCAAGTGAGGCAGGAGAGGGGAGGCTGCCCGGAATGAGAATGTGTCCCAGCATCACAATTAGTGCTTCGTTATTAAGCGAGGCCCCTGGGTGCTGTAATTAATACCTCGCGATGCCACAGGTGAGTTATGAAGGTACTATTTCACACACAGGGATAAACGAATAATTCTACTGTAAACCTATTAAAGGTGTACAGGCAGCAAAGTGTATAGGTTAATAAAGTGTTCAATAATAAATAAAGATACAGGTAATAAATTACCTGGCTTTGTCATCACCCAATTTGTGAACCTCAGTGTACTGGAGGAGAAATTCCTATTGGATCTGTGCTAGCAGGAGCTGCAGAGGGCTGTGCAGCCACGCGTGGCCAGCACGGCGGCATCGCCCTCACCTGCGAGGCCAGGAGGCAGCAGAGGAACATGTCCCAGAGATTTTCACTTGCTGAATATTTCAGGTCAGCTCAATATAAATAAATCAGGCCCTTCCAGACTCAGCAGGATCCTACCTCCTGCAATATTGCTCTGTCATCCTATTCCTGCTCAGGCTTCCTTCGGCATCAGCCCGGCTGCATCGGTTATTAGGTCTGTGCTCACAACTGGCCGCAGTTAGCATCCAGTTACAGCAAAACCCAAGGATAATTGTGAGGTTTTCCATCCAGTGGATTGTCTTACCAGACCAAAAGCGAGCGCCAGAAGGACTGAGGCTGGGAGCGAGCGCATCCCAGAGGTGCCATGGCTGTTGCTGGATCGTGCTCCCCGCGAGCAGGGGTCCTGCTGCACCCACTCCTCCAGGCTGGGTGCTGGGTGCTCCCCGACTGCCCTGCCTGAATTTAACCCCAATTCCCCAAGCTCAGGAGGGATGGCAGGGAGTGCCAGAAGTGCCTCTGGAGGCAGAATCCGGGGGCAACTGAGATCTACTTCCCCTCGGGCTCTCCAAGAAGGATTTGTGGGGTGTCTGGGAAAGGAGTGGGGTTGCAGCCAGGGGCCAGCCACTCCCCGCATGCCCTGCACTGCTCTCACCTTTGCCAGGCTGCAGGCTAACAGATGATGGATCCGGGGAGAAGGCAAGTCTCATTAGGGGAGGAAATCATCCCAGCCTTACTCTTCTTTGGGGTCAAAACTTTACCAGCTGTGCAGCCACTTCCAAGGGGCACTGGGGGTGAGAGCTGGGGGCAAGGGCAGGGCAGTGCAGCTGGGATGTGCTGGGATGAGCTGGGATGTGCTAGAATGAGCTGATACATGCTGGGATGTGCAAGGATATACTGGGATGAGATTGGACATCCTGAGGAATTCACTGGGATGATCTGTGAGGCACTGGGACGATCCCAGGATGTTCTAGGATGTCCTGGGATGAGCTGGGACATGGTGGGATGAACCGAGACATGCAGGGATGCACTGGGATATACTGGAATCAGCTGGGACATGCTGGGATGCATCAGGACGTGCTGGCAGGAGCTGGGATGCTCTGGGGCACACAGCACAGTGCTCAGCTCCCTGGTCAAGGCTCACAGAAAGCTAAATGATTTCCAAAGCCATGCCTTAAGGTCCTCCGTGGATTTCTCTGGCGATTCCTGACATATCAGTATGTCCTGAGCTCAGGCCATGACAGGGCCTTGCTCTGGGTGAGGTGGCACAAGGCTTCCAGCGGGCTCTGCCCGGCACCACAGCTCCTCGGGCAGGGTACATTTGCACTTCTCAGCCTCTTGGGCCCATGGGGAGACTGGTGCCAGTGGTGCTGTGCTCATCCCCTGGGGTGCTGAAGCCCACAGGACACCCGAGTTCACCCCACGCACCCATGGCCCCGCTTCCAAGCAGAGAGAGAAACGCACAGCGCCAAAACGGGGGGGAAACAACAAAAAAACCACACACAACAGCAGCGGTTAAAAACGTCTTGCATTGCTTTCCTGCACGAGGGAAACTATTTAAACTGGCACAAAATAAATTTAAGGAGCATATTCTTGGAATTACATAGAAAAATACCCCGTATGCTTTGGCAGCAGCTAAACATATCCTTAATAGAATTCATATGGGGCCTGGAGTGATCACAATGTTTGGAGAGGAGCCAGATAGTAAGTAATTTAAACATCACAGGAAATTAAATTTTAGAATTCAATTTTGCATAAAGTTTTCTGTAATGAAAATGTCACACATAAATTATGAAGTCTGATTATATTCTTTTTTGACTTTTTAATAAAATAATAGAGGCACTTGACAGTCAAGAACAAATGCATATTTTATGTGAGCAGCATTACGTTAAACTAACGTCCTGTGGAAATAATGGAACAGATGTTAACACTGCTATATCAGTTATCAGGTGCTCTGTTAAACAGCCTCAAACACAAGTATTTATTAAAAATGCTAACAGGATTGTCTCTTAGGGTTATCTAATTGTAGGTTTAAAATGTGGATGTTTAATGTAATTAATTATATCTGTAGAATTATATACTTAGGCCATAATTTATTGTGTATGTCCATATATAAATTATACGGCGTTGTTCACATAAATTAGTTCAGCACGGGCAAGGGGAATGACTTTGGTGGGAACACAAACCAGTTCCCAATGCAGGGAGAAATCAGAACTACGCTGAATTTCCCCTGTGCCCCACGAGGGGCTGGGCACGGCTGCCCAAAGCCTGGAGGCTGGGAGCACCCCGGCAGGCCCCTCGTGGTCATGGATTTAACCTGAAAATGGGCAGGTTTAGGTTAGATAAAAGGAAGGAATCCTTCACCAACAGGGCAGCAAGGCCCTGGCGCAGGTTGGAGTAAATACATAAGAAAATTTGTTGTTTCACACTTTGTGTTTGGTCCCTGTGCCTGGCTCCATCGCAGGCCGGGGCCTGGATGGCCTGTGGCAGCCGCACCAGCACAGAAGGTGACACCGTGGGTGCTCCACAGGCAGGGGCAGGGCTTTCTGGTCCCCTCCCAGTGCTCCCAGTTCTCCCAGTGCCAGCAGAGACCAGCGGTGTGGGTGGCACACCCACATCTTGGGATACCTCCCAAAAACACAGCTGCAACCAGCCGCGTCGTCCTCAAAATATAACGGCGTGAATGGCTTGGAAAAATAAAGCCCGATTTGTTTCCTTGGATTTAAATTGGTAAATTATTTGAATTTCCCCACCCCTAGGTGAATGATTTAGATGGCCTTGACCCCAGTCTGACTGCAGGGATTAATGTGGTATAATGATTGCTGAGGCTATCATTGCAGCAGGCATCATTAATTATCCTTATTGATTGTAGCTTTCAAAGATAAAGCATTATGCTGACTGGAAAATACCCTCTTCCTGCAAGGTCAAGGCTAAAATAGGGCAGCTAAATAATTGCATTAACAAACAAAGAAATAAAAATAACCTCTTGGAGAGCTGTGTAATTAAGATCCAATTACAACATTTGGCCCCACTTGCGGAGAGGCAGGAATTCTTCCTGCGGCAGGGGACAGGGACAGGGACAGGAATGGGGACATGGAGACAGGGACACAGGGACGGGGACACGGGGACCCCTGCTACCATGTCTGGGAAGTGCGAGGCCCCAGTCCGAAACCAGTAATGGTGCTAGATGGGGGGCTGGGGGAAGGAGGCAGTAATTAGCCTCAAATCCTATTAGATTTCCACTGGATCGTATAACAGAGTTTAAGGACGCCCCGGGCACGCTGCTGTGGATATGTCCCTGCTTTCGGGGCTGCAGTCAGCTCCTGCCTCTCGCCCCACATCCCCAGCACCTTGAGGGAAAAGGATGGGCTCAGGGGCATTGAGGAGAGCCATCTGCCCGAGCACAACCAGGCACCGCGGGCCTCTGCAGAGGCTTTGCCTACAGGCCTTGGAGCCCGTCGCGGGGTCCGGTGTTTGATAAGGATGCGAAGCGTGTCTCAAACAGAAACATTTTTTTGACATCCATTTAATTATAATTATTTTAATTTCAACATTTGTCATTGAGAACCAGGCGATCTGGCACGCCAATTCACCGATCCGCTTGCTTTCCCTCATTTGAAATGTTAAAACCAACTCAGTAATTTACTTGAGCACGAAGACCACTTCCCGTTTAAGCAATTACAGGCTGCGATTTCTGGGTGTCGCTGGGGGCAGACAGGAGATAGTGGTGCCGGGATCCTGCTCCTCTGCCCCCGTTGGATCCATCCCACAGGCGCTTTGCTGCATTGGGGCCTGAGTTCCCGGCAGCGTGGCATCGGCCCCTGACAGCTTCATTAGTGCCAGATGAATCTTTGCGGAGTTAGAGATGTCACGCCAGGTAATTAATAATGTCCCCCAGATATGCAGATTTTCCTGGGCCTTTTGTGCAGAACAGCGCGGAGAGCGGAGCGCCACAATCAGGTCCTGGAAAACCTTCTGCAGAACGGCGCAGTTCCTCGGATTTCTCCCTCATAATAGACCGCAAGAGGGAAAAATAAATGTGAAAAGGAAACTATAGGAGCAAAAGGAGTTTGCATTATTGTTCGCACTGTGAAAAAGCAAGGTGCGGGTTGTAAAGAGCCAGGGGAAAGCTGGCAACAATAGGCCCCATAGCAACAACAACTTCTAAGGGGAGCAGGAGGCGCGTGGCTGCGCAGAGCCCACTGCCCACGCCTTGATCTCAGCAGCACGGTGCGTCGTGCCGGCCCGGGAGCCAGGCAGCCCCATGGGGACAAAGGCCCCCCGCTGCCCTGCCACACAATGGCAGCTCCCTGCTCACTGCACAACCCTCACAGGTGGGCAAACGGCGTCCCGCAGCCCTATATTGTACACATCTCTGTGTCCCACCGTCCCTACAACACTGCACCCTGGCACCCTGCATCCCTACAACCCCACATCCCTGCACCCTGCACCCCACGGGCCTCTCTTGTTAGCTCAGGTCATGAGCGCATTGACTCAGAGAGGGGGAAAGAGCAATGACAGGCACTGGAGGTGCTCCTTGAGCAGCAGGGGATAAGATAAAACACCAGAGGACATGAAATGATGCGATGGGAGGCGCAGAGGGTTGTGTGGTGGCCAGAGTGCATGGGAATAGCACAGGCAGGGGATGAAGATGAGGATGAGGAGGGCCAGAGGGCAGCAGGGTGTAGGAGAGCCCATGGACCCCCAGCTGGGGGGCTGCAGGGCCAGCATCTCGGGGACATCTCCTGCAGCCCCCGCGTGCCCACAGCTGGTGCAAAGGCACGCAGGCGCCTCCGCCACGAGCTCCTCCCCTGCTTTGACCCCTGGGGAGCTATTTTTAGCTTTTGGGGGACTGCTGCTTCCTCTCCCTTCCTTTGTCGTTGACTGCAAGCCCCTCGGTTTGAACCACATTTCTCTCATTGCATTAGCGAAAGCAGAAGTCGTTTTGACTCAATTTTTACATGCAAAGGTCACCATTAAAAAGTCATAATTCAGCGCTGTACCGAAGGCTGGGCCCTGCCGGCGCTGTCATTAGAGCAGAATTTAAGGAGGTTCTGCCTGAAATGAGTCGGTATTTTTAGCTAACAGTATCAGTCAGAAGGAGCGGGGGGTGCCTGGGGAGATAACGGCATGGTTTAGATTTCTGCCTTTACGCTCACTGTCACATTAAAAAAATAAATCATAATTTTGATTTTCCATGTCCCTGAGGGAGAGATTGACAAGAGCATCCAGTCCTCGTAATTGGATCATTCCTCTGGGAAAGTTGGCTCCTCCGCTGAAATCCGTACTTGCTCTAAGGAAAATTGCTCTCAACGTTATTGAAAATATTTTAGGAGGCTGAAGATTCTGGGACCTTTCCAATTCGAGTGCTCAAGTCAGTCATGCCAAAGGAAGACAATAATGGGAACCAAATCTGGAGAGCATTTCACTTAATTGGAGCCCAATCCTGCAAGCCTGGAAGGCGCACATCCCCCACGACTGCTCCGGACCTTCCTTTGTCAAGGGCTTGCAGGAAGGAGCTGTTAGGACGCCTTCCAAAATAGATGTCTGAAATAAATTATTTAAAGTGTTTATGTTTTTTGATAATGAAAAATTCAAGTGTTTTGACATGGGTGAGCACTGCAGAGCATTGCTGCGAGAGGCCAGTACCAACCCTTTCTTGGAGAAGCCTCTTCCTCGCCACCACGGGGCTGTAGCATTTTGGAGACCACCTTCAGGGGATGATTTTGGGCAGTGGTCCTGCCCCAGGACATCTCCTGATTGCACTCCTGGGTTGCAGAGCTCTGTCATGGAGGTGTTCTGCCACTGCTGTCACCTCCCCTGCACTGCTGGGGTGTCAGCAAGTGCAAGGAGGCAGCGGCAGTGGTGCAAGGAGGTTGGGTCAGAGAGGGCAGGGAGCCTTGTTGTTGTTGCAGCCCTACAAATTGCTGCACCTCTTTGACTAAAGCTTGCCCTCAGCAGCACAGGTAGCTAAGAGGTGGGCTTCTCCAGGGCCAGGCTTCGGGGCAGGCGAGGCAGGTCTGGTGCTGTGGCAGGGGTTGTGCCACCAGGGCAATGCCTGCCGATGGTGCCCCATGAGCAGGCGTGCTGGGAACGCTCCACCATTTTCCCGGAGATCCACAGAGCATAACAGGGCTCCCTTTGGGAAGGGAAGAAGGGAAGATTGCTGATGAGCTATAGTCTTCCCTTCCTTCCGCATAAATTAATTGTACAATTTAATAAACTAACAGGTGGTTCCACTTCAGAGAAGCAGATGTGAGCCTGAATGAGCAGAGTCTCCTCTCATCATCCACTCGTCCCCCAGCCATTCCTTCCTTTATATTTTTCCCTTTCTCTTTGCCTCTTCCCCTTTCCCCCTTCTTCTCCATCTGATTTATGAGCAGCTACAGAATAAAATGTTTTGTTTGGCCTGTATGAATATTGATGACGGGGCAGTGCTGATTTTGGCTGTGTTCATAACTCTGGTGCCCTTCCCAAAGCTCAGCCTCGTGCAGGCACCAGGGATGCTGCGCAGAGCTGGCGATTCTCTTATGTCCGGATTTATTTCGCGGGCCACATTTTCGGAAGGCAGCCCCGTTCATTAAGCCTGCATCTCGTGCACACATTTGTCTTCAATTATCTTCTGAAGAGAAAACGATAAGTACTTACACAAACCTACAAAGAAATTAAACACACAAAACAAATGGTTTCTTCTCGTTCTTTCGTTTCCAGTGATAATGCCCTGGGGAAACACTTGCGTGGCCACAGATGGAGGATGGCCTGAGAGCCCCAGGAGGCTTCGGGCTGCCCTCTTTGGAGGAAAGCTCTCTCTCATATTTCCTATGTGGAGAGGAAAAATCGCAGCACTGCTAATGGCTGGGGCACGGCAATGCACAGAAGGGAAGGAGGAGGTAGCTGCGGATGGAGGAAAGCCTGGAAAATTCGAGTGGGAAATATTTTGATAAGAAGTGTTTTGGGCTTATACAAATATTCAGAAACTTCTGGAGCCCATTTATCACTGGATTGAACCCAGATGGTATCGGGCTGTTTGCATGGGCTGGAATGTGCCTCCACGAGGCTCTGCAGACACCCAGGTCCCCGGGCTGGGGACTGGGAGGGAACGTGGGGTTTGGGCACGGGCAGCCTGGGGTGCCCAAAATGTCCCCATCTGAGCCAGGTGGGCAAGTCTGCACCCATGGGACCTGTCTGCAGTCTCACACATCCCTTCCCAAGGCAAAGAGCGGGGCTTCAGGTGTTGTGGGCATGATTCTGGAAACAGTGTAAAGGGCATGGGAAAAGCAGCTTAAATTCATCAAAGGCTCGGGGGCAGGTGAGTGCCCAGCTGACATCAAAAGTGAAAGCTGGCACATATCCATGCCTTTGAGAACCACCTCCTGCCAGTTTAAAACACTTAAAATCAATTTACACCTCTTGCTTGTTCACCCCTTCTTTTTGCTTCCTGTCTCCCCAGCAGGCACCACAGTTTCAATTTCCTTTCTGCTCACTGCTGTGCTCCTTCCAGCAGACTGTGGCTACCAGGTCCCTTCTGTTCCCGTAGCTACATGGGTAACCCCCAGAACCCGCCCAGAGCCATCCCCACATCCTCATGAAGCCCCTCAGATGGGGCTGGGGAACCAGGGTGCAGAGGGACCCCACCAAACCCCGTTGCAGCCCTTAAGCCCCCACGCTGAGCTTCTTTCCTAGAAAAGGAGGCCTTGGCCAACACGGTGGATGTGCATTTCTTGGTCTTTATTGGCCCCTGGAGGACTGGCGTTGTTTGCACAAACAGCGCGTTGCCTAATTCAGAGCAGCTCCTGGAGGGCTGCAGCCACGAGCGCGTCAGATAGCGATCTGCACAGGCAGAAATTAACTCGGGATGTGTAATTCCCATCAAGCAGGAATAATCTTCAAAGTCCTACTGGGGTGCTTTTTGGACGGCGGCGCAGTTTTCCCTGCTGTAAATGGGATGTGAAAGAATTAACTGGAGTTGGAATGTTATTGTTTGTGTCAGACTCTGTTAACCACGTTAAAACTATATATAATACTGCAATTTCCTATGTAAAAACTCTCTAATGGGCAATACTCAGAAATCAAAGTCTTATGTAGCGGTTAATCTTCTGCACGGACAACGCCAAGTTTAAATCCAGTCCAAATGCCACTTCTCAGTCACAGCTTTAAAGGATTATAAATGATTATAATGGTATTTGCCTACTTGCCTGATACATAAGTTCATGTCAATGTTATCTTGGAAATTGACATTCGGTTTCATCTTTGAGGTGAGAGAATAAACTGTTGACTACCAGCTTCAGAGAGGAAAATGGATTAGCTATAATGTAATTAGAGCTCCATTCACAAACGATTATTTTAGTCCACTGCACAAAACACGGCGATAAGAAACACATTCAGCAAAAGCGAATCGGGAAAGTATTTCGCTGGAATTCGCCCTTTGTTTCGCGTCGGGCGACACGCTTACTGCGTGCAGCTCCCGTCTAAGACACCCAAAATAGTTTCACCGAGCGTGCAGGCGGCAGCCCCAGCGCCGGGGCCGGCCCCGATGCTCTTTTCTCTGCGTGAAGGAAGAAAAGTGCTGCGGCTCTGAGCCACGCACACAACGCCAGCGCGATGGCCTCCTCCCCTTGCTGGTTCGTAACTTCTTCCAGCACTCCGTAAATGACAGCAACCAAAACTGCTGTGGCTTTTAACCACATTTTTTTTTTGTCTATGTGCCTCCTCAGCTCTTAAAAAAGACATGAAGGAATAAGAGTTGTCCCCGAGGATGAAGGAACAATGGGAAGCGGTGATAATTTAACAAAAATAAATAAATTAAGCTGCATACGCTGGTGCTAATACAAATGCTTTGTGAGTGGCATGAAAGATTTCGCATTATTGTCAGAACAGCACAGAAATCTTTTCTTTCGCATTATAAATTCAATTTAATTTTATGTAACATGATAAATAATGGCAAATTGGACTTTATTATGCATTCAAGAAAGCAGTTTAATACAATTGTTATTTCTGGCGTTTGTGGTTTAAAGATGCTCCCTCGTGAGCAGAGGTTATTTTTTAACGTGTGAATTCGGATTCGGTGACCCGTGGTCCTGCTGCCCATGGTGCCAAGGCTGTGGGACGGGGCCTCGCTGCATGGTACGGGGATGCTGGGGTGCGTGGAGCTGTGTTTTGGGGCTGGGAGCAGCCACCACGGGCACCAAACCCTCCTATGAGTGCAGGCACATCGGCGGCACAGGGACTTCTGCGAGCGATGCTGCTTTTCCCCTTCCCCTGGCACTTTATAATAAAGACGTGCCTAAAAACTACAGTGGAATTACGAAGTGGAGATTATTTCAGGAAGACAATGCAAACTCAGAGGCATGAATGTCACTCCAGCACAACTCACGCACAAAGCCCTCTCCTTGGCAGCTCCTTAATAGAAAAGTGAGCGGGGCGAGCGTGCAGCAGCCCAGCCACTGCTCGCCAGCCAGGCCCGCCGAGAAATCTCCAAAATGTTTTTTTTTTGGAGGACTTAGCTCTTCTGTTCTCGTGGCAGGCTCGCTAAGTCCTCCCCATCCCCTTCCAGCTGCCCCGACTGCCTGAGCCCCGGGTGGATGAGTGCAGCAGCGCTTCCACCGCCGGGCACCGCGGGAGGTTGCCTTTGGATGGGGACATGGCACGGCACAGACAGCACGTCCGAACGCATGCTTCTCACAGGCAGAGCAGAAAAGCATTTGTGCCGGCAGAAAAAGGATGCCCAGAGCTGAAAGCAGCTGCAGCTTCAGTGCTGGGGCTGAGATCTCTTGCAGGGAAAAGCTGGCAGAAAAATAACCACATTGATTTGGAAAAAAAAAAAAAAAAGCTTTTCCTCTTCTTGCTGGATATCCCTCAACTTTAGAATAATTTCAGATGGACAAATTAAAAACTACGTTTGAGATAAAATATGGAGCCAGACGTAGATTTAAGCTCTGGATCTAACTCCGAAACCACTTGCAGCTTGACACTGCGTAATGATTTAGTGTGCTGCATGATTATATCCTGTAGGTAGCAGCTCAGCAAGTAGGAAATAATTCAGCCGGGGACTTGGAAAAGAAATAAGTTTTCTTACGGGCGCGGGACTTCAAGAAGAGTGGCACAAAGCTGAAACCCCGCAGCTGTTATATGAGTGCTTGAGATCTTAACCTGCCAGTGGGCTTGTAGCTATGGTGAGAGTAATACAGCCACACATCAGGTAATGCCTCTATGCACAAAATAATGTTCTCTGAAGGCCAGCAAGAAAATACCCCCCACAACAGGCCCCCGTTATCAGCCTGTGCCCAGCACATCCTCAGCTAGTTTGATTATCTTGGTGAAATTAATTAAAAAAAAAGAAAAAAAGAAAAAAAAAAAAAGGAAAAAGGTTTAAATGCTAAATTAAAAGAGGTTACAGCCGAGCTGGGCATGGTGGGGAGGTCCCAGGCGCTGGCGCTGCGCTGGCAGGCAGGACACGGAGGGAGGGATGACACCGGTGATGGATCACCCGGCCCTACAACGCTGCCAGCTGCAGCGGCTGGAGCAAGCCCCAGCTCACTATTTATAAACCTCCCCAGCTGTATTTTCCTAGGCAGAGCAGCTGGGCGCTGCGGGAGTGTGAAGGAGAGGATGTTAACAGGTTGGCTCGCCGGACTCCGGAGAGTGCTTTCGGTGGCGCGAGACGGGGTTCACGCACAGGACAGCACTGAAAATCCTCGCCCGAGCAGGCTGGGCTGCAAACTGCCCAGGGCAAGGCTGGCAAAAAGGATCTGGCTATTTACTCATTAAAAGGGGAAATTATCCCGATGCCTGGTGCTGAGGGTAGTGCCCGTCCCTGCCCCGGCTCGTTCTGCCCTGCTGGCATCAGCTGGCACCGAACGCCCTGGGCAGGATGCGGTCCTGGGGAGACCCAGCCCCAAGAGGGGAAAACCCACGCAGAAATGGTGAAAATTGGGCGAGTGTTTCTGTAATTTCTGCTCTTTGTGCTCGGTGACACATCCCCACTGCTCCGCACGGGCTTCTCTCGGCGCTGCTAATGCAAACATTTAATTTTGATGATTTATAGCACGGCTATAAAAAAACTCTGGATTACACTTTGGAGTCAAGGTCTCAGCTCAAGAGCACATTTTTATAGAGTCAGCATCTCTGTTTTTAAAAGTTATACTTCAATATTAAATATGACTTTTTTTTTTCAGCAAGTCAATAAAATCCCTTTAGACCAGATAATAAACTCATTTCTTCTGGGCTGGCTATTGTTTCTATGGTGGGTCATATCCGGCAGCCTTTAACACCATCTCGCTCAGCCTCTCTGATCAGGATTTGCACCTAAAAGCCCCCCTGAGGGCATGCCCAAGCGCTGCTTCTGCCCCTTGGTGCCAGCACAGCCAGCACTGGCCCACAGACCCACTCCAAAAAGCTTCCCCTGCTCACACAGGCATTATTCTTGAATGCAACTTGGTTTTATATCCTAAGAAGAAACACCAAGGCCTCTTACAGCAAGTTTGTTTTATTTGGATAATAAAGTTTTCAGGAAGTAAGGAGAGAAACCTTTGTGTTTTCTTCAAAAGACGAGTAGTGGGGAAAGGCTGAGTTCATAACAAATGTTTAAATATTTCAGTTCCTTAAATGGGTAAACCATATTACATTTCTACATGTATTCTGCACAAAGCCACCCCATGTGAACAACCAGCAGGTCTTCCCACCAAACTCCTTACAAACTCTGACGACTCCAGCTCGATCCCCCGAGCTGTGGCTCCACGCACCTTGCTCCTGCCTTGGAGAGACTGAGCCCATTGCTCCTGCTGCTGCTGCTCATCCCCATCCTGTGCCTATCCCCATCTCCATCCCATCAGCATCCCTGATGCAGCGCTCATCCCATCCCATCCCATCCCATCCCATCCCATCCCATCCCATCCCATCCCATCCCATCCCATCCCATCCCATCCCATCCCATCCCTTGCCCAACGGATCCATGTCCCAGTCCCATCCCATCCTCATCCTCTCCCATCCCCATCCCATCCCCATCCCGCCCTCTTCCACCACTGGGGCTCCTGCAGGATCTGTGCCAGGATCAGGCCCCAGACGTGGGCACTGCCGGGTGGCTGGAAGGAGAAATGCTGGGGGTGGAGGAGCTGATGGTATCGGGCCCTGCCGAACACAATCCCGTGTCACGGCGCAGACGATGCTGCTGCTGAAGTGTGGCACAATGAAACATGACTTCTGCGCTTAGAGGAAGATGGGTGTTTTGTGTTTTTAGAGCTCGCAGAATTACCCTGTAATCTTATTTATTTTCTAATACAAGTTTCTGCATAAAAGGGTATCACAAGCTAAATAGAAATTAACTGATTATAAGGATTGCCGTTCCTTAAGTACACGTTTATCAGACCATTTGCCATTCTGTTCTAATATCTTGACATAAGAGTGTCAAATTAAACACTAGCCAGATTATGATAATACTCAGCACTTTTGTAGCTTTCCTATCTGATTTGAAAAGCTTTCGTCTTCATAAATGCACTTGAAGTTGGTGCTTTATAGGGTTTGATAGAATTCATTTCAGGGTTAATAAGCCTTCTCTGAACCATTTAACAAAATCTCTGCAGCATCCTATCCCTGAATAGATTCAGAATACCAAAGAGTGATTTAATTAATTTGTCTAATTAATTGAGGAGAATTGAAGTTATTTCTTTCCTGCAAATTGCTCCGTGTTACCAGCAGCAAATGTCAGCTGAGTTACATGTGCGACACAGCCGCGGCTCCCACCGCGCGCGAGGTTATCTCGGCCGTGTTTTAGCGGCGCATGAAATTCGATGTCTGCGACCATTCGGGGCCAGCTGCCCATGCGAGTCTATAATTACTTTTGCCACTTTGCTTTTGTGGAGTCATTCATTACGAGACTGTTCTTATCTTGTCATACCTCCGTGTCATTAGCAATGTTTTAATGCATTAGTGACCAAAGGCAGGTTTAGCGGCGGTGATTAGAGCGGCGGGGCCGCCAGCCGCCTGAGTGATGTTTGAAATATTGGAATTGGTCTCTTAATTTCTATCAAAACAGACGAGCGAGGCGGCAGCGTGGAAAACCGGCGCTGCTCCGCAGAGGGCCGTGGGGGAAGCCGCGTCCTGCCCGAGCCGCCGGAGTGGTGCATGGTTTTACTGCAGCGTGATTTTTTCACAATTAACCTCCCATCGACTTGGCTCCAGCACACGGTACCCATCGCAACATGGCTGGTAGAGTTGTAGCCACTGATCCATGCAGCTGTGAAGTGAGGGACCGAGCTTGTGGCATTTTCTGAAGATACTCGAGGCATCCTGTACTTGTAATAAAGACAACTTTCCTAAGAGCAGGGGTCCTGAGCTCTGGCAACACATCCATTGTACTTTCTTTTCCTGGGAAATACCAGCAGATTTTCCTCTGCTGTGAAACCAAACAACTTTTACAGGAAAAGGGAAAGTTTTGATAGATGCACGCTTGCAGATCTCCTACTCCAGCATTTTCCAGAAGAGCTGAGCGTTTCAAAGGGACTGAGTGATCACGCCGTGTGGTGTTACCATGCAAAAACACCCCTGGCCCACAAAGTGCCCATGAACTGGCCAAAAGGGAATCAGCTCTGGAAGCAGGTTTCCATTTCTCTGTTCCCTGTGATGGGAAGGACGACCTGCGGCAGCTCCACAAACACCTGCGTGCACCTGGGGCAGGGCAGGAGGAGGACAGGAAAGCAACCTCGGTGGGGTCGGGTTGGTCCTGTCAAATTTATGGAAGGGATTATATCGAGGGGTTGCCTGTGTACACAGCATTTTCTTCCCCTGAAGTCGAATTGGAATCCCCTAAGCAGGAATTGCACGCCCCTTTCATGTTCCCATTGCAAATTAAATCAAACGCTGGGACAATTAGCACAAGCGGCGTGTCAAGGGAACAGGCTCGAGATACAGCAAACACACAGCACACTGAGTAAATATTTGATATATCTAAAAAATCTTTATAGTTGAGATGTTTTACACTAAGCCACATTGATTTCCCGTCAATTTTTTATATCAGTGCGTGTAATCCTGGTGCAGCAAAAAATACAATAAATACTAGAAGCGATATATCCAAATGGCACAGAGCAGACATTTTGCAGTAACTCAGTTCACAGCCTAATAATAAATAAATCAAAATGAAAACAAAAGCCAGCACATAAATCCCGTGTACAGCCTACACCCTTACTGAGATGTAAAATACGGGGGAAACGCAGCCAGAGCGAGCGAGCTGCTCCTGCCCAGGAAGCCACACATCTGGCAGCCGGGGCCGGGGCTACCCTTGCTTATCTGAGAATTTTCTTTTCTCCTTTCATTAAATTTCGCAAACATATTACAACGTTTCATCTGTCAGCCCTAATACCGAAAGACCACATTAGCCTACATATTACCCGGTTCCTGTCTCCTGAAAACTTTGATAAGACCTGGCAGGAATAGCTCCAAAAAGCTGCATAATCATTTAGCGCTACGAGCCCGGCTTTATGAAAATGTGCAGAGGGAGCTGTGAGTGAGGACGGGGAGGGCTGGAAATTAAAAATACATAGAGGATCACCAAGAATAAGCAGGAGGCAGTGGGACAAGTGGGAAAGCAAAGGGAGCACAGGAAAATCCTAATCCAGGCTGAGCGAGGAGTGGCGGCTTCTTGGTGCTGTTGGTTTTGCTCAGGTAATTTTCCAATTAGGACTGATAGCTCCAGAGTTTTACAACCTGCCTGGCACGTTGCAGGATGCTCCCTCCTGGCTGCTCGAGACGTGGCAGTGCCCTGTGCCCTCCAGCCTCATGCCCAAAGCTGGCACAAGCATCCACGGGCTCTCCTTTGCTGCCTGGTGCGAGCCAAATACCTCCCACACCTTGCCTCTGCAAAGAGCCCTGAATCTCTATCTGCTCCCTACATCCTCCAGCCCTGATTTGGGGGAAGAGGCTGCATCCCTGTAACCACACGAATCCCCCCCCTGTATTTTCAGTACAACGGGATTTTAATTTTGAGATCTACATCTAGCTCCAGAATTAATCCCATGGCAGTGCATTTTAGCTGAATGGGTTTAAAGCTGCTCTATTCAGTGTTTCATGCAATATCTTGTAGTATTTAAGCAGTTGCTGACGTGTCCATGTAGCTGATATTGGAGTTCCCACAGTTTTCCTCAGATGTTCATTGAAGTTCCCTTTTACGATTGACTTTTTAGTTAATTTGAAACAGCAAGATAAACAGCCTATGCACTAAATTTAATTATGCACAGTATAAGTGTGCATACTTCTAAATGAGGTTAAAGCAATTTTAAGTAGAGATATTTCTTTAGTCTGGCTGTAGAAAAAAAAAAATAAATAAATCAATCCTAACTTAATTGGAGGCCGCAAACCAAACTCCACTTTCACTGCTCCCTATGCAGCGCACAAGAGGCTGTATTTATAAACAGGATTTGTAGCAGGGAAGCTGATATGCCTGTTGCATATCAAGCAATTTGAATTTTCTCTGCTCTAAAAGCCCATCACACTCGGGCCCGGCAGCCTGTGCTGTAACCCTCTGACTCGCTGCTGCTGGGGCCACCTCTCGGGGTTACGGCACCTCCATCACCCGGCACCGGGAGGTTGGGTGCTGCACCCTATCACCACACCTAACCCCTGAGCACCTCAGGGTTTTGTCCTGTTGTTTCAGGGGCTCTGAACAAAAAGTGGTGCTCATGGATTTCCTAGGGCTCCCTGGAAGCACCTGAGAAGGGCAAAAGACTGTTGCTATAGGATCAGTGCTCGTGCAGCTCCTCTGGCTCATTGCTGCGCCCCTCTTTGGGAAACCAAGAGATTTCTTTCCTGGTTCTGGATGTGGGAAGTTCCTCACTCAGTGTTTTATGCATGCCTGTGAGGAGAGAGGCTTAATCCTGTTTGCATCCTCCAGCTGTTCTGCAACAGAGACACCGCGGGGGCGGCTGGGCACTGGGCGGGGGAGGCTGGTGCTGGGTTTTGTCTCTCCAGCAACATAAAGCAAACGGGAGATTACAGAGAGATTGCAGGAAAACGCAAGTCCGAGAGGCAAAACTTGCCACCTCATTACACGCACACTTCCAGAGGCTGTGTTTCAGTTCGTGGATAAGAAGTGGGACGAGGCTTGTCCTTTTCTATTCAGGACAGACGGGCTGGCAGCGCCGACGGTAATGAGGAGCAGTGCAACACGCGATATCCATCAAACCGCTTTGTGAAATGAGACGCACAATATGAGCGCAAAAAACCAACAGGACAGGAAAAAAAAAAAAAAAAAGAAAGAGTAAAAATCATATTAGTGCTGGAAATTCCACTTTCAACTTTTCTTCCTCTACCAGAATTTAATAAAAATCCTGTCCGGTCTCCGCGCTGCTGGATCCCGCTCGAGCCCCAAGGGCGCAGCGTGGTGTGCCCGGTGTGGAGCTGCGCTGCCCAGCTGCAGAGCCAGGCTTTATTAAACCCAATTCTGGGGAAAAAGAGTGTTTTCCCTGCTACAGCGCGATGCAGCTCTCCTGGGGAAGGGAGAGCATGGCGTGTCCCACTTCACCAACACACAGATGTGTTGGCTGGGGTGTCTGCAGTGGGATAAATGTGGAGTCATGCACGCTCTGAGCACCACGCTACCTCTCTGCCAACCAAACCTATTTGCAGAGGGACAAATTCACCTTTTTTTTTTTTTTTTTTTTTTTTTTTTTTTTTTTCAGAAGCTAAGCAATGAGGTGCAAATGAAGCAGGAGACGCAGAAGCTATTGTTTTTAACAAAACAGCTCTAGAGATGACTGGCTTTTTTAGCAAGTTGCATCTGCGTATGTGCAGCTTGGAGGCTGGGAGCAAAGAGAAAGCAGTCGCTGGAGCAGCAGACAAATGTTGGGCACGGCCCCTCTGGGTAGCCCGTGGTGCTGGCTTTAAGGTGAATTTGGGAAAAATCACCTAAAATCAGACACCACTCCACCAGGGTGGATGCCAACAATGCCGAAATTCAGCTGTAAAGCCACACAACCCTTCTGACTGAGATTTTTGGGGGATTTATTCGCTACGTTTTCACTCAGTGCGGATGGCCGTGAGGGGTCAGTGCCACACCGTTGCTGTGGGCAGGGTGTGGGGGGCTGCTGCTGAGCCCCCCGGCCCCAAAGCAGAGCTCTGTGAGGAGCAGGGCCCGGCAGCACAGCCCCTGGCAGGATGCCCCTATGCAGCCATCACCCACGGGGAGCCTCAGAGCAGCGTCAGTGCTGTAATTAATTTCTCATCTCCATCATCAGTAATTGAGAATTGAGCAGGGGGAATTGAGCAGGGGGATGCTGAAGGTGGGGGGCTCGTTGCACCCACTGCGTGTTCTCCCCAGCTACAAAATGCACGTCTGTGGTTGGCATTAAGGCGGAGGGGTGTCCCCAAAGCAGCCACCCCGACAGTACCTGATGGGGCACCCCTGGGGTGTCACGGGGCTGCCTGGGGCTTGGCACTGCCCAGATCCCCACGTCTCGGGATGCTCTAGGTCAGAACAGGCTGGGATTTGGGCTGGGGTTGGGGTTGGGATTGTGTTTGGGCTGGATGGGGTTTGTGTTGGATTCAAGTTTGCATTTGGGTTGGGGTTGGGTTCAGATTCAAGCCTGGGGTTGAATTTGGGTTGGATTGAGATTTGGGTTTGTGTCTGAGCTGGGCTCAGGTTCAGGCTTTGATTTAGATTCAGCTCTGGGTTTGGGATGAGGTTGGCTGGAGTTTGGGTTTGTGTTCAGGCTCAAGTCTGGGGGTTGGTTTTAGGTTCAAGTTTTGCTTTGGGTTTGGATTCAGGTTCAAGTTAAAGGTTAGATTCAGTTTCAGGTTCAGTTTTGGGCCCAGTTTGGGGTTTGGGTTGGGTTTGGGTTGCATTATAGTTTGACTTCATGTTCATGTAGGGGGCCAGGCCTGGATCTGGGCTCAGGTTTGGGTTGGGTGGGCCCCAACACCAGCTGCCCGGCCCAGGAGAGCCTGAAGCAGCAGCGAGAGGCAGGCAGCATGAGCCGCGGGGCTGAAAACCCCAAATTGTGTTAGGATGGAAGGTGTTTGCTATCAAAGCAGCACTTTCCCAGGGCACTTCTGAAACAGCCCCTGTAGGAAGATGAGTTTTCTAAATGACTTTTCTAACTTCTTTTTTGGCTCACATTGGTAATTGGTTCATTTCCAGGTACTAGCAAGAATGTAAATATGGAATGAATCAACTTTTTCCACATTTTCTTTAGCAGCCCTTTTATGAAGAACAGATTTTCCACAGAGGAAATTAAAAAGTACATAAAACTGAGAAACCGTGGTGTTGTTGAGAACAGCATCAGCTTTCAATGTCACTTTATAACTGGCAGCACATACTGTATTCGAATGGCATTAATATAAAGTACAAAGTTTGTTTCAATTAGCTTCGTTTTTCTTTCAGAAAAGGAATTATCATAAATCCCTGAAATAACGTTTGTCCAAAAGAGATGTGTATCATTACTTTAGAAATCTTTTATGTCTGTTTTTAAATTACACTTCCTTGTAAAAATGACTATACATTGATTTAATAAATATACTTGATTTGTGTATATTGCTTAAATTAAAAAAAGACGCAACATAACTCTGATTTCCTGTACAAGACTGTCAAATAGTTTTTTCTGCAGTAAATCCAGCAAGACGGATCTTGCCATTTCGTTCTGCGCATGGGTATGCTAGCGAAGGAGAAAGAAGGAATTTCATTAGCATTTGGTTCGTATTTCTTTCTGGACAGGATTCTTTTGAACAATTTCTAAAATAATCTTCCTTCCCAGTGCATCTGTAAACATCTGAAAATCCAGCATTTGGCGACAGACAATTGATACGGACGGCTCGGAGCGCCGGAGCCTCATGCGCGGCGATATCTGGATTGCCATCTAAATCCAAACCACATGCGGGGCAGATGCAGGGCGTGCTCCAGCCGCGGCGGTGCCGGGGCATCCCCGGCCTCCTGCTGCCCCACCGCGGTGCCACCCCTCACCTGTATGGCACCAGCACAGCGGGTGCAGGGACATTGTGCATGTCTTTATTTGCCTGCTGTATTTATTTATTTATTGCTGTATTTATTTGCCAGTGGGATGGGACGGCCGTGCTTGGCAGGTAGCAGCTCTGCCAGCATGGAGATCCCCCGGGCTGGTGCACCCGAGCTGCTGCTGAGCGACCTCACTGCCTGCACCCAACTGCAGACCTTTAATCTTCAATAATTTCTGTGGATGAGCAGACTTTAACAAGCAAAAAATACATTTTCTCACCTCGTGGGTTTGAGTGGGTGGCCAAAAGCCAACTTCACAGCAATGCAGCTCCGAGCCTTGAGCATCCTTCCTCTGCTTTGGTCCTGGGAAGCAGGGCTGGGAGCGACCTGCACCCACAATGGATACTCAGGAAGGCAACGTACCTACATGTGCACACGCAGACACAAATACATGCCTGTACTTACACCTATGTGCCTGCATGTGCATATTTGTACAGAGAGGAGAGGTGGTTTATACCTATGTGTATACACACATCTCTATATTTATACCTGCAGATGCCCAAGCAAGCCCTAGAGGATGAGATGCTGCAGAACACCCCGCCACATGCCAGGGGAGGCCAAGGTGTTGGTGACGAAGGGCAGGCGCTGGCTGGGAGCGGTGGCGATGCTGACACGGGTTTCGCCATGCCAAGAGGGCAGGGAGCGGAGCTGGGCACAGCTCAGGGCCAGGCCTGGCCCGGGGCAGTTTCCCAAACCAAACCTCCCCCAGACACCTTCAGTGTTTGGAGGAACATGGAGCCAAACCTCATAAAAAAGCTTGTAACTCGTAAAATGTAAACATCATCAACTCAACAAGTCTCAAACAGGTCCGCCCCCAAGGCCATGGTGCCTCCAGCCCCCTCTGTCCTGTGGCTTTGGGCATGGGACCCGGCCTGGCCTTGTGGGCGAGCAGCACCCAAGGGTGCCCCCTTTCACCACAGCCAGGGCGATGGCAGACAGGCACCAAGCTGGCTCTCCCCTCTGGGGCTGCTTTGGGGATTTAAAGCTTGCCAGGTCTCTCCCCTGTTTTCCAGAGTCACCCACAAGCACCAGCAAATGAGCAATTTGAAAATTCAGGAATTCCTGCACACCCACACGAGCAGCACTCTCACAGGAGATACGCCACAAATTTTAATTAATGTGAGATCTCATATGGCAGCCACTACATACCTATGAACGCATCTCATCTCCTGACCAATTTTACTGAAACGCAGGCTAATCTTGGCAGCTTATTTACATCAGTATCTAAAAATGTTTGTCCTTTCCTTGCCAGCATGACACATGCCTTGGATCTCTGTGGCTCAACAACAAAGGCTTTCTGAACTAGACAAGCTGCATCATAGTTAATATGTAGGGCTCATCATTGCATCATGCAATGCAAATTGCAGGACATGCTTCTTTATCGGCTAAGTCGTATTTTAATGTTGCTGTCACGTTAAATATTTGTTGCCTTGAGTCAGTAAATGACAGAGTCATAAAGCGCGGTGATAGTCAGCATCGTAAGTGTTTTTGATGCCTAATGTGGATCTTGATATTGAAAATAAACCACATGCATTTAGCACTAATTGTATGCAAGCTACGATAACAGATTTACTTTACAAGTGCGAACTGTGATCCACAGCTGTAATAACAAGCTTGGGAAAAAAAGAGACGAGTCAGTATGGAGCTGCAAAGGCAAACTGAGCTTCTGCTTGACACTTGTTTGGGTAGTTGGGTATTTAGAAGCAAATGGGAGAGGAGTTAAGATCTTCTCCAATATAATGCATCTCCTCAGCATAGGTTTGGGTATCGTGGCTCTGCCGGCACAATGAAGAAGAGCTGTTTTATTTACTCTGGTGCCCTTTCTCCAGTTCAAATTACTGGATTTGGCAATTTAATATTTTCCCCTCTTATTTCAGAAAAATCACATATTTTAATCCCACCTATTCTTACTGCTGCTGCTTTCGAGGACTACGACTGTGATCTCATGGCCACAGCTTCACTCTGTTATTAAATTCTGAATTATTTCTGTGGTTTTACCTGGATAAAGCGTTCGTCAATTGGGATCCCAATTTCTGCAGCATGGCTGGCTCAGAGGCAGTTCCTGGGGTTCAGGCCTTGTGAAATGGCAAAGGAGCAAAAGGCTGCTCACAAAGAAGGTCGAAGATGTGACTCGGAGTCTGTTCTGCCCCGCGGTTATGCTGGGCATGATTAACCCAACAAATCTACAAAGTCACTCAGAGGACTCATATTGCCATGTCATGTATGGGTTAATACGGGATCAGTGAAGTGCTCACAAATGATGTTAAAAAATGTACTTTTCTAAGAGTATCTATTGTCCTCTGCTTGCACATGTGTCGTCTGGCCGAGCACCTGCAGAAGAATAAAACGGATCCATGTGTCTGGAGAGCGGGACACTTCCCCAGCATTTTCCTGCATATTTCAAGCTGTCTGTCTCTCACCCCACACGTCTAGGGGCTGTGCAGTTAGTTGTTTTAATGAACTGCCTAATAGAGACTGTATTTCCTTTGAAATACGCCACTTCAGCCATTTTACCAATTTATTAGAGCTGAATTGTTTAAGCTTTAAGCCAGAGAGCTGGAAATAATATTCCTTTAAGAGTATAAACAAAAAGTAGATTTCCTTTGGTTTTCATGTTCAGGAGAAAATTAAAGCATATTTTACCAGTTAAAGGTCATTTTTATATAGACTCATTACAACCATTTTGGTACTGCACAGTGGACAGCTTTGCCCACTCCGAAAGCGGTGTCTGTCATATCTAAAATACTGAATGCACTTTAACGGTTTTGTATGAAAAAGATAAAAAAGGGTATTAATTTTGGGGTGCAGGCACTAAAAGTAAAATACTCATGAGTGTTCAGGGGGCTCAGTGCCTGCTGCATGTGTTGTGGTCCCAGCGGGACAGGAGCTCAGCCCTGCCACCGTCCCCAGAAGGAGACCAAAACAGAGCGAGGAACCCACGCTGGGCTGATGGTTTTAATTAAAGTGCCATGAAGGTCTGTACATGCAGCTGACAACAGCTATGATTTATCTTGTCAGCTCTCATCAGAAGTGTATTCTTTGAAGTAATAGTAATAATAAGAAGAAAAATCATCCCTGACTACCACGGGAAGCAAGTTCTCGCTGCTCCCTCTCCGGCGCCATCCGCTGCGCCGCTGTCAGCTGCAGCCCTCGTGCTGTTGTTCTTGCTGGAGAGGGGAAGGCAGGAAAGGTGGCTCTGGGGGAGCTGCAGGAGCTGTGCCTCGGTGAGAGGTTGTGGGGACCGGCGAGACTGGAGCTCGACAGGATGGTTTTGTGTCTTCAAGGCGTGCATAAACCCTTCTGAGCGCCCACCGGCCGGTTGGGAAGCCATTTTGTTTCAGCCAGGAGCCTCACCACAGCCCTGCCAAATTTGGCAGTTTGGGATAATCTGCTGGCTTAGAAATCATGATTAAAACACACAAAGTAGTTCAGGATCACGAAGTAAATCAGGATATTTAGCGAGGGCTGCCTCTCGATACTTCTGGGAGTAAAATTAAAAACTCAGGAAGGGCTCTGAGGAACGCAACCATTTGAGTTTGTTTCCTCTTTCTTTGCAGTGCAGCAAGACAAACACCTCCCCTTGTGACTGCCTTCAGAAAGTTTTGTAATTAAAACGCTCACTGAACTTGCAGACATTACGTCCCATGCAGCAAGAGGCAGCGTCCTATGGGCCTGCTCGTGCCATGCTGCGTGTAGGCCCCTCGAGGAGCACCTGCAGCCCGGGGCTGCGCCAGCTCCATTCCTCCCCCATTTATAATTCCTCCCCAATTATAATGCAAACCAGCACCCGCAGCCCTGCTACCGCGCCTCAGACCTGAACTTCCTTGAAGTTCTGAGGATTTTAAAATATTGATATTCATTAACAGGGTGAGTTCCTGCGACGCAGACGCACATTATGTACTGTTATGTACTGGAAACAACAGCAAATGCCGTGTCGGAAGTGTTTACATGGCTGTTGTGCAAAACGGCCCCGCGCTAATATATGCCTGTTCCTTAAATTCTGTTAGCAGTTGTAAGACAGTCGGATCCCACCCATGGGAGCGTGTGCCCTCATGAAACACAATTACAATGAGAATATCTCATTATCTCATTGGCTTTAGCTTACTCTTCTGTTACCATGGTTTCAAATACACAGAGGAGCCTGAAACTAAGAGCACTGCTAACAAAGAACATCTCCTTGTACAATGACATCAGATCGTGTTAGACAGAATAGACTTAATTAAATACCCCCCGACGTGGGCCAAAATATGGAAGTTGGGGATACTTTTAAAAATGGCATCCCCCGGGGGTTTTGTGTGGCCAGAAAGCTCCACGGTTGCCAAAATCGGCGAGGGATGGAGCTGGCATGTCCTGGTGGCACGAGGAGCAGCAAGCCATTAGGAATGGTTTTGGCTGATGCTCTTTGCCAAACAGTTCCACTCCCTTGCTGTCACCCCATCCCTGGCCCTGGCCCACCTTCACCCCAAACCTGTGGCACCTAGGTGTGGGATGGTGCCTGGCCTCCCTTACATCCCCCCATCTTTTCGGGCCCCATGTCCCATGGGACGGGCAGAGCCATGCCCGGTGCCGCAGCGCAGCCCCCAGCCGGCCCCACCGCCCAAGAGCCTCGGCTTTGGGTTTCGAGCAGCAGCATTAAAAATTCCACAAATCATTTATTTACCCTGGAGTATATCCGGTGACATAATGTGACAATAATGACATCCCTAGTGGTGTTAATTGATTTTGTCCTGGTAGAGAGGGTAATTTGGCGTCCACAGCAGCTTCTAGATCACGGACTTACTGATTGTCTGCCTAGGTAATATTACTGTTAATGAAGAGAAAACATGCTTTCCTCTTTAAAAGACAGTATGCTAATTATGACAGACAATAGGGAGTCAGAGGTCATTTATTATTTTTAAATAGAGAGTTAATGCTAAATGACTGGCATAGAAGTGCAAAATGACTGTAAATTAATAAGTGCAATTCCTAGCTCATAAAATCCAATGTCACTATTAAATAAAAAGAGAGCATTCATGAAATATTCCAACCATCTTAGTACTTGAAGGTGTGAATAATTAACAGCCAGAAGTTAACATCCACTCTCTTGTAAAAGGTCTGATTAAAAGCGGTGTTCATCATCCACCAAACTATCACAGCCCATTGGGTCAACATCTCCTAATTAATGATTTCTTATTAGAGAGATAAAACATATTTTCTCAGGATAATTATTTTTTAAAAAGGAAGGAATGTTCTGAATGCAATGTGTGGAATAATTAGAAGTTATTTAGTGGGGACAAGACTCACTGGGTATGTAAGGCAGATTGTGGTGTGGGCACTGGTGGCCGATGTGTAGCAGTGCCAGGCAGGTTCCCTGGGCAGCTGGGGCACCCAGACCCTCACTGTGAGCTGACCTTTCCTTAAACCCAACCCCAAAAGTCCATGTTTTCAGCATTCCTGGAAAATACCACTATAGCAGCACCATCCTACCAACCAGCTGTCACCAATGTTACAGCAAACTCTTATCTTGTCTCCCTCTAGGGATGTCCCCAAACCCCAAAGTCTTCTAATGGCAGGAGCTGGTGGAGATGATGTGCCACATGTGTTCCATCACATTGCAACATGGGGAGCTGCTGTTTGGCAGCTGATCTTGGATCTGTGGGCTGAAAAGTAGGGTAGAAAGCTGTCAGTGAGGTCTCATGGCAAGGCAGAGCCTGGGATGAACCAAACCTACATGCGGGAGATGCAAAGAAGAGGTTGTATGTTGTGTAGTCATCCTCTGGGTTTGAATGTTCGAGTTGCACCACAAAACCAGACACTTCTAGATATGTTCTGGAGAGCGTGATACTTCATATTGTCTGGTTAGAGCAGGATGAGAGATGAAGCAAGTGAGTTTTCATCACTAGCCAAATACATACAGACTTGTCTCTTTTGCTATATGCATGTAATTTCAATTGGTATTAATAAAGTATTAGGTGAATTCAGTGGAAGGGAGCTGACCTTTATTGCTCTTTGTTGGAAAACTTTGAAAAATTCATTATAGGCCATCACTGGAAGTGTCACTCTAACCTTCATCTCACTCTGCTTCTCCTGTTCCCATCTCGTCTCGGCTTGTGCTTCATGTGCAGAGGCACAGCGCAGCTGGTGCGGCCAGCTCCTTCTGGCCCTGCAGAATCAGGCCAGCCGCCCCACGTTCATAAGACTGGCTTTTAGCTAAGCCAGTCTGAAAAACAGAATCTTACTTTTTATTTGAGTTTTAGGCATGTTTTTACCACTTTACAGCTTTTATTCATAGTAATTAAGTGCTTTTTTTTTTTTTTTTTCCTTCTTCTTGTTCCACTTCTGCAGCTGAATTTGTACATTAACTTGGCTCCAAGAACTGGGACTTATAGCACTCACTTCACCTGCAATAAAATTCACAGCAACATAAAGAATTGGCATCACTTAAAACTTGCCATCGCTGCTGAGGTGAACACATCTGCTCCTTGTGCTGATATGTTAGTATGAATAATTTCCTTTCAAAAATAATTTTGTTATTGGGTTCAGGAATGGGTTTAATGTTTGGAACCTGTATTTAAGGACAGTGGTTATAACACTGTACAACATACCCTTGATATGCAAATAACCCAAAATATATTTTTAAAAAAATGAAGAAAATATCCTTTGAAGGGTGAAGGTCGCTGCTTATCTAGAAATTAGGAACATTGGTCACTGTGAGCCACGTGACTCTGCATGTTGAAATGCAGGAGGAAATACTATTTTAGCGCATTAAAATCGTCACAGATAGAGCGAATAGGACCCTCACAGAAAAGGAGGACTATGTCCTACCTAATTCCCTCCTTGGGTTGTAGGGCGATTGTAATCCTATAAAACCTAACTTGGAGAGAGATTTAGGCTGGTGCCAACAATTCTGCTCCCCCTGTGAAAGGGGAGACATGGCTGAGGTTGTAAAGGTGCGGCGGGGGCAGCTCTGTTTTGGGACATGAATTATGGAGAAAGCTGGAGACACCCAAGTCTGGTTAATCTAACAAAAAGGAGAGTAAAAGGGTAATCTCTGAGAGATACAGTGTCCTAAAAGGGAAGGAATTAATGCGGATGAGATGTCAAAGACAGTTAATAATTTAGAAGCCGTAGGTAATGGGCTGACTACTTTCTAGGGATAGATCGGGTAGATATGGGAGCAGCCTGGGGTTGTGAAGGACTTCGGCTCATTTGTTGGTGTTGCTTTGCTTTCTCATTTTGTCAGAGGTGTGAGTTAGCAGTGGGTGTATTGGGAGGGGTCCCTTCCAACCTCGGCCATCCTGAGATTCTGCATGAAGAGATGCCAAATCCTGGTGCTCCCTCGTGGTGCCTGGTGTTCTCCCCACCATTTCCATCGATGCACAGGGCACAGCGGCTCCACTCTCTGTGCCCACTCCAAGGGGTCGTTGCTGGGTGGAATACTTGGCACCAGCCTGCAAAATGCCTGGCACAGCACCGTGAAGGTCCTCGGGAAGGTCCAGCTTGCTGCATGGGGCAATACACCAGGAGCTCCAGCTGGGCAGCACCACCCATGGCTCCGGGATGCTCCCCAGAGCAACAACCAGGAGGATTAATTGTGGTAGGGCTGCTAACTCAGGTCTGACACCCCCAGGAGCAGGGAGGGGGTGGTTTTGTCACGGTCCTGGTGCCACATAAACAGCAACAAAGAGCTCCAATGACAGCGTGGTCCCTAAGGCTTGGGGGTTTTGTTTTTAATTTACTTTTTAAACACCGTTTTCTAAGCGCTGACCCCCATTAAAAGCGTTTCCTGGTGCTCATTTGCATTTAAAGAAGAGAAGTTCAAGCTCTTAAAACTCCAAATTCTGCAGGAAATGAGGGCTGATGAACCAATATTTACACTAGATTCATTTCGGTGACTAAATGGCATTTTAGCTCTAGTTATAATGAGCGGGTACTGCGCATGCCGCCTTGCTGGTTTGGGCTTGCTCTAATGATCTGGAGGTGTGGCTATGCTTTAATGATATTCTTTAATAATTTATCAATAGAGTTTGTAAGTGCTAATTTGCACTTTTAGGTGCATATTCTCCTTTTGAAGCCGTTGTACAACCCCCCATTAATGTTAATGGGAATTGTGCTCACATTAAAAGGAGATTATACCCCGTAGGTGTTTAACATCTGACTTATCTAGGTCTGAAATTGCATTGCTGAATGTCATTTCTTTCATTCACCAAGATGGCTTTTTGTTGCTCTGTCACCACGTGAACGTGACGGCAAAGAATGCCCAAGAAAGGAGAAAAATGGGGACATGGCAAGTCGGTGTGCCAGCCCTGGCTCCAACCTTTGCTCAGCACAAGGCTGTATGCTCGCAGTGCTTGGGGGGGCACCGAGGGACATGGGAGCTGCTGGAGCTGGTGCACAGGGTGCAGAGGGACAGCCAGAACCAGGATGCAGGTTTTTCCCCTGGAGGAGTGCTTATGAGCTGCTTCTGGGGCAGTTGTTGTGATAGCGTCAGAGGCAAATGCTTATGAGCTGATGTCTCATTAACAGAAAGTAGGTGGAGGCCCGCCTGTGTCTCCTCACTCACAAAATCACTCAAGTTCAAATTGAAATCCTCTTTACTTCACTGAAGTTAATTGGGTTAAATTACACATTTAAAGATCAGTTTTCAGCCCTTAGCACTTTACTAAGCCCACACTTACGAATATCCAGGATTTGGGAAGACAAACAGAATGGGAAAATGTTATCTGGGTGCAAGCAGTGAGTCTGACTTCTGATGGATCCCAGGCCGTACGGGAGGGGTTAAGAGGCACTAAAACCCATTTTCCCCAGAAATACATAGTCACAGCTGGCCCTGGACACAGCATCAGTTCAAGCCCATGGAGTCGCATCCTTTAGGACTTGAATGTGGCTCAGTGTGGGTAAAGACAACAAGCAGAGATATGGAGAACTTCACTGGAAGTTTTCTGATCATGAGAAAATGTCCTGGAAAAGGCCAGTGATTCCCTGGCACTGCATGCCCTCAGACTTGGTGAGACGGTGGGTTAAAATAGTTTAATTACCAAAATACAATGCTCTTGGTTAGGAGCATCTGCAGGACAGGAGAGCATGGCAAGTGTAAGAGTCCTCTGGCTGGAAAAAGCAGGTGGAAAGTTTGACTTTCTTATTTTGGATCTGGGACAGCAAGAACTGCAGCACCTCTATCAGATGCTGGAAACGGTGTGATTAATCATGAGAAGTGCACATTTCACGGGCCAGGATGTGGCTGGCAATGCCTGCATGGTCGGGAGAGGTGATGCAGAAAGATGCAGCTCGCTGCATCTTGGGGGTCTTGTGGCTTGAGGTCATCAGTGTCCACCTTCATGTGTGCTGAGATTTCAGAAGGAAAAGCTGGGCAAACGGATCTTCCAGCTGCCAGAGATGTGTCGGATGGGGAGAAAGACCCATCAGCATGGGGACTGCTCAGGCATCAGGCTTGTGGGTCCTGCTGCACCCCAGTGCCCAGGTCCCTGCTCGCCAGCCCCAGCTGGATGCAGACCCCAGGGGGATGTCGGTGCCCTGGGTGCACACCGAGGTCCAGGGGTGGGCACCGCTGGGCTGCTCGTTTTGGGGAAAGTCCCGACCCCAGAGCACCCAGCCTCCGAAATCTCACATTGCATTACAGCACAGTGCTGGGATGTGTTGGAGGTAGCTGGCTGCGGAGCAGACGTTGCGATGGAGCGGGATGATTTTCTATAACCCAGGTGTTTGGTATTCATCTGCATAACTTTCTGTGCTCGCCTGTGCACCGGCTGAAAAATATAATGAATGCCTTACATGTTAATCATGAGAGAGACAGAGCCGTCGGAGTGTGCTAGGTGATGAATTATGCATTTGCCCCACCTGGGAGTTAATATTTACCATATCTTGCTGAAATCCATTACGGAGAACAAACATTGTATTTATACGACAAGCTGCAAAGCCGTCCGCTCGCCGTGCTGCGAGCCAGCAGAAGGCAGGACGGGCTCGCTGGAAAGCCAAGCTTACAGCAGCCCAGAGGGCAGGGGCTCCCCATCGCCACCCCGCAGTGGGGACCAGACCCTCCTGCAGCCCCCAGCACTCCCAAAACACTACCCAAGGGCTCCCTGCACGTGTGTGCCCCTGGCCCCAGGCCCCTGGTGCCTCCTCCTGAAGCTGTTTTCACCTTGTGCCACCGAGCAGATACCCCTGGCGCTCAGCTCGCTTTGAGAAGCTGACGCAGATGTTTGGTATTGAGGAATTTTGTGCCAAAGACCAAGCGATGGGAGTGAAGATGCTGTGTATTTATAAGACCTGCACCTTTTGGGTTGTGCTGCTGAGCCCAGAGGAGGAGGAGGAGCAGAGGGAGATGTGTGGGCCTCCCCTGAGGCCCCCCAAAGCCATGCTTCTCCCCTTCTTAGGGGCTGCTCCCACCTCACACGGCTCTGTGTGCAGGGAGACGCCTGTTGGGAGGCTCTGGAGCCTGTAGGAGCACTTAAACAAACCTCTCCCTCTTTTCTTCCTATTTAAATGAATAAGAAGAAAACAGAAAGAGGTGTCCTTTCCTTAATAACATTTGTAAAGCAAACGCATTATTTTCTGCTAAGGGCAAGCTCCTGCAGCCCTCAGCATCCCCTCCTGCCCCCTGGGCTGCCCATCCTCACCCTTGGTGCTGCGCCCACGCGGGTTTCATCCCTTTTGGCATGAGTGCTTTGAAATGAAAATATTCATAAGGCAAACCCGCTAAGGAAAGTGGATGCAACTTCATGTCTGAGTCTTTAGGACACTGCTATTTATCAATTTTTGCATGCATGCAAATATAGCATCAGTGGGTAAAGGGGATGTGATGGCCTTTAATGGGGTTACCCCTGAGACAACAGCTGCCCCGAGGGCTTGAGGAGAAGGAGGTGGTGCCCAGGCCCCGCACAGCAGCCCTGAATGGGGAGATGTGCAAGGACACCCCTGCCCTCCGACCCTTTATTTTCACACCTTCATTGCCCTGTGGGCCACGGAGCTTGTCTGCACCCTGAAAATATTTACACAAAAGTGTCCGCAGTGGAAAAAACTTTGGCAACAAATGGCCCCAAAGCACCCAACAGCAACTCAGACTGCTGCCGTTTGGCAAAGGGAGCTGAAATCTCATGGGGATGCAGTGTGCATGTGTGTGGTGCCTGGCACAACAGCCGATGCCTTTTTCCTATAGACACGGACACCAATTTTCTGTCGGCATGGGCTGAAGCCCTGCAGTGTGGGACCTGCACCCCAGGGCCCACGGGGCGGCACGGAGCTGCTCAGCGGCACGGCGCAGGCGGTGCACGTGGATTTAATTCACTCCCGATTGATCCCATAATTACAAAATTTGTTTAAAGCTGTTATATTATCTCCTTATTTGACACAATATGGCACAATTTTGTTATAGTATTGAAAACCAAATAAGACAACTGCAGTTGGTAGCATTTCAAAGCAACATTCCCTTTAAGATGAAATCAATCCTGTTTCAAGTTTATTCCCTTGCTTTATGATCGAGGCTCTAGGGGTGTATTTTGCTGAAAAATGTCTTTTTGATTTTTCAGAAATTCTTTAGATTAATATGCAGCTGTCATTGCAAGGCAAATCCAGCCCCGCTTTCATGTGCCTCCTCTCTCCCCAGGCTGCGCCGGGGCTGCCTCTGCTGGGGAGCAGCCGGGGCGGCTCCGTGCGAGCCAGGATGGGGCCCGGCCACCCCAAAGCCCTCCGTGGCCAGCTCAGCCTCACTTGGCCCTCACCACCATTTCTAAAGCAGGCATAAAATGTGCCTCAACATATATATACGGCAGTATAAAGAGAGTTTGGCTCTTTTGTACCTTCCTCCGAGTGCCTTTGGAGAAGTTGTTTGGCTTGCAGATCATGTCGAGTAAACTTTCCAGGGGGATCTTTTCGAGTAAATAGGCGCTGAAGGCCGTAAGCGAGGTTTAAGTATTTATATCAATATTTCAGCACTTCTGCCTTCCGCAGTGTCAATCAGCGCGGGGCCGAGGGGCTGCGGCACGGCAGGGACCAGACCCGGGGGCTGCACCCGATGGGGGTTGGACTGGGTGGGCTCCGGGGGTCCCTCCCAGCCCCTGTGCTTCTGTGCTTCTGGCCTCTTGCAGGCTTTGTCCAGCTGCTGCTGCCCTGCCTGCTCAGTGAGCGGCTGCCCAGCAGTGCCATGGTGGCTCCTGGCACTTAATTACTAATTAACGAAGTTGTCAGGCAGAGGAGGCACCGAGCACCCCTTGTACCTGTGCTCAGGTGATGCACAGGGCACTGGCAGCTCCTGGGATGAGAGCAGAGAGAGGGGCCAAGCATCCCTGCGAGGGTTTCCGTGTGCCTTCCCCAGAAATTAATAAAACCTATCACTCTGAAGACCTTTGCATATTTTATTTTTCTTATTTAAGCTGAGCCCTGCAATCCTGGCATTTCTGTTGTTTCAAAGAATGAAAAGCGCTGTTAGGGAATAATACATTAATAGCTGGAATGCTGCAAGCAGTTGTTTTACCAAGGCTGCTTCTGTGCTGGTTGAATAATTCCGTTGATTCCTCCACTTTAACATAAAATTTGTATTTGAGCTGCTTTCTCAGAAGCTTTCTGACACAGCTGGAGATATATGATGAGTCAAAATAAGAATATATGAATGCAGAGAACGCAGCAGCTGGAGTTTCATGTGCTGAAGTGCTCATCTCTCCCGAAAATTTGGCTCTTCATTTCTTTGTTCTCTGTTTGTTTCCCCTTTTTCCATATTTCTTTCATATTTCCATTTTCCTTCGGGGCAACTGGAAAGAGATGAGCTGGGACAGGGTTTTTATCATGTGTCGGGAGTCCAAGTTTAGCGTGGCTGGGAAACGCAGAACCATTTGCTATTTCAGAAAACAAACATCAGCAGCCTGCATAACAAAGTGCTGAGGCGTTTTGTAAAAAATGCTATCTGGACAAGCCTGAGCCCCCAGGCCCAGAAACATCCCTCCCCGTGCTGCAAACCCTGCAGCAGGCGGGGATGGGGGCTGCACGCCTGCCCCAGGTACCTTTGGTGTCCTGCGGGGACACCTGCGGAGCTGCTGGGGACGGGACGCATCCAGGAGCCCGGAGCTCCAGAGCTCTTTCCTCTCTGGGACAATGCTACAGAAAATTTCTCAGCAGAAGGTGCTACGATTACGTGGGGGTGCGTAGGTTCACGCAGCCCGTGTCATGGCTCAGCTGCTCGCCAGCGCTCTGAGCCTTTCGGAGGGCGATGTTTCTGCGAGGAGCTGGAGCCTCTCCAAAGGAATTTCCCAAACTCCTCCCCTCCGTGTGTTTTATTAACTGTGGTTATTATTTGAAATGATTTATGGGGGATTTTGGCTGCTGCTCCTCTCTCGGTAACCCTTTCTCAAGATTTGATAATTATCCCCAAGCAAACCCTCAGTTTTGGCCATAATTTGTGCTGTGAAGTGCAGCAGACAGACGGGGCAGGGTGCTGCAGCCCTAGCAAGCCTGGTTTGCTTTCCAGCAGCTCATTTGGGGGATGTGTATCAGTGGGGACCTGACACTAATCCTGGGCACTTCCATCGGCATCAGCACCGCTTTTATTTGCCATTTTGGGTTCAAGCATACGGGTTATTTCCACATGTTTTGGATGAAGGGTAGTCGCGTGCATCTTGTGCTCGCAGCGTCTCACACTGCTCGAGATGATGCATCTGTCATGCAAGTTATTAAGCCGCTGTGGATTACATCACATTGCTGCTTAACGGGGAGATGTGTTACAGGGCCCGGGAATGTCTTGCCTGTTCCAGCACAGGACATTGTTTTCCCATATTTCTCTAGAAAGATCGTGCATTACAATCACTGCATACAGCATACCATGTAAAACGATCCCCATATATTTCGTACAATAGATACTGTGTCATTTAATTAATTTAGACTAAAGAGGAATGATCAGCATTCCCTAACAACTTTTCCTCCGGGACCGTGCATGAAAAACCCTCATTCTGTACAGCAGCCAGCGCAGGGAGGGGCTGCTGGAGATAAGGTTTGAGCAGAGGGGAAACGTGCCCCTACTCCCATATTTTCCCCCCAAATATATAATGAATTCACAGAAATGACCTGAAGCAGCTGGTGGCAGTGCAACCCGCAGCCCTGTGCAAACACAGAACCGGCCACAGGAGCAATGCCAGGGCAGAGGCAGTCAGGGAGAGGAGCGTGCACCACGGCCGATATTTGGGGCTTGGTGCCGGAGGATGGAGAGAGGAGAAGGCCAGCCCGAGGCACCACCATCGCTGCTGGCTGTTCCTCACACTTCCACTTCTTTATTTTATTTATTTCCTTCAAGGAGGTGTTACGGGGAAGTGTTGTGACTGGGGATGTTTATGGTGCGTGCAGCCACATGCCGGTGACCGCCCGGAGTCGTAGCGCTGCGCGTTAGCATTCCTGTCCCCGCAGAACCCATTTTTATATTATGGAAATTTCTGCAGACCTTAGGCCATAAGTATTGAACAGTGCTCACCTCTCGCAGCTTCTCATTGACCCACGGTACAATACAGGCTTCTTTGAACATAAAAGCATCATTGACAACTGCTCTATTACGCCAGGAGATTGTTTACCCATGTGATGGAGGAGGCTTTCAAACTTGCCGCTAATTAGAGGTGTGCTTCTGAGGACAGCCTTCAGTGCCGGAGCTACCACCGGTTTTGTTCATCGTGCCCGTTGCAGGTGAGCCCTCACCCAGGTGTTTGCTGGTTTCGGCCAGCTCTGGGGCTGTTCCTGTTCTCCTTTCTCTTTTTTCCCATCCCTGCCCCGAGCCAAGGGGCCGGGGCAGCGGGGAAGCTCCACGCCTGGCAGGCACCGAGCCCGCGGTGCAAATCCTCACCGTATTTCATACCTCGCCCTTCTTTTTTCCCCACAAATTTATAGCTCCCTGCATTTACTGTAAGCGCTATTTTCAGCACACATTAAGTGGGTTATTTTAATCACGAGTAGCAGAGCTTCTCCCCCCAAAACAATTTTTCTTCTCGGGAGAGCTAATGCGCACTGGAGGCACAGGTTAGCCCCGCGATGCTCCTCGGTGAATTAGCTGTGGAGAAGTCTTTCACTGCAGCCTTCAGCAGTCGGAGTATTTAAATATAACCACACAGCTTTCATTTGATATAATAAAAGATTCTCATCTGTATTGCTGGGTTCGATATAAGTGGTTTGCCTCTCAGATGTATTATAGTTCATTTCATATTTAGTGATACGGTAATAGCTCAAATCGTGCGCTGAGGTCAAGGACAAGCATTGATCTGTTTAAACAAACACCGCTATTAATTAGAGGTGGGGTTGCTCTGAAATACCCGGCCAGTTTGTGTCCCTTCAAACACCCCAAAGCCCCGGTGCTGTCAGGTTTTGTCCCGGTGGCTGTGCTGAAGAGGAGCCGACCGCCTCGGGGCAGCCCCAGGGACAACCCCAGGATGACACCTTCTGGGTGTCGGAGCCTTCGCTCCATTATCGGAGCCTTTGCTCCAGTACCTGTCGATCCTCTTCCCACATCTTTTTCTTCTTTCCTTTCTGGAGTTGCTGCCTAGCCAATTCTTTCTAAGAGAGGAAGTTTTTACAAAGTCTCATGAGCCGTGTCCCATGCCTATAAAGGTTTTATTATTCGGGCAATATGGCCAAAGCTCTCACTTGTCCCCTCTCCAAGACTTCAAACACAGAAAAACAACTCTCCTCCACCCTCACTCACACACACACACACATTTACATCCCAGCTTTCACCAGGTCATCTTCATGGAAACTACTGAACCACAAACCCGTGAGTTTATACAAGTGCTGCTAAGCTGTCGAGAAAAGCCTTTCTGTATCACAGCAGTGGTTTTATTAAAACCTTTCAACCAAAACCAGAGAGCTTCAACGTATCGAGGAGAAGACAGTCACAGAGAAGAGGCAGTGGAAAGCCCCACGGTGTTGGTCCCAGCGGCTGCAGAGGCGAGAGGCACAGCGGGTACGTGCCTTGGGGCAGAGGCTCCTGCAAGATTTGGCTGCTCACGGCCTCGCTTGCTCTGCTGCACACCCAGAGTTGGTCAGGAACAACTATTTTTGCCCAAAACCCACTTGTGGGTGCCTCCCTGCCTGCTAGGGCACAGGATACGGCCCCCAGGGACTGGGGCTGCACCCGGGGAGGGAGCGCAGCGGAGCCGGCGTTCAGAGGCTGAGCGTAGCCCCGAGTGAAAAACCTGCCACAAACACAAAGAGCAGGCAGGATAAACAAATCCCGCTATTGCGAAGTTGCGGGGCTATCCATCACTGTCAGCGCTCTCCTGACGGTACCAGCCGTCATCGCAATTCAGAGCACCGGCAGCCAGAGCTGTCCCTGTATCTTAAGGGTATCCTTTTCAGAAGACATCAATAACAGGGGAAAAAAAAAAAAAAAAAAAGAGAGAGAGAGAGAGAGAGAGAGAAACGCTCCTTTTCAAGGGTCTCATCGCACTGAAAACTTGCTTGGATTTGTGACAGCACTTTTACATAAAAATAAAAGAATTCACAGTTTCCCCGTGATGTGGTACCAAAAATCACATTAGCAGATAGTTGAGCAAGAAGATCAGCATTTAATACGTCCTCATCATATGCCCATTTTTTAACTATGAAGTGAAATACTGAATTTCAGGGGTTTAACATAAAACCCATCTCTGGAGCTGTGCTTGGGGCACCTCCGTGTGGCGGGGTAGCCGCAGGGACCGGCTGCATGCGCTGCCCGTCGGGCTCCAAAACACGGCCGAGGTCATTTGTCTGGTGCAGGTGGGAAGACTGAACTGATCTGAACTGATCCACGGTGGCATGGGGAAGATTCAGAAGGAAGATCTGCTCTAAAGCTTAATGCATCAGGGATATATATGGGAATCTATTCCGAGCTAAACGCTGTGTGTGCAGCATTTGGCGTTGGCACCAAAGACCTGGGGCTGTGGTGCGACACCAACCCCCTTCCGAGCCCCTCTCACCCAAAGCAGCTCTCAGGTAGCCCGGACACGGGGCACAGCCGTAGCTTTTGGGGTTGTTTTTGGGGTCCTGGCATGCTCTGTAGGAGCAGCAGCTCGAAACCCAAGCATCTCATTGCAAATCTTTTGCAGACGTGGGGCTCTCGGCACAAGCCCTGGCTCCTGCCCCGTTGCCAGCCAGCCCCCAGTCACACTTTGCAGGAGTTATTGCAGTTTTATAAGCAGACCTGGGCAAAAGAAGGTGGCTTCCTGTGGCTTTGCCCCACTGAATCCCTCCAGCCCCCGATGCTGCTGCTCCCCCTGGTCCCCGTGGCCCCACCAGGAGAAGCACAGAGGAAATTATCAGTCAGGGGAGAGGGAGAAGCATCCACATCTGTGCGGGGAGAGAAGGCAATAAATAACAAATGAGATTTGATTATATAACATAATATTACTTTCAATGTAAAAATGAATTACGCTGCACGCGGTAATAAATCATAACTTTACAATTCACCAGCACGGAGCCAGTTCTGAGCCACAACATCTGGAGCTCAGCCTGAGCTTCCCAGCTTTTGGGGACACCTTGACCCGAGCCTCATCTCCGGCAGGCCAGATGAAGAAGCTGAGCCTGATTATCACGGAAGGACCTACGTGGGGACGGAGGCACCATCAGTCCGTGGCACGATGCAAAGCTCGCAAGGAAGCCAGATGGATTAGGAACTTTTTTCTTTTTTTTTTTTTTTAAAGCTACAGCAAAACAAAGCTGTAAGGTTGGCTGTCTGAACAGGTTGCCTGCTGCAGCTCAGGAAGCCCCACGTGAGCCCACGGGGGCACAGCTTGGCCATGCCACCACCCTGGTGGCACCACGCAGCCCCAGTTGTGCCCGCTGCCACCCCAGGTCCCAAGGGGATGTCCCCACTGCCCTGCTGTGTGATGGTGGCAGGAGATACACCCGGAGCCACGGCCACGTCAGCTCTCACTAAACCTTGCACAGTTCCTGGTTTAAAACTCTGCACAATCTGCATTTTGGCTGCAGCAAGCAAGAAGAGCCCCGCTTGTCCTGCACTAAGCAGCATCCCCGGTCGCTTTATGGGAAGAAGCAGAGAGATGCTGGAAGGCCAGGGGAAGAAATACTCGCTTTATTGCTAAGCTTGGCACATCTGTATCTCAGTGAATTGGCTTAACTACAGCTCACAGTCCTCATTTTAAAATATGGGCATTTCTCTGCTGGAGATGCTGTCCTCTAATATTTCCTTGGGCTGAAAGCTGCGAGGGTCAATACATCAGCACTAAAGTCTGCTGAGTGTCTGGAAATAAGGCGGTATCATTTCCAAAAGTAAGTGACCACCAGGCTGCCGTTAGCTCTGACATTGCAGAGGAGGAGATGGCTTTTTGCAACGTTGATTTACTGACAATTGTTGGAAAAGAAGCAAGCAAGAAATGAAAACCCAATATTTCCATTACCGTTTACTTAATAAAAAAAATATTGTAGGAAAGTCAGGCATCGTAAAACGCCCATCTCCTCTCTACGTTTCCAGGATCGCACAATACCTTGAGCCAGGGCAGCAATCAATTAAAGCCCAGAGCGAGCCCAGGGGCTGCTCTCCCCCCAGCAGCACCCCCTGGCCCGTTCCAGTCTGGGGCTGGGGCACGGCACCGACCGATGGCAGCCCCACGACGGCTCTGGAGCATGCCATGGCACGGTTCTTCCAAGAAACCATCTTGGAAGATGTTTCTCCTCCAAGGGGCCCGAGATCATCCTCATCATTTTGCCCTCTTGCACGAAATCTCTGCTGGTGCAGTGGGAGCGGCGCTGCTGGGACATCGGAGCCCGCCGGCGTCCCTTGTTCCTCAGCCAGTGGCTTAATCTATTCTAATGATTATCAGTGCTGATGGGTAGTACAATCACCTTGTCTGATACAATTGCTAGAATCTGAAAGCCAGCTAGATTTTAACGGTTTATCATTAGGAGCATTATTTAGTTGGATTGAGCTGGTCTTAATTCCTCTGCAGCCATCATCTCAAAGCTGCTCGGAGCCCATTAGGGCAACCCCCTCGCCCCGATGTGAATCAGTGCCCTGGCTGCACGCTGGGTGTTTTTATATTGTGTTTAGCAAGCAGTGACACAGATGGACACTGAAGTACCACAGGCAATTCATATCCATGAACTGTCCCTGCCTCCATTCCAAGAGCTTTAACAAGCACAGCAGCAGTGGATGGATGTTCAGCAGACCCAGTTTGAAGACCTGGCTGGAAATGCTCATGAACTGGAGGCTGGAGAAGCCAGAGCAGCCCTTCCTGCAGGGTCCTGGGGCTGCAGGATGCCAGGGCACATCCCAGCAACCAGCACAAGGGCTCAGGCTCCAGAAGGAGCCACAGAGAGCAGCAAAATAAAGCAGGGACCTTGTACAGCTCTTGTCTGAGTGCTGACATGAGACGGAGGCAGGCTCTGCTTTTTGTACCTGAAAATATGGTTGTTTTTCTTCTATGTTCTTGTGTTTCTGGTGCAGCTGCAACCAAGCCCCTGAAAGGTATCGTACTAAGACCTCCAGGGACCACGTTTGCTGCTGCCACGAGATGCTGCAGAGCTTAAAAGCTGGTGAGGCAGAAGAGGAGGCAAGGAGATTGTGGAGCAGCCAAACCATGTTTCCTGTACACTAATACAACATTTTTTTTTAATCAGCAGGAATACAAATGTGCATTTAGAAAAAATGCTGGGAAACTTACTTTTTCAAGAGCTAGTCAAAAGTGGTGAATTAAGCACATTTTTATCTAAACAAGCAATCAAGATCAGCGTGTAATGACCAGGAATAACTCTTCTGTGGACTGAAGAACTGTATTAGGTAAGTTGTTTGATTAATTCGTATAAAAATAAAGCACAAGGCATTTTAGATGTTTCCTTTAGTTAATGAGATTTCCATGATAGTTAAAAAATATCATTAGAAAACAATGCCATTAATCCTGGATTACACGCAACGCGGGCAGAAGACTTAGTGGCATCAAGCAGGAAGATTAAGACACTTTGCTCTTCAACAAAATAGCCGTGGTAGAGGCTATGCGCCGTGTTCTGCTGCCTGAGATTAACAAAGAGGGAATCAGGAGCTGTCCTTTCGTCCCTAACTTGGTGCATTGGCACAGCTCAAACTTCTCCTTTTGAAGTGGCAGAGCCTGCTTCTGAGCAAAAACAAATAGGGGCTGAGCAATGTGACGACAAAGAAACCTCACGTCTTAGCAGGCATCAGGAAACAGCAATGAGAATCGTGTGATGGCTGGTCACCCAAGCAGGCACTGCTCGTGTACGTTGCTGCTGGAACAGAAGCTGGAATTAGCTCACATTTTCATGCCCAACAGCAGGGACAACCATCCCCTGCCCCTCCAAACCACTCAACAGCAAATTCGTTGTTTTTTTTTCCCCCTCAAATATCCAGTTAACCTATATATGAAATATATGATAAATGAAGTATCAATAAACAAACTATCGTTGCTTTGCATTTAGAAAGTTATTTTCCACTGAAATTCTTAAGTTAAATGACAGTAACTTTATACATCCCCTATTCAGCTGTTTTAACAAACAGCAGTATGAAACAGGGATAAAAAGGCAACCCGAAATAGGATTACTTATAGCAATAAAAAGGGAAATAATCTTTGAAGAAATAATGCAAGACCGAATTCTAACTGCATTAAAAAGTAACAAGTCATGGTTTCAATCAGCAGCCAGGCAAGCGGCTGATAATCTCGTGTGTACAGCATATAAATCTGCAAGTGAGACAAATTGCATTTTAATTTATGTACTGAAAAGGTTAACTTCTAATACCCTCTGCTAGCTTAAGAAACCAGGAAAAGCATGTTCAGTCTGCGAACACACCGAGGCCAATAAAGGCACCCTGCACGTGGGGAGCTCACCAAAAGCCCAGCCGTGCAGGGCTGTAACACAGCTCAGAAGCGCACAGCTTTCCACGATACTGTTTGGAAATGAATTTGTAAAAGGAATTTGCCAAGATCACAGAATTTGGTCACTCATATATGTAAGTGACTGCTGGGACACAGGGTGAGATCCGTTCACATTTCCCTATCCAACAGCAGGGATGACCTCACTCCCCAAAACACCCAAGCCCTATTTTGTGGGGGGTTGTTTTATTGTTGTTGTTTTAATCTGGAGTGCAGGACGTTCTAGAACATCCAGAGAGAAGAGAAAAATGCTTCACTTTTAGCGTGCACTTTTGGCAGAGATTTAGATATGATCAATTGTACGCAGTTTATTTTTTTTATTATTAATCTCTTCTGATGTCCCTTCAACAAAGTTATCTGAAATCAAAGGGAATGAGTTCCATGATAAGCCCACAAATGCACTGACTCATACTGACTTTAAAAAAACAGCCCTTTTGTTCGCAAAGTTATTTATTGAAGTGAATCATTATACACATGTATAATGAAATATGCACTGGAATTTTATTCTGAGATCTTATTAAACTTTTCTTCAAACAGAACAGTTTTGAATAAACATACCTAACACACCATAGACAATTGCAAGGTACAATCTTAGCATTCCCCCCTCCGGTACTTACCTAGACCAGCAGCTTGTAAAGAAATGCAAGTCATAAAAAAAAAAGAAAACCCTTCCATGCAGTGTATGATGGCATGCAGTAATTATATTCCATGGAACACACAGGTATTGACGAATAAATGTTTTAATTAACTGAACAATAAAAAGGACAGTAATACTTTACAATGAGCTGTACATGAGGATCCCCCCAGCTTACAAGAGTGATGTAAAAGCGCAACAATGGATCCTGCATTTTTTTTTTTTTTTTTTTAAACAGTCACGTTACTGTTATCTAGATGTAGATTTTTATCTAAAAATTGTCACCTTGTGATATGCATTGTATCACGATATCAAATAAATACTTCTAAAGCAGTCCCTGCTGTGATTCCCTATCATGATAGGGAGAAACAGCCTAAAAATGTAGGGGAGGGGAAAAAAATCGAGGAGAAAAGACTTGATATCATACTGAAATACAGTATTAAGTATTTATTTTCATATCCTTTTCAAATAAGTAATGACAAATCAATGACAAAATAAATAAGGTAACAAATGTGGTCCCTCAGCACACCCAATCTCAACTGTTTGTTGAAGTCAGCCAAGAGCAAAGTGCACGGGAGGCAGGAGCCGACCCCGACCCCGCACTAGGCAGTCTCCTCGCCCAGGAGCAGCGGTTCCACTTCCAGCGCCACCACGCCAGGCTGCCCTTCCTCGCGCTGACGATACAGAAGGAACTGCACGGTCACCTGTTATTTTGGGGTAAGGAAGTAATTGACTGGGATACAGAGGCAGCACTTGCAGTGCTGGCTTTCAGCGAACGGCAGAAAGCCGCACAGAATAAAAGCAGCCACCCATTTAGCTCTGGCTCAGGCTCTGAGCACCACAGTCCACAGAGGAAAAAACTTAAAACTTGTTTAATCTAATTCACATACTGAGGGGTATTATCCATTTTATTTAATCCTAACTGTGGAATCCTCTACATTATCATACAAGCTCTTCCAAGCCTTACTTAATACTCATTTTCAGTATTTTTTTTTAAATGACAAAACATTTAATCACTTTATTTGCAATACTAAAAAAAAGGAAGATACGGGAAAAAAATAACTTAAAACCTCAGCTTTATGGCTCAAATACAAATGAGAATATCCTTTGCTATCTCTTGCCTGCAAGGGTCGTAAGCATGAAATTCATCAGATGCACAAGAGGAGCATCGTTCACCTGGGGAGCCCACATGGGGCTGCTGGTAAGGAGGGGAGTTGGTAAAAACTTCTTAGAGGTGGATCAATTGGGCATGATCAGGAAACAAAATTCTGATTTCCTGCAAAATTCTCCCTCATTTGGTACTGGAAGGCAATGACAGGCCAACAGCTCTGTGACTCACTATTTAATACTGTTTTCAACACAGAATTGTGCAATTAGACATAACTGCTTATTTCTATTGTAAACTAGACCACTGGAAATACTGCTAATCTAAGAAGAATTAACAAGTATGTACTTGTCCTTTTTCTTGACGATTCCAGCTCTCAAACAAAATTACTGATTTTGAGCATATTTAGCCTTTAAAAAAAATGGGGATGTGCACTTAGAAAGAATAAGAGATGCCTTACTCCTCAGAACTTCTGATTGTTGAGTTTTATACTTGGAAGCAGGCTTAAAAGTACAGGGTGTGGAAACAAGAAGCCATCCGTATACCTGGGCACCCCTCTGCAAAGGGCAGTGGATGCTTCATCTACGTTCAGCTTTAATTGAGACTTGTTACCACTACTACTACATGTAAAACCCCACTTTAAACTGAAACTGCATTTCTCTGGGAGGAAACCTGGCATATAAAATTTTGCCAGGAACGCTTCAGCCCACTTAAAATAACTTGGCTGGTAGACAATGTTTGTGAGAAGTCTGAGGCTAGTGTACATGCTTATTTATAAAAATAAGAATTAAAAATAAAAAGCTTTCTGGGAGGCCTGGATGGAAGCAGAGGAAATTCTCTACAAATTTCTTAGGCAGCACCCCAAGAGTTGTCCCACGTTCCCAAAGCTCTCCTGCATCCCACCTCTAAGGCCTCCCAGCTGAAGACTAGACAGGATTTCCTTCAGAGACAGCAGACCAGCACTCATTTCAAGTCCTTCTGCAGTATTATGCAGGAAACTTTAAGAAGAAAGTTTAGCAAATTAGTGTTACAGCATATGTAGCTACCGCTTAAATTTCCTGCCTGTTTCTTTTTTTCAAACAGCCAAACACCTCCCCAGGTCTTAAAAGCTGCACTGGTAGAAAAGGCTGCTGTGGGTTGGGGATCAAACCAGCTGAAATCACACCGTGGGCTGGGAACAGGACTGGGCTGCATTACCGCTTAGCCACCAAGCTGGCAGCAGCAACAGAGCTCTTAATTTCTGTAACTTACCATCCTTCTGTGGAATTCACCAAAAAGTATTTCCAGAATGTTGGTGTGTTGTTTTTTTTTTTTTTTTTTAAGCATATGTGCTCATCTGGTTGTATTTTTAAAATCAATGCTAGACTGCCAAGACTACTTAATATAGAAACATGCTTGCTGCTCAAGTCTGTGACTTTCTGGGGGAAACTCCAAGGCCTCTGTATGCAGAGAGCCCAGACTGGAGGTGAGAACCAAGCTGAGTACTCAACACTGGTGTTTATGACAGCCACTGAACACGTTCATCAAATCTGTTTCATTAAACCTACAAACAATTTAATGACAAATCAAGTAATGCAGTACTTTTGAGACAACAGCAGGTAGTTACAGGAGCACAGAAAAGTTTGGCTGGGAAAGTCTTGCTGACTTGTCAGGTCAGACTTACATTCTCTGCACCGTGTAATTAAATTACAAAGCATGATGTTTTGTAGAAGTATATAATGGATTCCAAGTGGCTGCCCTGCAGCTCACAAAAGGTGCAAGATAAAGAGTCCGTGTACAGCAGCTTGGCTCTTGCTGAATATCCTTTGGCTATTTAGTTATAACCTGGCTACACTTAATGAAAAGAAGTACCCGCAGAGGATTTGAACATCCCTCTCTGACAATAGGGTGATGTCAAACAAACAAACAAACAAAAAAGGCAAAAATCTTAGTAAAGGGCCTTACCTGAATCTAAATACAAAGCAGAGTTGTTTGCTTTTGCTGGGGGCAAGGAGGGGAAAGAAGCAAGGGTGAAAGAGGACACTTAGAGAAAAGGACAAAGTTTTCCAGAAAAGTTGTGCTAAAGTCAGTCTCTTAGACTTTTAGCAGCAGCCAACACTGTTTGCAAGGGCAGAAGTGGTCAAAACCTCATTATTTTAATACTACATATTTTAAATCCTCGTGTACAAGCAAGCCATTAAATAATCACGCACATAAAGCTCTAGTGAGGTGCACCATGGAACCCTAAGATAGGCAAATATGGACTTAAGCATCTCTCCCAGATAAGGCACCCCACCCTGCACGTTTAAACCTTGTCTTTCACAGTCTCTTAGAATCAGAGTGGTTTGGGTCAAAAGGGACATTAAAGACCACCTAATCCCAACCCCTCTGCCCTATAGGCAGGGCCACTTTTCCCTAAAAACCCTTGGGAAACTCCAACCACCTTCCTCCGCAAAGCAGCAGTTGGAAGGAAACAATTACTGGAAGAGACAATCACGTCCAATTTATAATGAAAATGTGCAAAGTTATGAAACTCCTTAAAATGAAAAAGAGGACAACGCATACTTTAGAAACAACTGCACACTTCCATTATTTATCAGAATAACTAGCTTATTGTGTGCTCAAATAACTAGCTTTAGACACCGAGGAAACAGGATGACCACGTTATCCTGTTAAAGTAAGCTGAAATGGGTCTGGTGTAATCCTGCACTACCTAACACTGGAGCTGCAGTTCCAGCTACGATCGGGAGTCCATTTGGTTCTAAAAATAGTCAACGCCAGCCACGGCAGGCGGAAGCACAAGAAAGAAAACTGCAGCAGACACAGAGTAAGTGAACCCTTAATCCTTCCTTGGACCTTGAGGAATGAGGGCTTATCTTCCACCTAATGAAACTCTGCACACTCTGAGGAATAAACCATGCTGGAATTAGACAATTTCTACAACTACTTCTCAAACCAGAGACTGCTGCACAAATGCTTAATTACGAGACACCTCTCTTGTAGAAATTACAACGTTTCCATTTAAGTCCTCTGTTTTTCAAAACCTGAGTGGTCCTGTTCTGGTCTAGGTCTAACATGACATATCGGTTTGTTAGAATTTTGATTTTCTTGCTTGGCAAGAGACAGTAATGAAGCTCTCTTTAAAAAAAAAAATAGCGTTTACTTCCATACCTTCAGGGCTTCTCAAAGCTGGAGGTCTGCTTTTGTTTTCTCTTGATTACAAATACTTCATACATTTTCAACTAACACTATATACTTGACTAGATTTCTATAAGCTCCCCAACCTGATTTGGGAGCATCTGCTTCCAATATAATTTGAACTGGAAGACTATTAGCAAGATTGGATTCAGACTCCAATCAAGAGGGAGCAGAGAAATGAATGTCATGTGCACACTGGCACTGCAATTCCGGGGCTGGGCTTGCAGAGGGGAGAGGTTTGTGGCCAACGTAGAAGTTTTTGAGTACATCACAGAGAGACATCTGCTAATATGCACATAATGTACTGTAAGGGTCATCAAGATCAAATTCTAGGGTTTTTTTTTTTGGTAAATAAATACTGGCAGTTTTATGTTTCCAGCTGTGGAGAGGAAAAGAAAGTCACTACTTCATTTGTGGAACAAAAGGCCTGAGCACTCACACCAGCCACATGGGCTAGCAACCCTGAAGCCCTGCAGTCTGCTCAGGCAAAAGAAACGACATTGTCTCAAAAGATAAAAGTTAAATTTACAAACGCAAGAAGCACGGATACTATTCTGAGGGACAGTACCATTTGACAGCCCATCCAAGGCGAGGGTGAGCTGTCCTATCATCAGGCTAATTGGAGTGGCTTATGAAATTACTTTAATTAGAAAGACAAGACTGGTGCCTGGGAATCACAACTTCTTCAACTGTTCCAGGTAAATCTGGTAAAGAGCTTCCTTCTAATATGGAACAGATTAGCACAGTATGCTTTTTTAGCACGCTCTTGAAATCCCTCTTTACTCTATTCCATTTCATACTTGGAGTTAATGGAGCTAAGTACCAAGATGTTTTAAGAAACAAAACTAAAATTCTTACTCCAGGAAAGATCAGAAAATCTCCAGTTTATACTATTTTAAATGAAACTGCAAGCAGAAGTATCCAGGCAGGTGGCTATAAACACACAATGAACAGAAGAACAGCAAATACCACATTATCATTCACTAGACTTTTAAAGAAAAAGTAAAATATTTATGGTAATATTGTACTTTTAATTTCTTGATCACAGAATGCTAATGCTCAATCTAGAAACAGCATGACTAGCAATAGCTAAAACACTGTAAACATCTTACTTATGTCCCCTGAATTAAGAATAAAAAAAAATACTGCTTAAGTTTACTCAGGACTTCAAGAAACAGACATACTAACCTATGTAACTGTGTAGTAGTAGGGCAGCTCTTAGCACGACTCAGTGAGCATAGCTGATGGTTTGCAGAGGCACTCTGTGTTTCAATGCATCTGATTTTGCCCCAAATTATACAGTTAAGGGTAGCTGCAGCATTTCCTTGTTATATGCTATTTTCTTGAAACAAAGCTGGCCAAAATCTCACAGCCTGTCTCTCAAGTGAATGCACTCTTCCAATAGCATTTATGAGTCAGCCAACTTCTCAAAGCTATAATTCTATATTTCCATTTAAAAACAAGCAGTTTTGGAGGTGTTTTTTGTTTTTACATTTATCAGACATCACACAGAACAGCACACTGCAAAATTCCACTTCCCAACTTTTAGTATACTATATATTGACTACAACATCAAAATTAACCTGTGCAATGTAGCTTCAATGTAGTTATTTTCTATACTGTTATAGAAACATTGTTACAGAAAACATATCAATTATTGTTCTGAAAGAAGATTTTTTTTTAATTAGTTTTAAATTCCACTTAATTTCTGATCTACTTATTAACAAGCCCATCCTGAAAAACTCCAGCTGTAACAGCAAAAGGATACAAAAATGTCTAGAAGCAAAACTCCAAAACTCCCAATGAGCCACGGAAGATGGTGTAAAAAGTAGAGAGCTTGGAAAGATGTGGTAGCAGGCATCTTTAAAACAAGGCTCAGTCCATATGTACAGTTTCCCAGCATGGCTAATGCAAACAGCAGGTAAGAGGTGCCTTCTGTTGATCTTCTTCGAAACTAAATACAAAGAATTTTTACAGAAAAAAAAAAAAATATGTTAAAACATTCACCGCAGTAGATTACATGTTGTAGTATTTTGGCTGGGATGGAAAAGGTAAGGAGGGAACAGGAATAAGCTTGGAAATGAATTAACCATTTACACACTCTGCTAGAATACCTGTATGCATTTGATTATGTAAAACCCTGAGCATTTTTTCCTCCTGCAGACTCTTCACTATTGGTATATTAAAAAGTCAGTAATAGCATCTTCATGGAAAATAGCCTAAAGCTTTAAACTAATTTTCCTCTAAATTTTAAATTTTGATCATGTAGTTGTTTACTTAAGGTAGAATAGTTTGGAGAAAGAAAAGGGGAGATACCACTTGCTCATGCAACCAATCACACAAAGCATGCTTCCGCTCATGTATCTGATTGAACTGTGTAAAAAACTTTCCTCTTTCTGGCAAATCAGTCCTCTTCTATCAATTAAAGACCATCATTTTTCTAAAATTCTCACCACCCTCTTCCCTTTCGAATGGAAAAATAAAGCCCTTCTTTTTCTTTACAGAGTCACAAAAGCCATGCAGGCTTTTGATGTTGAGGGCTCACTGCTAGGAAGAATCCAAAATGTCAAGCAACGGAGAGTATTTTGTAAACTATACAAGTATACTTAGCCAAAAAAATACTTACATTTTTATAAAGCTGAGGAAATCTACTTCCCAAGTAAAACACACAAGATATATAGCCACAAATGAAGCCTGACATTTCAATCATATCAAGGGAAGTCTGAAAAAATAAAGGTACATATGTTTTGGCAATAATGTTTTCAAGCATTTCAGAGACTTAGAGAGGCCACAGGCTATCATTCTGGACAGAACTCCCTTCAAAGCGGTTCAGGACAGCTCTTCAAATGACCAAAAAGGGCTAGAAAAGGTTTAATCTTTATCTTACAACAATGCACAGTGCTGCGTCATAGCCATGACTAAGATCAAAACCAGTGCCAGGCTTTAGGCTGTAACACTAATGTCAATCCAATCCTTCTGCTCAAGATGCTTGGACACAATAATTCAAGCCAAAACTAAAAACTGTAGCTAGGGCTACTAAAAAAAAAAATCATCCTGTCTGGAGAAAGCAAAATACTCATTTTTCAGTTTAAGAGAATTGTTAGTTTTCTCACACTAGCTGTATTTTGAAAATAAGCTGCCTCCCTGCTGAGCAATGTTGCTGGATTACAATTATTTTACTGGCATTAGTACGAAGGCTGCAAAATTGCTAGAATAGCCTGTGAACCTTCCTGGTGAAGTGACAGCAGCAGCAGCAGGTACAATTGTAATTTTCCACTTTTATTGATTTCACTTTTCACTGCATAGTCTCTACATGGATGTCCATGTTATCTAACACAGGCAGAAAGACAACACGTGTACATGTTGTTTCACAAAGCAGCACATCCTAATAACCCAAGGGACAGAATAAGCCCAAAACACAGGAAGCTGCTAAAAGAAGCTCTTTTGTAACTTCTTTATTTTGGGATGTATGGTACATACTTAAAATGTCCAAATAGCGCCACATTTATGATTTCTAAGGCATTGTTAAAAACAGCATCCAAATTTCTTTAAACCTCAGAGCACATAATCCTTTCAAGACACTTACACTGGGTTTTTTTGCTTGTTTGTTTTAGAATGGAAGCAGGTTAAGAACTTACATTAGTTCTTTCCAGTACTGAACTCTGGTCTTGGTTTCTTTCTAGCAGCTGACAGAGCAGAACGATGCACAGGGCTATACACACCAAGATCCAGGTTACACAGAAATTCTTCAGGTTTTTGCTGCCTAGAATGACATACAAACGAATTAGCTGAAAAAGAAAAGGTAACTTTAAATTAACAGCAGATGTTATCTGCAACATAAAAATGCAAATCTAAAGGTACAATTCCAGGTTATCTTCTTCTCAGCAACAATTCAAGGCTAAGGAGTCCTCCTCTTCTCCCGGGCCGTGTTTCCAGCCCTGCTCACTGTGCACTGTGTCTTAATGCACCACCTGAGGGCAGCAGTGCAGGAGCAGGAGGGAGCTCCTCACACAGGCATTGCTACTGAGACAATTTTCACACTCAGTTCATCTCTTAGATAGTTTCATTTCCTAGTAATTTACTTTTATGTAACAGCTGATAAACAGAAAGCAGCTAAGAATAGAATACAACAGTTTCTTTCAACACATTGCAATTTAAAAACATGAAAGCAACAATATTTGAAATTTAGATTACTTATTTATCTGAAAGATATTTTTGAATTTAAGTCTTCTGCTGGACCAGTGTCTATGTCCATGGTTAGCTAGAAATGAAACCTTATCTTTACATGCAGAGGCTCACATATACAAAGATAAAGACTCCATCTAATAAGTTTCCATAAATATCTACAGGACAACCTGAAAATGATAAACAATCCTACTGATCTCTCGAGCTATGCTATCTTCTGTATTTAAAAGGTAGTGGTAAGCTCCTACAGTCACTGTTACCTGCGGAACAAATTGCTGTATAGCATCAGAAGGCCTGCCCTAAAGACCTGCAACCTCTACAACAGGCACAGGAAGCAATACTGCTGGTTCACAGGCTTGAAGATGCAAAATTGACCGACCTGCCTGCAGTAACAGCTCTAGAACTGGCTATTGAAAAGCTTTTATTCCTTTATTCCCAAAACCATTTCTTCCTCTCCAGCTATGCACAAAATTGAGCTGAAGCAGGCATGGACAGTTATAATGCACAAGAGCCTGCATTTGTTTTCAACAGCAGGCAGCAGGAAGGAAATATCTTCAGCACTGACCTATCTCCAGGCTTATTATCAGTTCCATATTGAATGAATCTGCTTTATCCCTATTTAGTTTGCTGGGCAGGCGTCTGTTTTGCTTCAGCTTTTTGTTACCTCCACTGCACCGTGGGTTTTAGGTTTTGTGTTTTTTTAGGTTGATGGAATAATGATTTTAATTTGATACACAGTGAACATAGCTTTCTGTCTTCCATTGCAGTCAAAACAGTAGTTCGTTCAGTAGGCTGAATGCTACAACTACTGCCAGGATTTTATGAAGCAACTCAAGCAATTTCATTCCCATTAATACTTCTTAATTGTGGGTATTGAAACAGAACGCATGAAGATGTCAAGGTATTTTATGCTATAAGCAAATAAAGTCCTGTTTTAATCAACATGAAGGAAACTGAGCCACACAAAGCAATAATAAAAGCTTACTCTCAACTTACACATACAGTTAGATGGCTGAAAGTAGATAACAAAACCATGGAGCAAGTTAAAATATGGAACCAGATTCCACAAAACTATATTTTTATGTCTATATAAACTGAAAGCACTATATAGGAGATATGTACAGGTATTTTGTGGGTAAAAAGAGGGCAGAAAGGCAGAGTAGAGAAAGAATAGGACTTTCATTAAAAGACTGAGAAAACTGCAAGAAATACGCCTAACAACTCCAGTTGGAAGTTGTGCACCCTATTTTTAGGTAGCTTTTCTTTAAATGCTATAGGAAACATCACAGCGAAGAATGTGCTACTTAATGGATAATATTAAGTGCTTAAAAATCTTACATTTTGTCATCTTCTGATTCTTGAGCTTATAGTATACATATTGTGAAATCATGATTATATCCATATTAACATAAGAGATGGCAGTGATGGTCTGAAAGAGAAAAATACATTTGCACGTTCAGTACACAAAAAGTTAAAAACTTTCCCAACTTAACTGTGCTTCATAATAATAACGTGAACAACGACTACCAAGTTAGACAGCAGCAGATGAATGCGATGTAAAGCTTGTGCAATGGTGACATGCTGACACCATCACAACAGTTTGTCATTTTCCAGGATGCATGGCACAAATTCCTGCCTGGGCAGACTGAAAAATCCTGCCCAGAAGCTTAAGCCCACTCTACCCAGCTTCCCAGCACTTTGGAATCTATCAGTCTTGCTTAGTGCCTCCTGCCTCAAGAAGACAGAGCTGACATTCTCTCTTCTCCCTTTTACAATGGGGCAGATGAAACTGTTAGACAACATTAAGTTGTAAACTAGATGACAACTCTATCCACTCTTGGGTCCATCTCCAGCTTGGGAAAACTTCCGTGACTGACACATACATCTTTCTTTCATTACGAATTGAAAATAGAAACAGCAGACAAGAAAGTTCCAGACACAATTAACAGATCACTAACAACTAAGGCTGGAACTGTATTTTCAAATTTTAACAGATTAACAAGAAAGGTCTAGTTCAAAGAAGCTGTTAAAAGACAATTCTCAAAATATATATCACATATATGTGCAATATTAAGTTATCCTAGAGGTTAAAAACACAGTCAAAAAGTATATAACAAAAAGTAGAAGTATCAACAGATTACCTGAATTGGTAGTTGATTTGTTAAATAGCAGCCTATAAAATTTGTAAGATCTCCAGCTATCCAACACAGCAGAAAGCCCAAAGACAGCGCTTGATCCACTTTTCCATTCTGACAGGCAACGTAAATTTGACTGGCACAAATTCCAGAAGTAATTATAAAATATCGTAAGCCAAAAATGTTTGACAAGCTTGAAAATACATTTTTCAAAATCTGAATAAAGAAAAATTAAAACTCTTAACTACAAGAGACCCATCACAGCAATACCCCACTTACAGTCTGAATGAGAACTCAGATTCACTACAGCTCACCATGTCTTACTCTAACAGATGCTGAAATCACAACCCCATTACAGCTCGCATTGAGGTTTGTTTTTTTGTGTGTCCTGCACTGAAGTATTATTTTCTGGACACCAGAACTATGCCAGCATCATTTCATATTCCTCTGGTGTAAGTACTAGCTTTTAAGATACCGAAAGAAGAAAAACACTTAACATAGAAGTGCTAAGAACGAACAAAGCTCCTGTAAGAGCTGACAACTACACTCACGCTTCCAAATTGGAGAGCTGTTACTCAGATTCATAACAGGGGCTATGAAGCAATCCCAAATTTAAGTCCATCAGACATGTCTTGATGAATTCCATACCCACTAACACAACACTTTTAATGTAAAGTTCCTTTTCAACTAATATTTCTGAAGCTCAACAGCTTGCTAAGAGTGTTTTTATTTTGCTTGATTTCCATCACATTTTTATTAGTTCAGTAAATTATATTTCCCTTATAGGGACAGACTTTGGAGTCAATCCCATTTTGTTTCAGGCATTCTCATCTACTAGCAGCATTTCTGCTTTTCTTTTGCCATCTCCTACCTACGTTTGAAACCTGAACCCAGCACCAGTCCATCAAACAGCAACTGATTTAGCACCACCAAAGTGCTAACTCATGTGCTGTTTCTGACCTTTTCCGAGTCCAAACTTCATTTGCAGGAGCCAGCACAAGAGTACTGGTGACATGGCATGTGGTTTAAATAAACACCGAGCCAGTTTTTGCAGCAAGTGTGCTGCGTGTGCACACATCTCAGGGTGGAGAAGATAAGAGAGAAGAGGTGATTTATTCTCATTTGCTCTAAGTGGCAGAGATTAGTGTCAAGTCAGTACAACAGAACAGTACATCAAGCTCATTTGTCAACCACCAAATATTGTTCTAAACATGAACAACATGCTTCTCTGGCATATTATATCTGTATTATGCAGATAGAGAAACATATCCAAGATAAACTAAAAAAAGGCAGCTTGTGAAAAAGGCTTCAGGCAAGATTACTCATGTCTCAATCTGAGGACTGCCTAAGACTTTAAACTTACGGTAGTGCAGCAAACAGAAAACAGACAATGGAAATCAGTCCTATGACAACGCTCCAGTACTCCCACGCATTCTCAACACATTCTTCCAGAAGATGCCAAATCCATGGTGTTCCATTTATACACAGTCTCCTAGTCTCTATTGGGGAGATATTGAAAGCATGTGTATACAGCTGGGAAGCCATCATTTCTGGACTGAGATTCAATTTCAGAAGTTTATTTCTGCCTCCATTTTTACCCCATGCAAATCCGCAAATCCGTTTACCAATGCCGAATATCCGCTGTGAAAAGACCTCTGCATCCAGACGGATGCTTGATACCGCAGTTATTTCCAATCTCATAAACGAACCTGCCAAATTCAAAGAAATAAATATAGCCAGTGTGAATAAGACATTAACCATAAGATGCTTGATCATGTTTATTGCTTACAGAAAAGAAGTTAAGACTTCCAAGAAAGAGAAATACTTTGTAGCCCATCGCATTCATTAACCCTTGCAACATTCCAGATGTTTATCACTGTAGCATTTTAGCCTGAGCCTGTGTTAGATAGAGAGGTGCCAGAAATCTGCTACAGGGTAAAGTAAACACAGCCATTTATTCACACTTAACACCAAAACACTGATTTTCACATTCAGCATTATTGCAATGAAGCAACAGTGCCTTCTTTAACAGTATCCATCCTGAACGCTCTATTTACACTTAAGGAACATAAATTTAGTGATCATTTCTACGCAATTAATTCCCAGCTAATATTATGAAAGAGAAGTTATTTCTTACACAGATTGCAGACAAGCTCCAAGCTCTACTTGAATATATGTAGCACAATCAGCCTAATTAGTGATTCAATACAGTGTCAGACAGTTTGTATTATTTAATAATTCAGAGGAAAGAGGGAAAGCATGAGAAATCTCGTAAGGTAGATGTAGGGTATTTCCACTCCCAAACCACAAAGAATGAAGCACATGAAGTAAAACATAGCTTAAGTTTTGAAGCACAAGATCCTTTTGACCTTAAAAAATATCTTGTCATAGCTAATTATAATGATTCTGGATATTTATTGTTCTTCCTATTGAAATATTCATACTATTGGACATCATATTTTTTTTTTTCCCTAAAAGGCTAACCACTATAAAATTGAAGATTTTTTTTTTTTTTAAAGCAAAAATGCGGAATTATCTGTGACTATTCTTTGAGATTTACTGCTGACAAAAAAAAAAAAAAGCTGCTTTCCCATTCACTGATTCACTGTGATGATACTTAGGTTCTCTAAGGGTTAATAATTTCCCATGCAGAGGAGTCTCAAATCTATGAAAAAAGCCACAGCATATTTTAAGAAATTATTTTTAAAAATATATATGTATTGTATTAATAGGTTCGCCTGTTTAGTACTTAAAGCCAGATGTCAAATCAGTGACAAGACAACGAGAATTTTTAAGACCATTTGGGAACAACTCAGAAGCACAGCAAGTTCAGAAACCAGGAAGAAGTAACCCTGAGGCATGAGGGCATCCTCCTGTAAGTGACTACATATCTTGAGGACAACAGTCCCCAAAGGCCTCATGTTTGTGGCAGGGATTTTGATGTTCATAATACCCTGTGCCTGGGATGGGACAGGGCTTGGAAGGGCTCAACTTTCTACCCTTCCTACAACACATGTTGGAGCCACTCTCATTATGCAAACTACATTCAAGCCTTGATGAAGGTTCACAGTGTTTGTTTTCGTAGAGCATCATTCACTGTGATGTTAGGACTCACTTTGCTAATCATCAGGAAATCTTTTTTCTTTCCAGACTTCAAGTATCTGCGGTGCTGCAACAAGTTTTCTGCGGAAACTGGCTGCCTCTCAAGAGAGCTGTCATCATGGGACCTAAACCACATAAACAATAAAAAAGAACATGTTTTCATACGCTGAGAATTCATCTTTGTCTATTAGATATATTTAGCTTATACTGGAGAAGTTATTAGACTTTGTAGTCATCTTTGAAAATATTTTTTTAAAGTTAAAAAATATATCTATGAGTAATGCTTAAATTAAGCTGCCTGTTCTGGTACTCTGCAGCTGAACAGGGTCTTACCATCCACTAAAAAGGAGAAACAAAGTACACATGCTACTTTAGGCCACAAACTTTCAACTATCTATAAACACTGTAACAATAAACACGCAAATTTTATTAGCTTTCAGCAAACACTGCACCTCAACTTCATCCCAAAATGCCCCTTTTGATAAATGCAAAATATTAGACATTTTAAAACAAAGTTGACTATGGTATTTAAAACTCTGCCTGAATGTCATGACTGCAGTTTGACTCACGCATTAGAAGTTCTCTTAAAAAAAATAATCACAGGGTAAAAAGTCTAAATGAGGCAATTCAGACTCAACCACCTGATCTCAGGCTATACCCTGCTCCAAAACCCCGCAGCTGCTACAGAAAACCAAACAGTTTAAGAAGTGGTGGGAGTCAGGCCACTTACGCTCCCCAGATGCCTGCAGCCGTGTGCGCTGGCCTCCTGCCACGCGCTGCACTTAACACATTTAAAGCACGTGGATATTCTCGGGTTGCTGTTCCTTAACATTTATACAGCAGGGTAACTTCTGTGCTGCCGGCCCATGAGACTATACTTTTAGTCTTAAAATAACAGTGTGCTTTTTTTGTTTCATAATCCCCAGCAAGATACCGTGCCCCTATACCAAGAGCAATTTCACCCGTGGGTAGAACAACTGGATGCTTTCAACTAAACGTATCTGCCACAAAACCCTTCTTACTTCTCTTCTGTTGCATGAAATGCTTTGCACCTGAAAAGAGGATGAGATTGCCGTGACACTTCTTTTCTTCCTATAATATTAGAATTGATGAGGAAATAAAAGGTGAGTTATGTCCCTATAGAAATTTCACACCTACAGACTCATTCTGATTACTGCCCAAACAGTATTTTCTAGCATTTGAAAAAGTTGCAGTAGAGGTATTATTTATTATTTTCAATTAAGTGTTAGCCTGGAAGCTTGACACCACATCTTTCTGAAAAGGCTCAGTGTTTGTCTAGCTGGAAGTAAAACCATTGTGGTTTCGGATATTTAGTTATAAGGAATCAGTAGCTTGAGACTTTGCTTTGGACAACTTTCTTACTTTAATCCCCTACTACGAAATAGAGATGCCCAAACAGAAATAAATAGTATTTTAAGGGTGAAGTCCTCTATGTTAAGAACAGCTCCACGGTGCGGAGGCAAAGCACGCTTCTCCTGTAAGTCTGGTAACAGTCTGAAACCCAAAAGGATGCTCAGCGGTATAGTGTTTGTAATTTATTACTGGGGGTAAAAAAGAAAATAAATAAAAAGAAGAGTTAAGGAGTAACTCGGAGCTTCTTCACACGCTCCCAGCATGAACCCATTCACCCGACCCCTGGCTCTTCCCTGAGAGCATCGTCCCCCAGCTGTGAACGCTGCCTCCTCAGCGCTGATGATAAAGCACGGCCACGCCGAGCCTACAAACCGCGTCCCGTTCCCCCAGAAAGCCCCCAGCTTATCAAAACGAGCAGAAAAAAAAAGAGAGATAAAGAAGCGCCGTCCCAAAGAAGCGCCCAGCCCCAGACCGCCAGCCCCGGGTGCCGGCGCCCCCCGCCCCGCGTAATGGCGGCCCCGCGGGGCGGCCGGGGCCGGGGCCATGAGGGAGGCGCTGCAAGGACGCGATGGGGGCGGACACCGACCTGGCCACGGCGGCTGCTGCTCCGCGGATCCAGCTCGGGCTCGGCCGGCCCAGCACCGAGGGTCCCGGCAGGCAGCGGAGGGAGGCAGGGAGGCGGCCGGGCGGCCCTGGCGGGGTGACGGGAGGGGAGGCAGGCGGCCCGCCCGCCCCGCACCGCCCCTCGCCGCCATCGGCAGCCGCGGGGCCCGGGCGCCCTCTGCGGGCGGCTGCCGGGGCTGCGGAGCTGCCTGAGGGGGGAAAACTGCACCACTCAGGGGGATTGGGGAAAATTGGGGATTTTTGAAGGCCAGGGTGGTTGTTGCGAGGGTGCGCCCCTCTCTGATACAGCACCGCGGCTGCCTCCATGTTGTTGACCAGGGCAGTCGCTGTGAGGGCAAAGCAGAAATCTGTCGGGTGGTCCAAGCAGTCCATAATTCCATATTGCTCCATAATTCCATATTGCTCCATAATTTCATACTGCTCCATGGCTTGCCTTCAGCTGGAGCAGAGGTTCATCCACAAGGGTGTCCCCCCAGCCCTGGACAAGCACAAGCTGAGGTGCCTGGAAGCAGAAGTTAAATCTTGGCAAGATTCACTTCACGTGCAAATGCTCTACGTGCACCTTGGTTTTCTGGAGGCTCCTCTTTCCCCCAGAGGCTCCAAGGTGCAGACCCAGGCTGTTCCCACAGAGCCAGCCATCTCCAAGGAGCTCCCGTGTGGGCTCCAGTCAGTTTCTGGGTCTCCCTCTGAAAACTGAGAAATTTGCGTCTCATCCCCACTGCCTAAAAACCAGGTTCAACCCAGAATGAAGAGCAACACACGTTCATTTACTGCAGGGCTGAGCCCAAATTGCCCTTTGCAGGCCTGGCCTCGGTCTGGGATGCAGCCGCAAGCTTTCTGCTGCCTCCAAACCTGCCCTTTTCACCGCTGACTTAGTGCCCCTTGGACCTGCCGGCGGCTCTCAGGCGCTGCCTTTTAGTTTAATTGGTAATGGCAGGGAGTGATCTGAGAGACAAAGGAGCCTAATGAACAATCCTGGGATCTTCACAGGACGTGCACTTTTAAGCATGAATATTTTAAAATATTTTGATAGGAAGGAATATTGTATAATTTACTGAATTTTTAATAGAATTTTGCTTTTATTCTCATATAGGCTCATCGTTTCTGTAGTTACTGCAGCCTAGCTAATTAACACAGGGTTGGGAGACTGATTAAAGGAAGGGTTTGGGTATCTGTATTGTTCTGGTTTAATTGCTGCTCAAGCGATGATTCAGTGTTGTGTTTGGCAGCTGAGCAGCAGTTGTCTGGCACTGTGAAATTCCCCGCTTATGTCCACGAGGCTCATCTGTTGCTGATTGGCAAAGGCATGCAGATTTATATACTTTTATAATGTTAATTGTAAGGGAAAATGAGAAAACTAGCAATTTAGGTGTGGAAGAGCACTGTAATGATACCTCTAAAATGCTTCTAGAGGCTAGAAAATGTTTCCAGAAAGAGAGCTTGAAATTCACAGGTTTATCCAGGCCAGTTGCTGCTTCTGTTTCTAGAATGTGCGTATCTTGTATGTCATGAGCTGCATCTTATGACACCCACTTTAAAAAGTGAATAAAGAGAGGGTAATGTGCTGAAAGACAGCCAATTATTTCATAAATGTAAACTACACTAAAAAGTGATGTACAGCATTATATATTTATGGACACAATTTTGTTCTACTGTCACATAACAAAATGAATAATACATTAGTCCAAGAACTTGTCATTAAGTGAACTTCTTTGTTGCCTTGCCATTAAAATAAAGTCCTCGGTCTGTGTATATGCATGACATTAACCCTTTTCTGGGAGTACAGTGTAGTGTGAGTGAAGGTACTATGAGACTGTAAATTTGAAATTGATTTTATAATTTTTAAGGTGAAAGGATTCTAATGAGATTTATCTAAGATTTGAAGACATTCAGGATGGTTCTACAACTTTGTTAATGAGATGTGATAAATTGAATCCGTACTGAATATTATTTGGACAAGAAAATGCTGTTCTTTTTGACAGTCTCTGTTTTCTGAACATTTTTGTAGTAACCAATTGGAAAGAGAGAGATCCTTTGCAAGAATTAATGAGAAGGTGGAATCAGGGAAGACTTATTTAACCATTAGAAAACTTCCAGGTAAGACTAAAAATTCTGCTTGATCACATTTAACTCTAGAATATCGAGCTATTTTGTATTTTAAGTCAAATTAAGTATTTTTTTTTCCAAGAAGACAGAGGAACATCTATTTATGGTCTGATGAGGAAGACTAAAGGGGTAATCAGTCTTGGTGATTAGGAGAAAATTACCTTTATGTTTAAATGTGGTTGGACTGGATATGGGAATTTCAGGCCCCAGCTTAAATTCTTGTCTTGCCCCATGAGCCCAGCTGAGGGGCAGGGGTGGAGAAAACCCATATACAGTTTGATGGTGTAGCTGTCATAATGTTGAGCCTCCCAGGTATTCTGCAGAATCCTCCATATAGATGTATATGATGAGTTTGCACCTTTCAAAAGTAAGATTAAACTTAGCTGAAATACCATTTATCTCAGGATGTGTTAATCTGATTTTTTTTTCTTATTTTCTTCTTTTTCCCCATAACATAGTTGACAGAAAAATTGGATCAGTTTACTACCGAGTTGGACGTGAAAGGTGAACACTGAATTTTCTATTACTTCATTTTAATGCAATGTGTACACCTCACTATTTGATAAATTCAGACCTTCTGGGGAAAAACTGAAAATCACATTTTGGACACAAAGGATCAGATGTTGACTTACATTGCAGAGACTATTGGTTTAATTTTCTAGTTTGAGGGGAAAAAATTGTTTCTCTGCAATATTTTGAAGTTTCAGGGAGTTGTTTTCGTACTGGAACCCCTGTTGTTAGCTGTGTGCCACATCTGTGGGTAGGAGGTTCTTGGGTGAGTGGGGATGCTTAAAGAAAAGGACAACACGTATAGCAGTATAGAGGGAAAAAATAAATTAAAAAAAAAAAAAATGAGGAATTTTTTGAGGTCATGAAAGCTTTGTGAAGCAAATTTTGCTTAGGTCCTACCCTAAGGTTAAATTAACTTAATAGGACATGGAAAAGCACTGAGCAAAACATGAGGAATTGCCAAATGAGACAGATAATGGTGGAGAAGCTGACAGTGGTTACGTATATGAGGGAGGTGCTGCCAAGCTACAGCACAGTGATGAGTCAATAGCATGACGCTGTGGAGAAAAGCAGCTGTAGCTCTGAAGTGTGCTCATTGGGAGATGGCTGCAAAACATGGGAGGCTGTAATCCTACTGTAATTACACCTGAAAAGGCCTGGGGTAGGCTGTGGTGTTCTGTTTTCAGTGCATCTCTTCCAGAAAAGAGAGAGACCAACAAGAGAGATACAACAAGGGTGGGGTGGAAACTGACAAGAGGATGTGAAAGAGGTGAGAAACTGAATGAGATGTTTGCTCCACAAGAGGCATTTGAGAGAGCAATGAATCATTGAGAAAGTGAGGCCCTGTAACAAAACAGTGATCTGTTATCGACTGCTCCTAATGAAATTGGGAGAAGTGCTTGGCTACTGGGTAAATTCTTAATTGGGAAGTGTTGAAACATTTACCTCTGGGAAGCAGTAACAGCAGAAAAACATCAGGTGTGTCTATACCTGACAGCTCTTGCCTCAGCACAAGGATGTAGGTTAGATCACATCTTGAGGCTTTTCCAATCCTACGTTTCTATGGTTTCATGCTCATTTTATACAGAGACTTTCTTCTGCAAATGTAGCAAACAAAATTAGGTCTAGGAAAGCAGTTTTCCTAGGCATACATACTAGTGCTGATATTAATTCATTTAAATAATTTCTCCCGTGAGGTGTTGTCTATTTATTATTTTTTTTCTGTTGCCTGGTTTCCTTAAGCCATGAAATAAGTGCCACTGCTCAGCTCTGCCATTGTTGACTTTAGCGTTCCTGGTGGAAGTACTGTTCCTTATGTTTGTATCTTTCAAAGCATTGTGCTCATCTGTGAGCTATAGAATTAATGATGGTAAGCTTTTGAAGTATTATATCCTGAACAGATGTTTCAGTAGTTTTTAAATACTGACTCTTACTTTGGCATCTATCCATAGCCAAGAGGAGAACCTGTTCACAGGAAAGGCATGAGCTCATTGTACCACTGTGCGCTGCGTTTCTTTCTCAAAAGGTAGCAGAAATGCTTGTATTAATTTTAAATGCGGAGCTATGGAACGGATTATCTGGTATCATTAGTAGCTTCAGAGGATAGGTGTTTAATATTAATAATCACTGTTAGCCTATAGCTTAATTAGGATGAGAAGTGTCTGGATGCTGTGCAGCACCAGTCTTGGTTCTAGATGCTGTTCCTGTCTGCAGCAGGCACGTCCTGGCTGCTGAGCTTTTGTCTCCAGGCAGCTGAGAACAGCATGTCCTCACTGCTGCTTATCAATACTGCTTCTCCTCCCTGGTTCTGGGACTCTTTAAAAGGTTTCTGGCTCTTAACCAGAAATGAAGAGCGTGAGTGCCTATTGAAACAGTCCCTTGCAGTCAGGCAGTTTTTTCTTCTGTGTGGGAGTAGCTGCCTTTGCTCTCCTGAGGTAAGTTTTCTTGACTTCTGCTCTCAGGGACAGAATACAAGGGTTACTTGGGCTGTCAGCAGCAGTTTAATTCATTTGCCTGACTACCCTTAAAAAGACTTTGCTTAAGCCAAGTGCAGATTTCTGCCCATTCAGGGTTGAAAGGGTAGGAAAGTAGGAAAAACATACAGAAATTTAGAAGTGAAAAATACAACGGAACTGTTGAAGTGCTCCTCAACTTGCAGAGCTTGTAACTGCGGAGGCGCAAATCCACACTCAATATGCTGCTTGGTACAGTATATAAACACTCTGCAGTGGAGTTATGCAGCTCAATTACCACAATTCATAAACTATGCAGCTCAATTAAGAAGGCCCTTTATGTGGGAAACAATGTGAATGGAAATAGATGCCTGAAGTAAAAAAATGCAGTTCAGTTGGAAAATGATTCAGGTAGGTAATGAAAATATGCTATCTGATATGCAAGATGTGAATGTGAGAGGGTGTGTGTGTGTGTGTGTGTGTGCATGTGAGTGTGTAAAAATAGGTTGGGTGTGTCTACAGTTTGTCCATCACAGCAAGGAAGGATGCTGAGCAGCTGAAGAACCGTCAGACGGGCCTGAAGTGACATTTGTTTGTTGCCTGTGAGTGTTTTGGAACTTTCTCCAAAACAGCACTGGCTATCAAGAAATAAGTATTCAAACTTTTCTGTTTCTGATATAGTTTATCAATGAGATGGCACTTCGATGCACAGCAGATGTTGTCTTTTGTGATGCAGATGAGCCTTTTGGAGCAGTGCAGCTGATAATGAGCTCTGTGTATTGTTACAAGATAGGGCTGCCAGGCAATAGCCACCTACCAACCCAACTAACGAACAGCTACAGTGCTGAGGCAGAGTCTGGTTCCTCTGAGACAACGGGTCAAATCCTATGGTTTTTAGTCTTCATTGAGGGAAAACCTATTTTAATCAACAGCAGCTTTGACTTTGGAACACGGGGTTTGGCCTTTAGAAATAAACAGCTATTCTAAAAGTGTCAAACCAGATTGCTTTGTCAGTAATTGGAGTATAAACAATCCTCACTGTACAAATAATAAGTAGAATAGTTTAAAAAAATAGTGTTAATATCGAATTTGATAGAAATATTAGGTTGATAACTAACAGTTTGTTTGGCAGGAGAGTTTACTATCCTAAATAATCCAGTGTATGAAATTATGCAAGTACATGAATTATTGGACTGCTGCCAGTCAAGTGCATGGCCCAGAAATACTTTTTGTAAACTAGTCCATATAGGAACCAAAGATTACTTCATAAATGCCTGTGTCATTATTCACTTCTTTATCTGGGGCAGCAAATAGGCATAAGGAAACTTGTGGAAATACCTACTGGGAGAACAAAAGTTGAAAACAGAACTTCTAAGAGTTGCTCAATTGACTTCAGTGAGCTTTTGGGAGGTTCCTCAGAGGAATGGACACACCAGAATATGTTATCTGGAAGGAAACAAAATCAAATTATATGTATCTCATTATGGTAGAGGAAGCACTGAATCTGTTTCTATAGTTCTTGGACAAAATTGCTAATATCTGTGTAAAAGATGCAGCTGTGAACTAGTTAACTATGTGGCAAAGAATTTACTTACAAAGGAGATGTTCCCATGTTCCTCAAGGTATTTGTGTCCTCACTGATTCTATGAGAGTCAGAGGAATTTTGCCAGATTTTAAAAATCTGAGTGGATTAAGCAAACAGTCATCAGTGTCTTGCCTAGCAAGATTTTGAGGCATCAGTGCACATACTTGAAGGACAGCAGTAGGCACTGCGCCATCTGGGCTAAATCTGCCTAATGCTACCAGGGGTGGCTGACCACCAGGCCCTACAACACAGAGCTAAACTTTGTTATCTGAGCTTGCTGATCATCTGAACGCAGACTTCAGACTAATAATTGCCTGATTTTGAAGTTTTTGAATGTAAACTATTTGGAGGCATGATCCATAACTTCTGTACTATCCTCACTGGTTTCTGTGGCAGATTTTGGGCATACAACAGATTTCTGGCATCTAGATGGATGCAGGGACATAAACCTGATTTTTTTTTTCCTATTAGCTTTTTACTTTAGTAGGTTGTGGGTGTTTGTGGATTTTTATGAACACTCTAAATTAAAGAGACTTCAGCTTGACTGTGAAATTAATAGAGATATCAAAAAGCCCACTGTCATTCTACAACAATTGTTAATTATTTACAAGCAAACTTCTGCAAGAACAGTATTGTAGCTGTCAGCATTGTTGTTATTAAAATTAAACTGCTTTGTCTGAGTAGAAGATAACACGACTCATTTAGGCTAAACGCAATGAATACAGAATATTCTGTTTCTCTTCACCAATTAGTCAGAGAGAACAATAGCATCTTTCTTTCCTAACAAGACGTTTATTTAAACAAGTCTAACAAAATACATTATACAAAATACAATATACAAAATACTTTAAGAAGGGCACAAATTCATTGCAGCTATTATGAAGGTTAAAACCAAGTTTTTTCTAGGGTGGGAAACCTCTTCATAAAGCCAATTCTCCTCTTCCAGATAGTGAAATACACATGTAAGTCTTTTTGCCTTATTGCAATACATTGTTTGTTGTGTGCATTATATGCTTCAGAGGCACGAGTTGCACAAGTGCTATTTATTGTCTTTAATTTCATTTGTCTTTCCAAGCATATCCTGGTCCAGTGGTATTCGGTGTTCTTTGTGTAGCTGATTACATTTTTTATAAACAGTAAGAGGGAAGCTGAAGAACATTCAAGAGGACTGCAGCGGGTGGCTTGACTCAGGCTTCCCGTGACATTCGTTAACGTCCAATCCTGCATTAACTAACATTTCATTGTCTTAGTGACATCAGTGGTGTATAACAATGAATCCATCAATGAAAAAACAAGCTAATTAAGGTATGAATATGTCAGGGTTATAAAGGGTGATGCTAGCATGGCAAAGCCCTGCAGCGAGTGTACAGTTTGGAAACAGATTGGAAGGGACTGAAGCCCTAGCCAGGAAAGTGCCATGTTGCTGTGTCTTTCTTCAAGGTAATGCCATCAGTCTTCTTTTCTAAGCTCATTTGGGTCTCTTGCGCCTGATCTTTGCTTTGCCTTATACTCCTTAGTCAGCTGTCTCTGTTGGTTTTCTCCCTGACTATACAGATGATTCTGGGAGCAGAGAACATTGACTCCAGGGTAAGATATATTCTGTGCAGGACCCCTTGCTGCTGTCCACCTCATGGCATTAAGGGAATGGGTTGTCTGAGAAGGCAGTCAACGTTCATCTTCTCCTTTTTAGTGTAGCTATCAGAAGAGCTTTTCCACATAAATCTTCTCAGGATTGTGATTAGCTCTGACTGGAGTTGTGTTTGAGTAAGCACAAAACCAGCTTGTGGTTCTACTTTTCCTTCTGTATAAAAATTTGAAAAGATTGTCAGACACCGAGGGGAAATGTTACTTCTGTTGCTTGCAGTGAGTGAAGGAATCAACCTGTTAATTCCCACTGTGCAGTAACCTAAATCAGATGCAGAAGTAGAATCCAAGATCCTCTTTATGCTCTCCTAAGACAGTAGTTAGGCCATGCTGCTTTTTAAAATGCTTTCTAACATCTCATGTTTAGAAAACAATTTTTAGAGTGAAGGTTTGTGTTCTGCTAACAACCTGTAAGTCTGGCATAGCCTCACAGAGGAAGGAGGGAAGCAAACTGTGTGTTTCAATGCATACTAAGTTAAAAGGAAGATACAGTGAACACAATCATAAAAAAAAAAAAAGTCTCTTAGCTTCATTAAAGTATGTGTTCACCCACCGTTAATTCTGTATTTGGTTGTAGAGGCCATGCTGCAATGATCTGGAGCCACAAAGCTATTCTGAGTGCTTACTGTTAAAATCAAGGACTCGTAACTTAATTGTATACTCTGTGGAGCAGATTTTTTTAAACCAGAATTTATGAATCCTTACTGTGTTGCAAAAAGGCAAAGGACTTAACAAAAATGCTACAAACGTGCCTCCTCATTATCTTTGGGCAAACAGCTTTTCTTTTCTTCTGGATAAGTAGCTGGCTGAGAGTGCTCGACGTTACCCCTTGCTGTTCTGTGAGGTGGCCAAAGCCATATCCAAATAACCATTATTAGAAAAATGCCAGTGCTGGGACACTCCCAGTGTGGGTTTGCTCCTATGCTCAGCAAGGAGAGGAAAATATAGCCCAGTATAAATTCTGTCAAGCTCCCCGTGGGCCTGTGTGTAGGGTAGGGTTTAGTTACGGTTAATGCTTTGGAAATGTGGAATTTACTTATCAAAGGAAAGCTAAAGGGAGAAGTATACAGACGTGCTTAATGTGGAAGGCAAGCACGTTCAGCTGGCATGAGAAATCTGCCAGGCAGATTTAGAAATGATTTCTCCACTGCAGCTGCCAAGCTTTGGAGGTGGTGAGGTAGGTCCCGAGCACAGGTTTCAGCCGGGCGGCGGCACTTTGTGAGGGCTGCCTGAAATTCTGTGGGTTGGCGAGACAGGACAGGTGCCACCTGAAAGGATGCACGTCCTGCCTGGCATCCGGCTCCTTCCCCAATTTTCCTTGGGCTGGTGTTCCTCCAAAGACACAGAGCCCAGCCTTCTCGCCGACTTCTGACAAGAGGCCCCATATGATATTATATTAACTGCTGCAATTTCCTCGTTGCTCTTAAGCAAGTTATTAATTAACTGAATGTAACCACCGGCTGTTGATAAAATCCTTTTAACTAATTCAAATTCCATATCGAGCTCGGAGCATTTCCACTCAAGCTGCTGCCGACTTTAAGCTTTTGGGAAGAATTAGTTCTGAGCTGTTTTTGAGTTCTGGAGTTGGGGAAAATGGAGAGAAGATATTTGTTTGCTTGATTCCACATGACAACTCCAGGGTAACTGAATAGACTGCACGGTTGGTTTGACAAGGCTGTGCACCGAGCCAGCAGCCTCGCATACCAGAGACAGGGGGATGGAAGGGGAACTGACAGTTGTAATGGATTTTCTCAGAATTTCTCTAAAGACCAACAATTTGCCTTCAATTATTAATGTTTTTCAGAGGTTTCTCTCCTGAGAGGTATGAATAACTAACTTAAATAAATATGCATTCATGTAACACTTTCAATAATGAATAAATTACTGCATGGAAAGAAGTTGAGTAGCACATCCAAATATTAAATAATGGAAGAGGTTTTTGAGAGCGTATAAAATGTTGTCTTTAATACTGGTTAAGTGACTGGTTTTTTTCTGTGAACGCAGGAACTGTGGCTGTTACATGTATAAATGCATTACAATAATGTTTGTTAAAAACCTGTTGTAAATTAGCTCGTAGCTGACTAGAGAGAAAAAGCAGTGCCTGTGCATCGGGGTGTGTTACAGCACGGGCGTTAATCCCGCGGCGTTCTTGATTCATCTTGGGGCTCAAATGTGTTTTGCTTTCTTCCCTGCTCTCTGAAGGCACTCTGCACCCCGTGCTGTGGGATTATTGCCTTACGTTAGGGGAACTTGGAAAATACGGACTAGAGAAGGTGTTGTTTGTACTAAAATATGTACTGAAGAGAGGCTGGAGTGGATTGCCACATACCTGGGAGGAACCTTAGGATATTCAGGGATTGTTTGGTGCCTGCCAGTTCAGGAGACATTGAAGGACAGGGACTTGATTTATTATTACTTTTTAATCACTCTAGTCCCATTTTTACTTCCAGAGTGAAATTCTTGAAGACTTTATCCCGTTGTCATCTCCTGATGGTCTGTTCTGTTTAGTCTCTCGTGCTCTTTAGACAGAAATGCACGTTTTTACACTGAGTAAAACTTTCTAACATGTCCTTTTCCTGTAATGTCTCTATAGCGTTGAAAACCCGTCATGTATATGGATTCTCTCTAAGAAATACTTGAAAATGGTGAACTTCTGACAGCATCACCATGACAATAAGTGCATTGGTATTTGTTACATGAAGCAATTTAGCATATGTAAGCAATGTTATTCTAGCATAATATTTTAACGAAGCTACTTACAAATTGACTTCTTGCACATCTGTCTTACTAATTTTTAAAAATGTTTTTGCTGTGTTACTTATGGCATTAGCGTGTTCTGAAACAACAGCCACATGTAAGCCTCTGACTTTATTATTTCTATACTGAAAATTGTAGAAAACTCTCTTAATAGTACATAGGTTATCAAGCAGATATGTTAAATTATTAATTTATTTTTATTTTTTTTTCTGGTCAAGTTACAAACCTTTCACAAGAGGCACACCTAACAGCTTTACAGGTACATTCTTTCCACTCTCTGTCGGCTTTGTTCTGCATGGATTTTTGCAGCCCAAATTGCGACAGATCTGTGAGATCTGGCTCACTTAAAGCATCATCTGAGCTGTAAAACCTACCAATTAAGCCAGTCAATCACAGGGGAGAATATTTACATGGTGGTTTGCATGTCAAGGAGGAGTACTGACCTTAAATTGGGAAAAGACCTCCCTAAAAGCCCTGCAACCTGTTAGAAGAGATGGATCTTAAGAGGCAGTACGTTTCCTCTGATTGTTTTACAGTTGCTTCCAGTAAGAATACAATTTATTTTTGTATGAGGACTGGGCATTAGTCAGTTTGCAGCTCCCAGGGCTGCAGCAAGGTGTTCCGTTAGCCCCCCCCAAAAATAATAAATCCTAATTAGTAGACTTAATGTTTCATTGTTTGATTATCTGGTCCAGCTCAGCATCCATGGGATCTCCAGACGACATGAAGTGTGGAAACCTGTCATGACAGAAAAAAAACAGAGGCTTGTAGCAAACAATGGTTGTTTTGTGGGAAGAGTTTAAATATATGCAGCTGATCCCATGGGAACTGCTGTAGTCTATTCACCCTGTGTGAAAATGATGCTCTTTCAAAATAATCTTTAATCCTTTTCTTTCACTGAAAAATGTGAGAACTTTATTTAAAAGTTTCGAAAGAGCGCTCTATTTTAGTAAGTAAATGTGTTTCAAATACAAAAATAAATCAAATTATTATTGTAACACGGAGGGGGGCGGTTGTCCAAAATATCTTGCAATATTCTCTCCATAAATTACGTATGTGAATGTTCTTGGGAAAGTTTCAGGCCCAAAATAATCAGGAAACGTATCCGTGCTTTCTTTTTTTCCTGCATGGATGCATGTGGGGAAGGAAGTATCCAACAGTCTTGGAGACATTAGGAACTGTTGTGACCGAGACATCCTTTTTCTAATTCCGCAGAACAGATTTTTCCTGTGAGGTGGGGGTGAAGGATTTCAAGAGAAGGGAATCCTGCTGTATACACAGAGAGAAAGTTTACTTTGAAGGTGATTGTAATCTTCCTCCTATTCATAGAAAAGTAAAATAAAACTAAATGTGCAGTTGTTGGAAATATTTGTCCCCACCCCCAGAGAGAATGGGAATCCAAACCTCTCTTTGTTCAATCCATGCGTGTGTGAATAACATCAAACTCCCACAGGGTTTTGTAGAGCTGCTGTCCTATTTATTTTCCTGTGGTTTTTTGTTTTTAATAGGACCATGTCCTAAATATTAAACCCAGTTCAGTGAAATACAGTCTTACTCCTGGTGGTATCATGCAGCATGTTTTATAGTCTGCACACCCAGTGCTGAAAAGGCAGAGTTACTAACACAGTTGTGCTTTTGCTTTCCTGTAGCGTCTTTCATCCAAGGCATCCAAAGCACTTCATACAATCCAGTGTATTAAGCATGGCAACATGTCTGTGAGGTAAGGAAATTTATGTATTTATTTATTTATTCCTTTTTCTTGATAGAATAGTCAAAGCATTGGGCTGGGATTGCATGGGATTGCCATGGTACAGCAAGACCTCTGGCCTCCCAGTCCTTTAACACAACTCTCTTCACTTAAGGAGAATTCTCTCTTGTGTAATTTGCTTGACAACTAAATCTAAAATAATTTTTGCACTGGGTGTTCAGTTTATACTGAAAAGGAAATTTGCCTTTTCTTTATCAAAGAGTTCTGGCTTTTAGGGTTGCTTGATCCGTCAGTAAAGAAGAAACATCAGCTGGCAAGGCTCTAGTTTGAAGCTGTGCTGCGGTGTTTGAGGAGAACCATGCTCAGTGCCTGTGGCAAAATGGGTGTCGTGGAAGTGAATGGGGTTTGGGAAGTGCTGAATGGATTAAGAATTTGGCGCCCTCGCTGTGCACTACCTTAGGAGTAGAGCCTGTCCTTGGTGGGGCTCCAGCAAGGTTCATCCTCCCGGCCTGTTGTCCTTCAATGTGCTCAACAGCAACCAGTCAGAGGCTTTGAGAGTTTATCCCTCATGGCTGTGGGTTATGGATTTTACTGCAGAGATGAGTTAGCTCAGGACTCGGTAATGTTTAACTTTGTTCTGAAACGCAGTATGATGTAAATTCCCTTCTAATTTGCTTGAACAGTGCAGTAAGAGGTTAGGTGCCTCTTGCTTTCTAGTGAGAAAACTGGAAGATGCTGTAAGGTTCACTTAGCATTAACTGCAGGTAGCCTGCGTTTCCAAAAATTTCTTAAGTATAGTGAGGGGTTTTCCATATTTCTGTTGTTTAGTGTACAGCTAGATTAACAACATGGCACAGTTCTTCAGAGATTGCCCTTTTGTTTTCAGTGGGATAGCACCATCTGGTAAAACTGAGCAACCATACTTTCATCTCAAGTCCTTTGCGAGTTATGGAAATGACTCTAACTTCTTGCAGCCTTTGCCCCACTAAAAATTCAACGTATCTTATTCCTTTCCCTTCCTCTCTGATTCCAAAAATACTTTTTTTTTTTTTTTTTTTTTTTTTTTTTTTTTTTTTTTTTTTTTGTCCTTCTAATGTCTTTCTGCAGAATCTGAGTTCCTGATAAAACTATGACTCTTTTTTTAGCTGAGTTCAATTGGCTCTTGGATGCCTTTAGGTCCGACCGCCCTTTTACGTGAATTTTTTATTGTTAATCTTCTTTTATTGGGGGAATTATTTTGCAAACAGACCAATTCAATTGCTTCAAGCTCTGAAACCTGTCAGGCTAGCTTTTGTTCTGATTGCTTCTGATAAGGAGCTTTGGTAAGAATGTTGTGCCTCCAGCAAGTTAAGAGACTCACCTTGGAGGGGAGCAGCTTCAAGGTCCCAGGGAACACGTGGCTCTTTAAGTTTGTCATGAAAAAGGAATCTAGGTGTAGCAAAAAACAGAATAAAAAATTTGAATTAAATGTGGGAGAGCACCATGAACCTGTGGAAATGGGCTGTGGTATCAGCTGTCTCTTTTTATGCATAATGATGACCTGGAGTTTGTTACAAGAGCTGGAGTCGCTGCTTTCTTCCCATGTTTTGACCACGTGAAGGTGTAGATCCCAGCTGTTTGCCCCCATGGACACAGCACTGACAGGGAGGGAGGAACTTTGGCAAGTCCTTTTGCCTATTTTCTATTAACTGTGTACGTGAGGTACAAATGTAAGTCTGATCTCAGATGCTGATCAGACAGGGATGTCTGTCCTGTTGAACAAGAAGATTCTGACGATGTGGAATTGAGCTGGTGAGGCATCTCAGGAACCACACTCTGAAGCAATTTAATTGTCCAACCAGGTTCTATTTTTTAAGAATAAAAGACATTTATTATGTTTTATCTTTTCTTCAGTGGCAGCTACCTACTAGCAGTAAACTGAAATATTGTAGTGAGTAAGGAGATGCTCAAAGAACAATTTTCTCCTTGTAAGACCTACGCAAGAAGAGTCTTTTGGGCACTTGTACATAATTTAAGTATTAAGATGACAATACAATTCCATTTCAAAGAGTTTATGGTTAAGTAAATGTTTTCAATATTGTCTTTATTGCCTATAAACCACGTACAAATGGAACCATTCCATCAGAGAGAACAGGACCTTTCTGAGAAACTCTCCTGCAGAAGCACATTGAGTAGAAAGAATCTCATTTGCAAAAGGCCAAGAAAAGGTAGCTGTGTTTCAGGGCATCCGATCAAAGGCAGGACTCAAATGGATCTTCATACCTGAAGCATTTTTCTGAATTCTCTATCCAGATTTTGTTGTGCTACTTCTAAAAGTAATGTTAAAAGCCAAAAAACTTCAGACCCTCTTTTGTATTCATGCAAAGTGTTACAGAATGATAGCATTTATTCCTTTGGACAGAAAAATCTCCTCTATTGCAAGAACAAGAACAAGTGAACAAAACAGTGTGAGCTTACTGAGTTTTTCTTTTTAGCCTTCTTCCCAGGAAAGGATAGCTTTCCACTAACACAGAGAGTTCTGTTTTCTCTATTAAAAACAACCGCAGTCAAGTGGAATAGGCTTTGTATTTTGTCCTAGAAACAGAGCGTTTCATTCAAAGATAAGGCCTCTCTGCGTTTAGGTTCATTTAGTCACCTGACGGAGAGATTGGTAACTTTTAGGCTGCTTTAGTCTGCATTCCTGAAATGCTTTACTCCTGGCACTGCAATTAACAGCTTCGGGTTCACTGCTTACCACCAGATTCCCCAGCTTTCCACTCGTGCCCTTGGATGTTGCCTGTGGGAGCTGGAGAGCAGAGCAAACAGGCTTTGTTTCGAAGAGCACAAACTTTACACCTGTAAACATCAGTGGGGATGGCACTGGGAAACCGTGAACAGGTAAAAAAAAAAAAAAAAAATCAGTTTGTCTATGGCTTTTTGAAGTTTTATTTGTAAATTTGAGAATTGCTGAATTGCTGTGGAGGAGTATGATGGGCCTGGTCTCCTCTGTTGGAGACAGAGCACCCTCACCTTACTTGGTGACTGCTGGTTTAGGTCTTCGAGCTTGTCAGGAGAATTGAGCCCCTTGGGCCTTGGGGTTTAGCGTTTCATTAGCTTTTTTTTCTGCTTTTGTCTTGCTGCAAATAATAAAAAAAAAAAGAAACACCATGTAATGATATTGATAGATTTAAAATTATCTATTAAATTAACTATTTAAATCATTTTAAATAGTTAAATAGTTTAAATTATAAAACAGGCTAATGGGAGATCAAAGTCGGGGTTTTGTCTGTTCTGTTAAAATAGAGATTGTTTCAATGAACTATTTCTGGAAAGTTCTCAGTGTTTTGCATTGGTTTTGCCCTTACTTGATGTTTTGCATTATTTTTCTGAAAAACAGTGTAAAATAGAGCACAGGAATTAAGGATACTCTATATATTTCAGTTAATAATTACATGATGAACTATGTTCATCAGCTCAGAAGAGGAGTTTGCCCGTGAATGCACCACGTGGGCAATCTGGAAGCGTGCTTGGTAGATCTCTTGCTATCCTCCAAATCAGTAAATATTTTTTATGATATGAATAAGTGAAGACAGAGGGAATTTTTTCCCCTGTGACATAATGTTTGTGTTCTCAGGTTTCAGGCTGGGTAGGTGCATAGCCAGGGCTGCTTACAGCCCGCGGTGCCAGCTGCTGTGCTCCTGCTGCAGCACCTGAGCTGTCGGCACGACGTTGGGGCACGTGTGGCTGTGCACACCTTCAGCTAACCCAAACCTGCATGAAAGCAAGGTGCTGTTCGATTCCCACACTTGTCGTGCTCATCCAGCTCCTTCGTCGCGCTGTCCAGGTTATGAATTGCCTACTTGTCATAAGATTCCCTTTTCTCCTGTATTTTACTTCTGCTAAGTGTCAAATCTCAGACATTTTTACCCCTCTACGTAATATAGAGAAATTTTGCTCATTGGAAACACAGACCATGCTATTTCTGCAATGTGCATAGAAGCTCTATGAAGCTCGAATCCAGCTCTAGCACTGCTTTTCCAGTGCATAACACTTGAAACCAACTCAAATCTGTGCATTAAATGAGGACCATATCTAGCAGGTGTCTAATGTCATACCTTTATGTTGACCACCTTTGACTCACAGTCATGAGTCTCTTGCACTCTGCAAAGCCAACCCCATGAGTGGCAAAGCTGAAACTTTCTTGTTCAAATTCAACATGCGGTTCATGGTAGGTCCTTGAGGACATCCCTAGATCAGGGATTCTGCATACTGCTTACATGCATCATTTAAAAATCTTTGCTAAACTGGGTGATAGTGAATGTATTTGCTAATTTTTCCTTCTTTTTTTTTTTTTTTAATTTTTTATTTTTTATTTTCCTTTTAGGTTGTGGCCAAAGAAGTCTTGAAATGTGCCACAGATCTATTCTTCATATTACAGTGATGGCCAGTCCGCAGGGTTGTTCCCGTTCTGTCCTCATCTAACTCCTTCGTTCATATGCTGCATGCGGAGGCCTGGCTGAGTGGCAGCAAACACAGCCATGCATCATCTCTTCGGGCTGGTTTTGGCACAGAAGGACCTTTCACGTGCAGGGGATCTCTTCTCCTTAGATGATGCTGAAATTGAAGGAAGCCTTTCGGAAGCTCTTGAACAGATAAGAATAATTAGTTCATCTCCTGTAAGTGAAACACTGTCCTCTAATAATTTTTCATGTGATTCAATATATCATAGAAACAAAGCATTAAAAGTGGTGACATACACAATTCAAGGTTTTAAACTAAAGAATGCCATACAAAATGTAAGATGAGTGTCCAGCTTTTGCTCCTGCATTTATTCATGGACAGCTCCAGGCTTGGGGCTTGTTGCAGTGAGCTGGTTACACAAACACTGCTGGCTCCTTTGAGGTGAAGTGTGTGTGGCTACAAAATGCTTGGTGAGCTTCTGAAAGGAGGCAGGATGATGCTGCCAGCACCAGAGTCCAGCCCCATGTCTCCTCAGACTACCTTTGTCACCTCTTTGTCCCCGTGTTTTGCCTTTAACTTGTCTGGTTACAGAGCAAGTTGTGCACAGTTTAATGATCAGCTCATCCAGTCCTTAATTATATTTCACAGCAGACTTGAGCCAGAGCCTCAGAACCCCTCAAATGCACTTCTGGCTGGAGTGTGTGCCAGAAGGGAAGGGCAAGCTCTTAGGAGCGCTAGGATACTCAAGTAGCAACACAAATACCTGTTCCAACAGCTGTGCTTTTCTGGTGTGTTACATCATTGTGATTTTTAAAATCAGTTTTGGCAATGTGCAAACCTTACAAGACCTGACTCCATGATTCTCCCCAGCAGCCTTTTATGTTATCACACAGTGCTGCTGCTTCATTGCCACGTGGCTTGTGTGTCAGTAATTACAGGGGATTACAGGGCTTTGCAATAAAGCCCGTTTAATTAATTTTTATTTGTGTTATGTTAATGCTAATTGAAACTAACCGTGCTTACACCAGGGACCTAACATGATGGGAAATATTTGGGACCGTGCATTTGGCTGTATGTAGGTAACAATTTCAGTGTGAGTTTTGGGATGCTTATGGGAGAAGATGCCCACACGAGTGTTTATAAGGCATGCAGCTGCAGTCTGTGGTCAAGAAGGCCATGCTTTGAGACAGTCTGCTAAAAATCGTGTGATAACATAACCTGTATCTTAACAGTAATGAGAATTAAGACTAGGAACAGCAAGTGTATCATCTATGATGTGGCTGATTTGTTTTTACTCATGCTAAACACTAATTCTGAAGGTGGAAGTGAGCAAACAATAGGCAGCTACAAAAATCTCAAGCCTTCTGGTTAGTTTTATGGGGTCTGATAAAGGATGTGCATTCACTGGCTGATGTCTTTATTTGATCCAGGACTACCAAACCAATGACAACGACCAGGCTGTGGTGGAAATCTGCATCACTCGCATCACCACTGCCATCAGGGAGACCGAGTCCATCGAGAAGCACGGGAAAGCCCTCGTGGCTCTGTGGGAGTCGTGCCTGGAGCACAACCTGAAGCCTTCTGGAAAAGATGAGGACACGCCACACACCAAAATAGCATCTGATATCATGAGCTGTATCTTGCAGGTAAGAACGAGCTGGAAAAAGCAAGGGAGTGTCATGCATTCCTCAGCTATCCAGCTTTATCTCTGAAAAAGCAGTTGTGCCTCATGTTTTCTAAGGGTGCATGAGAGTAGTTGCATTTGTTTAAAACCAAGAATATGACCCCAAATGTTAATGTACATTATCGCATATATGTGGTAATATTCTGACGAATCAAACGTTTTGGCAGATTACTTATCTTTAGAAATATTGTGACTATTTAGTGCCAGATTTTGTTATCTTAATGCTTGTCAATTCCAAGTATTTCATTTAATGTAAGAAAGTGGGAGACGCAGGGCTACCATTTTCTGTGGTTACAGAAAGTTTCATTGGAAAGCACTTAAATTGGGAAAAGTTATTCTTTGGAACTGTTCTGGAAGGCAGAAAAATACTGAAGACATTTTAATAACGTGGCATTTAGGTCACTGGATATCCTGTCAGCAAGGAGACTCTCCCTCTAAATTCGGATTGCAAAAGCTGAGTCCAGATACAATGCAGAAAACTGCCTTCTGACCTAAAACCTGATTGCTGATTGCTACTGCTCTAAGCAGAGGACTAGAAAGAGGTTATGCCCTGGTCAAGAGTGTTGAAATAATTTCTTAGAATATTTTACTAAATGCTGGAGGCAGCAACAATAATATGGAAAAAGTATTTAGGTCCCAAAAATGTTTGCTCGAAGAACAGCTGAAAATAGGTCCTGTCTGAACCCTGTAAATGCAAGACTAAAAATAAGACCTCAAAGTATACAGCGGCCTTTTAGGGTAGGAGTAGGCTGTTCCAAGGCTTTCTAAGAAGGTAATCTTAGGGTGAAAAGCCATTTAAAGATGGGGAGGAGGAAAAAAATCCTCCTAAGACCCAAGCTGATTTAATATGGGATTTATATATATATATATTACTATATTATAATATTAAAATATATTATATTAAATATAATATTAATATATATATATATATATATCCAGAGTCTCTTCTGTGGGTACAATGTATGGGTCAGACACAGCAGTTTTTTCTCCAAATGCCATGAGTGTGTTTTTGTGTGGACTGCTTTGGGGTGGTGTTTGCAGCATGGCTGCTGTCTCATAATTCCTTTCTGTACCTCTTAAAATCAGATGTGGGTTTTCTAGTGCTTTCACTGTAAGAATTGCAGCGGTACTGGCACGCGTACGTCACTGTCCCATGAAAGCTGCTGCTTAGCCCCTTGTAGGATTGCTCAATAAACTTCCTGAGATTCCTCATCTAGTTTTGCTGAAGGTATTTAAAATCCAAAAGAAACAAGAAGTTTCAGGAAAAAAAAAAAAAAAAAAAGTGGAATTAAAAATGAATTTTCTTCAATTAAACTTTAGTTTACAATGATTTGTGGTCAGTTGTTTACTCTTAGTCCGTCACTGACGATACACAAAGAAGTATTACAACAAAATATTAAAAAAAAAAGGATGAAACTTCCTTGCCTGAAGCCAGCTTCTTGCCGATATTGGTTTGGGAAGAGAAGGAGTTTATTCTAGCCAGACATGAGGTCAAGTCTGTGGATGAGATTTAGCAGGATTCCTTCTGTGCTGCGCTGGGAGCTGCGATTCGTAAGCTGCAGGAGCAGGGCCTGGTAAAGCATCCTTTGAAGGTCAGTGGTGTGCTGGGGGGGTCACGTCGTGTCTGCCCTGCTCTGTGAACGGCTGGCTTTGCCAAGGGCCGTGCCCCCGATACGCAGGGGGTGCTGCTCACTTCCCTTTCTGTCTCGAGTCCCTGGGGGTGAGGCAGGAACTGGCTTTGGATGCTGGCTGCAGCACCACTTCAACTTCCCAGACCAAAGGCTGTAGACTGTAAAATCATATCGTACTTTACAGGAATGCCACAGTGCTCCACGGCTCGTCCAAGCCTTCAGTCTGCGCTGTTGGCAACTGCGTGCCGAAATCAAGCGAGCTCTTATCCAAATGTTTTCGGGATTGCACTGTGTTACAGATTGCTTTGAGAGAGGAGTTCACTGAAATGGGAATTATAAAAACAGAGCTGCTTTGAGCAAGTTTCTTCGCATAAAAGAAGAACGAAAGGCATAAACTGGGTTTTTATGCAATATGCGAGGGTTAGTTGAAGTAGTAATGAATATCTGACAGCTGGGTTGAATCTCACAGCATGTTTCTGTTGATATTAGCAGCAGGGAGGTCCCCTAGGTTTGCAAACAGCACTATATCATATTATTGAAATCTGGTTTTCATTGTCACCTACACATAAGTGTGCTGTCATGCCCTGATATTATTTATAAAGGCGCAAATGGAACCTTTCTCCTTCCATCTGAATTAAAACCTTTTCTTAACTATTTCACCTTTATCATAGGTCAAAAAAAAATAATAAAAATCCTATTCTTTGGAATTTTCTTAGATCTTTTTAATACTAGTCAGAGGGCCAAGTCTTATCTTCCCCTTCTTTCTCCATGGAGCCCTAGAGTATAAAATGGAGGCAGAATTTGGCTCCCACTCAGTAGTGCCTCCCCTCCAAACGCAAGGAGGCATTATGTTGATTTAAATGTGCTGCTGCCTGAAGGTCTATTCACTTTAAGGGTTTTTGTGAAAATGCAGTATTTGGTCATGTGGCAGTTGCCCCAGTGAGCTGTGGCAGTGCCTAGGTGTTGCTGCAGCCCTCAGGGGCTGGTGCAAAGGGGCCATCCCAGAGCTGCTGCATCACTCACTGCTTGGCAGGTCTCTGTTGCAGGCATGAGTCCTCACAGCTGGTTAACTTGGCTTTTTTGCATTGGTTGAGCAGCAAACTGCAGCCTTAATTAGGGTCAGCCGTGCTCTCCGTGAGGCTAATGGCCAAGGCAGTTACTACTCACAGAGGCAGAGCTGGCCTAGCAGGCAACGTAACTGGGTATATGGAACAATAGATTTGTGGTTTTTTCTTGTGTTTAAATTTATTTTTTTCAGTGCTGCTCCAGAATGAGCATGTGTTAAGTCTGGCCTGCCTTCCCTTGCACTACTTTGTTGCTTTCAGGAACATCTGGGTCCCAGTGGTTGCCTGTGATTTCAGATGCTAATTAAATCTAATCATATTGCAGGACTATTTTCAAAAACAACGACGTACTCTGGTTTCAAAGAGATATTCAAAACTGAGTGAAGATGAGAGAAAAGCACTGATTAAGGAGGTTTCAGAGAGAATGTAGATCCTCAATTGCACGTAAACAAATATGTCCTGCTTGTTTCAAGAGCAGTGAGGTAACTTAACTCGGGAACATAACAGGTAATAGAGGTTTATAATCTGTGCACGCAATTTTGCACACACAAATAGTTGCAGAAAATCCTTACCCGAATCTCAAAACTTAAGTATGTGTGCAGGTAACCCTAAGATCACTGAAGCTCGATGCCATTTTGAGGACAGAAGTCAGCTGTCTTTAGTCCCAAGTGTAGGCAAAAAATCATTTGACCCTGGTGCTCAGAGGAATTGACTGGAATTTAAGAAGGGAAATCTTAATTATCAGAGAAAAATTGTTGGTTACCCTGTGAACAAGCCTTCCAGAACACGTCCTCACGTGTACTCTTTTCCTCGTTTGACAGGTGTGCCTTTGATTTCAGAGTTAATTACATCTACCCCCTGTCCTTCAAAAAGGGCTTCTTTGTTTTCACTTACTTGGAGCTGCAATTTGAAAAGAGCTCTCAATATTCCGTGAATTGTGCTGTAAGGTTTTGAGTTACAGCTTTGGGCTGTCTTCACACATGGCTGCCATATTCATGCCTTGCTGTAAATTCTGAGGAACACAACTAAACAAACGAGGAACTCGGACAGAAACATCATAGTTATGCCAAATACAAGGGAGACCCTGTGCTGCAGAACCGCGTGGTTCTAGGGTCTTCTTCCTCATGTTTGTGCTGTGCTCTGATGCCGTTTCTGGACATGAAAGCAGCTCAGGCCTTTGAGCTTTCCCCAGGTGGCCTCTGGGGAGGGTAGGTGTTGCAGGGCAGGGGCAGCAGGGCACTGGAGGATGCAGGGCAGGGGAAGGAAGCAAACCTCTCAGCAGCAGCAGCAGCAAAATGCTGCCTGGATGCTGTGCCCGCAGGTAGGGCTGCCCTGCTGGGGTGAAAGGCAGCAATGGGTCTGCTAGGGTGGTGAGCAATATTTACTGGTCAACAGCAGGAGTGATGCTCTGAGGTATTTCCTGTGCTTTGGGGTGGAAAATTACCTATTCTGTCTGGATAATGGATGCGGCTTCTGCTGTGTTCTCTGATGGCACAAAACAGAATGTATAGTTAGAAATGTTACAGCGGTTAACGTTTAAGTAGTGCACTCAGTATTGTGTTTTCTCCTCCTCTTGCAAAATACAAAAATGGATGTATTGTCATCATCCCCTGCTGCAGCAGTTTTAAGTTTCCTTATGTGCTCTTTCTTTGAAGTCTGTTTCCAGTGGTGTTACCAAAACATAACCTTTTTTGACCTGTTTTTTTCTTCCTCCAATTCTGATCAGCAGGAGACTTCATTTTAATAATTTTTTTCAGCGGCTTATTTTTCAGTGTTTCTTCATGTTGTTCCAGAACTACAATCGACCTCCAGTAATGGCCTTAGCTGTCCCAGTGGCGGTGAAATTTCTCCAGAGAGGCAATAAGGAGCTGTGCAGAAACATGTCGAGTTACCTATCCTTGGCTGCAATAGCCAAAGCGGACCTGTTGGCTGATCACACAGATGCCATCGTCAAAAGTGTCCTTCAAGGTATGAACACACTGAGATTCTGGGTTTAGTCCTGCAGTGTGCCCATAATTATTAATTAGTCTGTAGTAGGTGTATATACAAACATACAAATAAACGTTTTATGCACAAAAACACTTACGAGACATGTATGTATAAAACATGCACGCAAGCATTCATAAGCATTTGATGAAATATATCAGATGCAATCTAAAATAACAGAGTGCATCAAGGAACACCTTCTAAGACTATGTGAATTTAATGAACCTTGTTGACTGCGGAAGATTCATTGCAGATTGGATGACCCACAGGGCAGGAAATATATCTGTAGTTGCTATTGCACTGTACTAATGGACTTCAAATAATAAGCTGTGCTAGGAGACACTAGTTACTGGGCTCTTATCCTTTCTATTAGTGTCATTGGCAATACTCCAAAATATAAATGAGGATGAAATGAATCCCGTTCTGTGGCAAAGTAGTCAGATGTAAGATATAAAAGCTTTATGGTGATGCTTTAGTCTTGCCCACATCAGTAGTTTTAGACAGTTTTGTTGCTAAACTCCGTAAATTTTACTTTTGTGGTTTAAAAAGAAACCAAAAATATTCATACCTCTGCAAAAGTAAGTAAAGGTAGTAAAGTTCACAATGTTCGTTGCAATATAGTGCTACTGCAGCAGTAAAGTCATTGTTTTCTCAAGCACAGGTAATAGCAATGAGTACCAATAGCTGTATAATTATGTTGCCGGGGAAGCAGGGCACTATGAACAGCAAGATGAAGTGACACAAGTTTTGGGGCACAGCCATAAGTTTAGGAAAAGAGCGACAAATGCCCACAACTGAAGGATTTGACTGTGCCTGCTGGTTTTCATGCATTTATATTATTCCACCAGCAGATGTTGCTGTGGACATCAGAGATAGAAATTGCAGATTGGAGGAGAGTACTCTGCACAGGCACAGTGCTCTGCTCTGCATACCGGCTTCACAGCACCGTACACAGTTTGTGGTTCAGGCATGAAAAGGTTGGTGTGCAGCAGGCTAAGAACCACGAGAAGAAGCTGTTTGAGAAGGGAAGCAAGAGGGTGTTAAAGATGGCTTTACGAAGCAGTGCAGAGACAAAGGGCCTTGTTCTGGTGCTGCGCAGACTGGGTGCAGCCTAGTGGCACCAGCGAGACTGATAGCAGGCTTTGGTCTGCTGCCTGCGAGTGTTTGAGAGCTGACTGGGTTTTTGGCTACTTGGGGCAACTGCTTGGCTGCACAATCAGTTTCTTATCGTCCTAGTTAAGAGAGCTCTTTAGAGTGAGCATGTAACTACTCTGTTCTGTGCAGTGTGAACTCAGCCTCTAAGCACGTGTGTGTCTGTGCCGTGCGCGTGATGCTGACAGGCCGCGTGCTGGCACCTTCCATCAGGATAAGGGACCAGGCAGCCTTATTCCTGCTTCCAGGGGATGGCAGCAGAACCAGCGTATGGTTATCTGAGGGTCCCACTGCTGCTCTGTCTTCTGGGGGAGCTGGGGCAGCGTGCACGTGCTGCTGTGCTGGGCAGAGGCTGGCTACAGAGCAGGGCTGAGCTCAACGCTGCACACCAGGTTATGGGACTCACCTCTGCTCCTTCGAGTTTGTTCTCAGTGCAGGAGCAGGATCGCAGAGGCTCTTCTGTATTTGGAGACCAAACTCCCCCCAGATACTTCTTACTCGGTGTCTTTGAAACAGGCCAAGTAACTGTTAACAAAGAAAAATGTAGTTCAGCGCCGAAGGGAAGAGAAGCATGGTGGTGGAGGTGCCTCGTACTGGGCGGGAGGAGACTGGCCATGGGAAAGCTCTGCTTGTTCGTGGAGGTTAGAAAGGGAAAGAAAAGCGGTTGGAAAGAGGAGGGTGTTCGAGCCGAGCCGATGAGAACGCGAGGACTGGCTTTGCGTTTGGTAATCTGCCAGACCAGTGCGGAGGTAGGAAAAGGATACTTGCAAGACAAAGCATTTCAGGTATGAGGAACAGTAAAGAAAAGCAGCCAGGAATGACTTTCGGTAATCTTTTTGAGGATTTCGCTTGTTCTGCTATATTTCACGGACATTTGTTTTCATTTAATGGATGGCAGTGTATGGAAAGAGGATTTGAGAGTATTTTTGCGCTTGCACAATGTTGGGAAGTAGAGTGCTTTTCTTAACTCTGAAGATGTGTTTTCTGGCTGACATCAGATGAACAGAGGTAACCTTTCATTGTTCTGTACTTCAGGTTATTTGCAGTTATTATTTAGTAAGGGCTTTTTACATTTTTATTGTAAGTGGTAGGAGAAATTCCAGCCTTCTGAGAAGTTAGTTTTGCCTTAAATACACAGCGTTGCCAAAATGTTGAAGCAGATTGTGTAACTTCAGCTGCAAAGCACAACCTTGAATGTCAAACCCTTGAATGGCGTAGTCAAGTGGAAATTACCTTGTCATAGCTTTTTTCTTACTATTCTGTGTTGCGGAAGGAAGGATTTGGTAGCTGCGTTGTGTTTGGGAATGAACATAGCAGCAACTTTTCAGAGCGTGTCCGTAAGACATCTGTAGAGTGAGAAAGAAATGTGACTAGAGCAGAAAGGTGTGCTGTTTCCCGTGGAAGTGAGAATTGCTTTGAATAAGACATTTGCCAAGATAACTTGTTCAGAGGCTTCAGCAAACAGTGAGGAATCCCCTCAGGTTGATGTGCATTTATCAGTGTCAGCGTCCCTCCTGTACGAGCAGCCCTGGCCACGACGGAGAGCTGCTGGAGCAGCAGATCCCTCCACGGGCCAGTGTCCACGGGGGGCTTGTTACCATGACAGACCAGTAAAGCTGTCTTTGCCAAGTGCTTGGAGGTCATTCCTCTGAGGGGAAGGTCTCTCCATTTGTGTGAGACGTTAATATTTGTGTTTCTCTCTATTAGCAACTAAAACAGAGTGGTTACCAACATGGAAAAAATCCCATTTTCTATTTATTTCAAGAGATTCTCTATTTATTTCAAGAGTTCCAGTTGATGAATGCCATGGAAAATCTTAGTTTAGTAAAGTATCTTTATTTACAGAACAACTTTACAAAAATAATTTCAATAAAATTATTACAAAGTCAATTTACAGTATAATACAGCTGCGTTTTCTCAAAATGTAACATCGGATTATGATGGTGAATATTACTTTTATACGTTAGGTCAATCCGTGGCATTAAATAATGCTTTAAACAAGAAGCTAGTTTTATTGTAGTCTACAAATTACTAACAACACTTAATAAACAACACGCTTCTTGGCTTTTGTGGTTCCTCTGCACAATTGACATGAGCACTCTGAAAACCAACGACTGGAGAAGCCTGGAAGATGTGTGGCTTTGCATCTGTTCTGCGGAGACGTGCAGGAGCTTAGCAGGAACTGCAGGAGTCCGGTTCTGCTCAGGCCACAGTGGCACTCATTTTTATACGTAAGCTAGAGAGACAGCGGTCGTCTGACCTCAGGAATAGCTTTTCCAATGTCAAGCCTTGATGTATTGTTTTCAGTGTTTTGCCAAAACAGCAGGCAGAGATCAAATCCCATCTCCACAGTACCTCATTCTGTAAACTTGCAGTGCTAATCTTCCTTGGGAGGTTGGGAGGTGCAGGCTCTTTCAGCTCTGTGTATTGTATGCATTGGCATGCTGCTCTTAATGGAATACGTTCTCTGCTTCAAAAACTGCTTTACAAGAGTTTAAGAAACATACTGAGCTCCCCCATATGGCAGCACTTCTGTGACTCCCCACCCGATGATGTTGCCCCTGATACTGCACGCATCTTCCCCGCTCTGCGCTGCTATCTCTTCGGTGCTGAGCACTCTGTCCCACAGGTTAAAGCCTGTTAATTTTCCTGAGAAGGCTAAAGCTTCATCAAATCCACCTCCAACACAGCAGCCATTCTTCTCCTGACCGATCTGCAGAATTCCTCCGTCTGGAACAGTGTGAGCGTCAGCAACGCCCGCGGCAGTGCCCGCAAGCTCTCCGTTCACCCACAGGGACACGGTCCCGTTGTCTGAGCTCCAGGCGCCGCAGAGATGGATCCACTCCCCAGGAACAATTACATTTTTGACCACTAATTTGTGCTGGTCACTACCTACAGCAAGCACTGCAGACTCGTGGCTGAGATAAAGCTGAATTTCATACGGATTTTTCTTGGTTCCGTAGGAGAAGACAATAGTTTTGTCCAAAACCTCAGTCACTTTGATCCAGATGCAAGCAGTGAAGGAGCGGAGGGTCATCTCAGCGGTTGGATGAACGCTCCCGAAGATCTTTTTTGAACGCATTGGGAATAGAATTGCTGTTTCGCAGCCTGAAAAAGTAAATTAGAAAGATTATGTAAGTAAAGGTTTGTATGGACACAGCTAGGACCCTTGGTGTATGCTCACCCCTGAACTTTTCAGAGGGAGCTGTGGGTTTTGCTCATCCTATGGGATGTAGGGACCCACTTACGGGGTGCTTTGAGGAAGGTAGCAGCTCTGATGGATGAATTTGCTTAGCCCTTGGTATGGCAATGAGCCATCCCGCAAGGCTAATCGTGCTGCTTTAACAAGACCCAACCTTCCCTTCACTGTAAAAGCACGTTGCTGTCCTGTAGCACACAAAATATCATTTAGTTTTAACCCTACCTGCCTGTCCTGGCCATGTTACGGTAAAGGGATGGGTTTGCCAATCTACCAGCCTGGAAGTTTTACGTACTGTGATGTTCCTGGGATGGCAGTGTGAAATGCTGCCGGGGCTGGTGGCACAGAGCCACCGGAGAGCTGCGTCACCAGCAGCTGCAGCGTGTCCTGCTGGGCTGGATACCTGATGACGGCCTTCCGAGTACCAGCAGGGCTCGGTATGTCCGTCCTGTGCAACGCAATACTCTGGAACAGTGCCCACCAGGAGCTGAGCATGGCCCTGGGGAAGCCCTGTCACCGCAGCCCTTCATCCAAACCGGGGCACCTCAGGCTCGAGGGACGAACGGATGCGCTGACGCGTTGCCTGTCGGATTTCTGATGGTGTTTCAGTGCCTATATTTAGGCTCACTTCAGAAGTCAAAGCTTGATCTCGTATGTCCTGCTGCTGGCTCAGGAAATGTCATCGGTTATCGGGGCTGCGATGTGACCCGAGGAGCCCTGCCAGCTCGCTGCGCTCGGAGCAGCACAGGCTGTTTGTTGGTGTTGCTGCCCCGTAACAGCACGAGTTAAAAATGTGCCTTCCTGAGCCAGCCCTGTCCGGCTATGTCAGCACGAACCCAGGGCTGCACAGCTAGCACCTGGGGGGATTTGTGCTGGATTAACTACAAATAGGATCTCGCACTAAGTAAGATACTTGAGAGCAGTTTCAGATCCTGGCTGGTTCTCCTGTCCCTTGCCAACCCGTGCCCTCTGTCCCTGCGATTTCCTGCAACTGGTCTGAGGCAGCATCCTCCAGCAGCCGAGTGGGGAGTGTCGGCAGAAGCATGCTGAGATGTGTTTTTTTAATTTTTTATCAATTCCTTTTCTGACCCTGGCTTTAGGGCTGTTGGTAACTCATGCACTGGTTCGGTGTTTCTCATGTTCCCACTATTTCGTATTTTTAAAGCAGTTCCCCTCCCCTCTCCAATTTATCAATACGTTGCAAGAGAAACTAGGTTATTAAAGCTGTTAACAGGAATTCATGGCTATGAGAGAAGTATCTGATGATTACTGAACACAAGACATTCTTGGCATTCTAACGTGCTGTTCCCTGGTCCTTAGGTACAACTCAGTACTCCAAGCCAGAGGGGGAAAAGCAGCCCCCTTCTATAATTAAGCTGCTTCGTTTCCTGTTTAAACAAGCTAGAGGATCTAAAACGTCTAAAATGTGTGTGGAAACTTCAGCTTCAGTGCATGAAGGACTCTTTGTGTCCTTCTGGATAGTGCTGCTGTGTTATTTCATAGACTGCTTCCTTTAAACTTTGGGCAGATTTTACATTTCTTTGTGTTTTTTTTTTTTTGAGAGAGAGTTAGTTGAGGGGCAGCAAGCAACTGTTGGGGATGCTCCTTAAAATGCTACTTATGAGTGCTATTGTGAAATGGCTTTTAATGAGCAAGCTTTCTGGCTTTATTGTCAAGGAGTAAACAAAATTAAAAACAGCCTCGCTGAAGAACAAAAAGTGTGATTTGAAAATCCCTCAAGAGTGTCTGGCAGTAATTCAAGATGGGAGAAATTAAAGTCAGTTGCTAAAAATTCCCTTGAAAAAAAAAATATTCAGAGAGGGAGACCCTGGAAGTACTTAAAATGTGTCTTTTAAATTAAGAAAGGAAAAAAAAATACAAAACGCTCTCTATAAAATCATGCAGGAACTAGTGGAAATACTTTGAATTTCCAGTGCTGAGTCTGGGATCTTTAAAGCTGAGCGAGTTTTTTTACTCTCACCCAGCACACAGTGACTGACTGCAAGGCTGGCCGTGTTACAGGGAGATAGAGGGTGAGCTCATGCTTTTTGGAAGGCGAGATTCGTGTGCTGGGGGAGGGCAGGGAGGAGGAATATGCTGTAAGAGCTCCTACCAGGACGTGCAGATTACCCAAATATTACAGTAAAGAAGTAAAAGCAAGTTACTTACAAAGCAGAATTAATGTTCTCCGTTAAAGGATGGATTTGTTGGATTGCAAAATGCTTTGTTATAAAGTATTGTTATGCTGTGTTTGCAGCGTAATAGGCTGGTGTAAGTTGGTGGTGGTTTTTGCAGCTGCAAGAAGCACACTTTGCTCTCACACTTTGCTCTCACACTTTGCTCTCACACTTTGCTCACCTGTGTAAGAGCTCACGCTGGTGGCATTGCTCAGGGCTCCCTGCCAAGGCTGGAGTAACCACCCACCTCCCTGTTCACACGTGTGGGGTTCTGTGAGTGTAGGTTGCTTCGTGTTTTGGGTTTTCTATGCTACCATAATACTTCTGTTTGGAAAATGTGATCATTAAAGATATGCCAGCATTTAGAAAACATGTAGCACCAGTTATTGAGTAGGCAGAGTTACATCCAACGTGGTTGTGCTGTGCATGCAGCAACTTTGCACCCACACCCTCTAGGTAGGGGTTTGCTCCACCATACCCAAGGTGCTGGAGCTGCTTCTGCTGGGTGACACATTACAGCACACAGAAAAACTGCAATGCGTTTTGAGATATGAGCTCATCTTTCTATGGCTACCTCGCTTGCTCACCAATACCAACGTTTTAGAAAGAAAAACTCGGCGTGTCAGTCGTGCTGTGTTACCTGCAGGCTCCCGTGCTCGGGGAAGGCATTCTGCCCTGACAGCTGGGTGCAGTGAACGTGCCCTCCCTGCTGCAGGAAGCGTGCGTGGCTGGGGCTGGTTGTCCCCAGCAGCACCTCCTCTGCCCTGGCTCTGCTCTTGGGCATCAGGGTTGGTGAGGAGGAGGCAGCGCTTAGCTCAGGAGGAAGGAGGAGGTGGGTACACGCAGCAGGACGGGAGCATTAGTGACTAGCGAGTGTATGTGGGAGTTACCAGCTGGGAAGGTAAAAGGTGAGAGAATATATTCTGTGTGTTTAAAATATGTTTGTTGCTCTATGCTCTTTGATCTAGGAGAGCCTCCAGGAGGTGGGATCCTAGCCGGGTGGCTGCTTTGCCCTGTGTAAGGACTTTGATTAAACCCTGCTTTGATCCCTTCTTTGAAAAGCTCAACGCCTCTTTTTTTCAAGAGCCCTTACTGGGTTTCCTCCCTGTATCTGCAGACTGCTCAGAGCTCCTGGGCTACCCGTAACATTGCTTTGGAGTCCTGTGTGGAGGTCAATGTTCACAGCATGTCTGCGTTGACAGGCCAACCAAAGAGCTCGCCAGGAAAGAATAACGTGTGTGGACTTACCCGCTGGCAGCAAGTGCCGAGCTGCCCATTTCTGCGATGCCTTCAGTTCGGCTCTCATCTGCTGTAGCTCTTTCCACAGGGAGGTCAAAATGAGGTTGTCTTCTCTGGTGGGACCGAGTTTGTCCTGCTGAAAAGCTGTTTCTTGAGCCTCCGCCTCAGACCTCCTCAGGCAAGCGCTCTCCAGGCGGCTGAGTCTGTTGGACACGTTGTGGCTCAGGAGCAGAACGTGCTCGAGAACCTTTCCTTGCTGGGACTCGTGAAGCCCCTTGGCTTCTGCACCGTGGTCACTGCTCCTCACAAGCGCCTGCTCTGCCTGTGAGATGACGTGGGAAGTGACTTTCTCGACCGCAGCGCTGAAGGTGCCGGCGAGGCTGGCAGCGAGCTGGCTCAGCTCTGCCCTGAGTGTCTGCAGGTCCACCTTCAGGATGTCGTCCATTGTCTGCAGCATCATGTTCTCCTTCATCTGCGAGTTCTCGAGCATGATGAAGAGCTTGTCCCACTCGGTGTGCTCTCGCTGGCAGTCACACGAAGCTGGAATGCAAGATGCAGATGCACTTAGGGTTTTAAACAGAAGGGGTATTTAACAAAACCTGGCTCTGTACAGGGCTTATGAGCTCCAGTGTGCCAGTTCATTTCCTTCTGTATCAAAATGGGAAGGTAAAGCAGTGTGTATCAGAGCAGTTCTGAAACTGTCAACCCCACTCTTCTGCAGGAAAACAGGAACAATAGTGTGAAGCAAACTTCCAAGGCACGCTATCCAAGTACTGTAGCGCTTGCTGTTCGCAATAATCTCCTGGTATGAGCACACGCTTCTTCCTCTTACAATGAATAAACTTTTGTAACAATTGGTACAAGAGCAAGCAACAAAGAATGCAATACTGCACTTAACAGAAATTTAGTTTAAATCTACTTAATCTACTTACTTTCCTCAGTCCCAAGAACCGGACCTTCGATTTCGTTATCCAGATTCACATACATGAGATCATAGTCGTCGTCTTCATCCAGAACAGAGACAGAAGCCCTGAAAACACAGAACAGCGTGAGCAGAGAAAGCACTCCTTGAGGCAGCATTCTCCAGCTGCTTCCTGAAAATAGCTGAGCTGTCTGGAGCTAAAGTCGAAGTCAGACTTCAGCGGAGACGAGACTGCGAGTGAGCCGCGGCGAGCCCCTAATAAATGCTCCGAGTGTCTCAGCCTGAATGAATGAGCGATGCTAGTGCCAGTGTTGTAATAAGAGCACTTCTGGTTGTTGGTTTTGGCGGCGAGGCGAAGGGGGCGTGCAGCTTGCTCAATCTCAGCCTTCCAGGTTTGCGCTGGGGGGAGAAGGGCTGCCTCATGGAGGGGAAGGAATGGGGAAAGCTGCTCTTGCGAGCTGCCGCTTCCCCTCCGAGAGCAGGCTGCCGCAACGTGCAGCGAAGCGAGGCTGAGAGCGGGGGATGAAATCACTCAGAGATCGCTGCCTAAAAGCCCAGGCTGCATCGCTCGTGCCATTGTGTGTCCTTTGTGGGAAGGAAAATGTTCTCTGCAAACTCATTTGGCAGTTGGTGTGTGCCAGGGCTCTGGAGGGGACTGGTAGAGAAATAAATAGGTCTGCAACTGTTTTAGATGCACACGAACGGTTTCACCTAGATCTTGTAGCACTTTTTTTTAATATATTTTTTTTATTATTTAAAAACTTCTATTATACTGGTGGTTTGCTGCCTTAAACAACAAAGGAGAACTTGTGAAAAAACTAAAGGCAGCTTGCTAGGGTTTTGCTTTTCTAGTCCTAATTACCAGTAACAGCTTTGTAACTGGTGATAAGGCATTGCTGCTAGGATCTTGTTTCAGGAGCCCGTAGGTTAGCAGCTGCTGGATGAGAGCTGTTTCTCTTCACTTGGAAACAACAAAACAAGGGGCTCGTGGGTTAGATGTTAATCCAGTGACAAGCAGTGGTGGTAGTGGTGGTGACTCACTTAAGCTCTGGAAAGTTTATCAGCTTAACAGGCCCTTGATTATTCCAGAATTGAGATTAAGGGTATCATACTGATGGTAGAAGTTACAAATATTTAGGAAACTGGGGGGAAAAACCCCACATAACCACACTCAGCGTGCAGTCTGTTCCCTTTCTGCTTGGGACCCCCAGGCCCAGCCCCTCAGCGCTGCACACAGCGGTGGCAGGGAGGGCTCCACTCTCCCCTACACGGCTTCCTCGCCCTGCTCCATCACCGGGGCTTCTGTTCAGGGGCAGGAGACACAGGGAGGTAGCACAGAGGTGTGCATGGCCTCAGCACACCTCTGGTACCAGCACTGCTGAGCATGATGCTGAGCTCCCCATGCTGCTGGCCGTGTTGTGCTGCTTTTCCCCTGCACCACGTCTGGCTGTTCCGCAGTGTGACGGTGGCTCCTGCCACAGCAGGGCCTCCAGCTGCTCTCCTGCTACCTGAAAGAGATGGTAACGTTGGCACAGTGTCCTGCAAAGGTTTGGTAAAATGGAGGTGAACACTTGCAGAGTTCTCTGCCCAGCTTGGGACACCCAGGGAGCGCAGTGCTCTTGGGGCAAGCGCTTTTCCCAGAGTATTCCTGGAGTGAAGACCAGAACAGGGCTGTACGTCCACACAGCACCACCAGCCTCATTTCCACAGCGCTTCTGGGATCAGCCGTGGATGGGGCAGAGCTGGGACAGAGCACGTGGACACCTTTACTACTCCTTGTGCACGCAGGGGATCGGCCAACATGCGTGTGGCATGGTCCTGGGGTTGTGGCTGCTGCTGCTGGCCGTGCCTCTGCCCTGCCTGACTCGCAGCCAGCCCGGCTCAGCCATCGGATGTCCCCAACTGTACGTTAGCTTCTGCCTGAGTTGCATAATTCCCAGTGTGTGGTCTGCTTGGAACGCCTGAGCAAGGCTAATCTGGAAAGCATTGGGGATAAGGGTGGTAAGGAAGGAAGAGGGAGAGAAGGTAATTAAGGAGCTGAGTATAATGTTTTTCCGTCCTCGGACAGCAAATGTGCTTTTCAGGCTCTTGGTTTAGGCGGAGAGAGAGGAAGCAAGATGGAGCAAAGTGAATTAGTTGGGAGTGGGCAGAGCATCGCCACAGCCAGACCCTGAGAATGCAAAAGGTCGGTGAGCTGCACGAGGGGAAATTGCTTAGAAAATGCGAAGGCATGGCAAATGGTGCTCAGAGCTGGCTGGAAACATGCAAACAGGAGAAAGTAGTGAATTGGGGCATGCTTTATGACCCTTTCTAAGTTATATGAAGAACAGACACAAACTGTGGTGCCTGCTTGGATGGTTTACAGGTTGGTGTGTGGGGGTTGTTCGATTAAAAAGGATTCCGTGTCAGTGAGGCCACTTAAACGTCGCTCCAAAGTGATGGGCTAGCTTCAAATTTGCCCTTTTTTTTTATTTATTTATTTATCCTGGTTAGTGAATATAAAGGCAGTAATGTTTGCTGCATGGTGACTGGATGAGCTGCCCAAATTTACTTCTGTACAAAGTATTTCTGTCCAAAGTATTTCATAACTGCAATCCATCATGTCAGGGCAAATTACACCGCCTCCTCTAATGCGTCCAATGCTTAAAATGGTGGTTTTCTCATGGTGAATAATTAGTCTTACCTTCCAGATATCTTCCTGCCTGTGATATTCTGGCTTAGGCAATGGCGAATCTCAGGCTAGCTGCTGTCTTTCCTCATGTAGAGCTGCTACTTTTTGTTTTTCTGTTGAATTATTTCCCTCCACAATTTACAACCAAGAATTTTGCCTGTCCGGGAACAAGGAAATTTCATCTTTTACCACTGCTGAAAATTTGACTGGAGCTTAAGGGGTCTGTTCCGCATGGGCAGGAAGCTTCCAGTGGAAACTAAACATGCACAAGTACAAAGAAAGGGCTTAACTCAGGAAGCACAAAATTATCCAGAGAACAAGAAATTTTTCAGTACATTTGGTTACAAGATTGTTCAATTTCAAACTCGGACGTGAGTCTAGAAATCTTCAGGTAAATCGATCTCAACATTTTGGTTTTAGGTATGGGCAAACTGGGGCTGTGATGGCTGTGTTTAACTGCACTACTCACAACCGCTGCCTTTCCTGGTGCTCAGCTGCCGCTGCCATCCTGGTTAGTTTAAAAATTACAAAATAAAATCTATCAGCTGCTTGTGCAGGTCAAAGGCAGTTTCAAAAGAACCTCTGTGACTTAGGAGCATGAGTCCCCTGGTAAGTTAGTGACTCTTGTGCCCCTCAATTCTTTTTCCAGACTGGTAGCACCAGGAAGAGATGTGTAAAAAGGTGTGGATAGAAAGAGGCCCGAGCTGAGCTGCTTGCTGATCTGTGTGGGGTAATCCATCAGCAAATATTCTTCATCTGCAGCTGGCCTTTGTGCTTTGTTTGTTGAACAGAACAAGACAAATTCTTCATATCCACGGGAATTGAGGTGGGGTCTGAACCTCGTTGTTAGCCCTGCCTTCGGGAAGAAGCCAACAACTCTTCAAGCAGAATAAATGCTTCAGGGGAGGATGCAGAAGTGAGGCTGGATAAACAGTGTGGAGGCACTCCTCCGAAGCATAAGGACCCCTTAAGGATCATTACAGGCTGCTTTGCCTGAAAGTTTTGAGTCTGCAATGAGTTTCATTTTGGTTACTTGCCTCAGGGGCGATGTTGTAAGACCTAACAGTGTTGTGGGCTGCTCTTTCTGTATCTGGCAGGAGCACGATGCGATCAAGTCTGACCCATGTATCCTCTTTCTACCATCCATGAACTGACCTGCTTATCTTCCAAAATTATAAGGCTTGGATTTAAGTGGGAGAAAAAGCAGCAGGCCAGAGTGCGAGTTCCTCTTGGAAACCAAATCCGAAGAGACCTTAAGGACTTTCAAGGGTTTACAAAAAGAAGCCATACTGCACTGCAATAGGCAGATGTTTTCCATATGTTGTTCAAGTGAAACTTAAATATATTGAGGCAGGCATGTACAGCGATGTGAAGTTATATATTTTGGTATGAGCCTGGGCTTCAAATTGAATTATGCACAGACATCTTAAGAAAATGTGTGAGAGAGGGTTTTGCATATCTGTGTCTGTCTGCAGTTGACTCTCTCTGGTTTCTTTCTATTCCTGGAAATGGCATCCTTAACTATTTATGTTCAAATTTACTGTCATGCACATTTAGTTCTCTTAATAACCAACTATTCTTTCCATATGCTGGTTACTTAATTTGAAAGCCTTAATCTCAACAAAGGAGAAATAGAGCTTTTATGTGCTTTCTAGCTTTTTTTTAATTATTAATTTAAATCACACTTAGTCTGTGGGGCCCTAGACCAGTTTATCATCCAAATCTGAAAGCTCGTTAAGTGGCCTTCTCATGGTATTGTGATTGAGAATGAAAATTATAATAGATAGGAAATCCTTTTTTTTTTTACATGTACATTGTTATACCTGCAATAATTCATTCTATTCAGATAATTTATTGGGCTTCTTGGCACGGTACATGATTTCCTGCAGTGAATTTTACACCTCCCTGGTTCTGTACTTACGATTCTTAAAAACTGGTGTCTCCAGGCGTGTGCTGATTTTCTAGGGTGCTCCCTGCCTGTGGGGCACTGACATACACCGAGTCACCGGCCTCTCGTTTGCTCTGTTCTCAGGGAACTCGATGCTGCTCCGTGTCCTGCCTTCCCTGTACGAGAAGCAGCCGCAGCCGATAAACCTCCATCTGAGGGAGCTGGTGGCCCTGCTGGCTCAGCTGCACCACGCCGAACAGCACCACCTCCTCAGGCTCCTCCAGGTCGTGGCGAGGAAGAAAGAACTTGGGGTAAAACTGTATTTGGAATATCTCTCTGCTAAACGTTGCACCCCCTTTTGGGGGAGGTTGTTTGGTTCAGATGGCTTGGCAAAGTCTGTCTGCTAGCTGCTCTCAGAACAGGAAGAGTCCCGTAACATGCATGGCAGTGCGTTCCTATGATTTTCCTATGAATTTCCCTGTGAATTTTTTAATTCCATTTCAAATTCTCCATCTGATCATAAAGAGGACGTAACAGTGATTCTGTTGGACCGAAAAGGTTGTGTTAAACCAGAACTGTTTTCTACTTTTTTGGCTCTTCCTCCATGAGCTGAGCTTTAATTCCCATAACTACATTTCTGTTGGAATAAGTGAACTGTGTTAAGTAATATATCAAGGAAAACTAAAAATGAGTTAGGAAATGATTAAGAGTGAACTAGAGATTAACTGAGGCAAAGCATCCCGTGCTTCGAAAATTCTAGGACAGCGCCCAGCACATTCAAACAAGACACAAAGCTACCTGCTTTGTAAATTTATGGAATCTATAAAATCTTTGGAAAAGAGGAATCAGCAGTAGTTAATACCTTCCTCCAGACAGCCAAGGAAACTTCATCATAATACCCTGTAACAGATGAAATAGGGCTGCTCTTGCAAGTAGGAGAGTCGTCAACCAAAGGGCCCTGTAAGTGTGTGGAGATGCTGAGCTGGTGAAAAGTAGGTGTATAAGCCAAAAAATGCCCGAGTGAGCACTTGGAGCATCCTCCCAAACCCTGGGAAGTTGGTGGAAAGCCTCCCTTTGGCTTCAGCAGGTGTGGGACCAGTCTGTCGTAATAGCATTAAAATCATTAGTCGTGAGCCGTAATAGCTTTAAGGTATTTCGTGTTTGTGCAGTGCTCTGCGTCTGTGCCACACACTCCGTAAATCCAAAGAGGTGTCATTTACCACTGTTAACAATTTATTCGGTCATGTACCTGCAATATTTTGGCAGAGCCATTGGTAACAACTTGCTAAAACTGATCGTCCACTTGAGAAAAAAAGAAAGTCACTTTATGCCCTCATTCTGTGCTGTAATGTGTTTTCCATGCATTCAGCTGTTTCAGTCAGAAGTGTGTTAGTATACACGTAGACGTGCATTAGTATGCATGTAAAATAATAACTCAGTTGGTGGTTGATCACACTCCATCCTGTTTGTAAGGTGTTCTGAAGGACTGGACCCTCAACCTCTTGAAAAATGTCTTGTAAGAAATGACAACTTGCCTGCAGCACTTCTGTGCAGCTAGGATCTTGCCCCTTATTTTTAGTTTTGTACCAGCTATTAACCTTGTCAAGTTATTTGGTTGCTGAGGGAAATCAAAACTTTCTGCTTGCACTTTAATTTACTGTATCACTGGGGAAGACTGAGAAGACCTATGTTGTTTTAATCCATAAAGTATAGAATTGGCCCAGAGCAAAGGAAATATTTGGTGAGGGTTTTTTTGCCTTTTTTTAAACAATTGAGTATTTCCTTACTTAAATATGCATAACTGCAATATTTCAAGGCTACAGCATACCCTTGTTCCATATGTTGAGCTGAACTCCTGTTGACCTCAGCAATAGCTTTGTGCAAAGGTCAACAAAGGTGGAAAACCATTGTGCTAAATCAAAGTCTGGCATTTTAGTTCTATCCCTCCGATGCACAACGCCTCTTTTGGTTATATGTATTCACAATTCTCAAATATATTCACAATCTTTGTCATTTTTATTTTACACAGGTGCTGAAGGAGTGTATTCCGTGCCTACTGGGACACTTACGAGACCCTAGCCATAGCGATGTTATTCTAAACATACTTGTAGAAATAGCTGGCTATGACCCAGTAGCCTTAGCTGCTTTTCTTCCAAAGCTAAAAGAAATTGGTGAGAGTTTTCCAAGTTTGATTGGGCAAACGGCAAAGATCTTTGGAGCTGTTGGACATATTGATGAGGTAAGCTTGAAAACAAAAGTTGGTTGGTTCGGGGGATGGCTCTGTGTGTGTGTGTTTATGTGTGTGTGCTCATTTGTTTCTCTTGTTAAAGGTTGTACAAAGTAATACACATAAGTATTCCAAACTAGGTATTGCAAACCCTGGGTATGACACCGAATTTTAGATGCATATAGTCTTCAGGAACATTGCAATCATGCAGTGAAATATGAACTCCCCAATATATGCTGTAATCCAGCTATTTTGCATTTGTAGGGAAATATGAACTCCCTAGTCCAGTGTAATCCAGCTCTTTTGCATGTGTAACCATGGGTAATTGAATGCTTCTGACGAGTGTTTTATAAGGAAAGTGCCCGGCAGTGATGCTGGACTCAAGCCTCATCACAGGAACATTTTCATGGTTGGACCTGACCCAGTGGGAACACTGTGCTTTAAAAGGATTTAAAGCCACAAACTCCTAAAATTGTTTCATGAGTTTCATCACAGAGTAACAAATCTGCACGGAGTTTTTTTCCTATCATAAAGTCTGGATGTGGAAGCCACGCTCACCTGCTCCGGGTGCTACAAACAGGCTCAGTGTGCTACAGACACCACCGAGCAGCTCTCAGGTCCCAGCCCCTCGCCCTCCCCAAAATCCCAGCTACCCATGGCCCCAGCAGTGAGGGGTGCTGCTCACGAAGCACTGCTGTTACCCTTGTCCCACTGGGACAGAGAAATACCGTAGACCCCACTGCCATCCCCAGCTCTTAAAAATGCAGCCTGAGGGAGGGAGGCAACCACTGCAAAGCCTGCAAACTACCTGACTGCTCGAGACTTTGGGTGTCCTGAGGACACCAAGCTAGCTAGACTCATTTATGATATACCGTGATTTTTAATATGACTTTTGTTTTCATTCCTGGTTATAAGTTTATGTGTCTTTTGCCACTAATAATAAACATTTTCCCTCTGCCTCAAATCACGGCTCTGTGAAGGTAAAAATAATGGTCTGCTGAATTCATGGAGCTCCTGCTAAATAATTCAAACTTCCGTGGCTGTGGTAAAACTTGATTATATAGCCAAAAAATTAATAGTATGTAATAAATCTGTTTGCTGAAGTTTGGTACTGATGCTGCCATACAGTAACCTGGGTCATTTTATTTCAGCAGAGGTGAATCCTTGTAGTTTCCCTGTCCTTTCAGTGATCCTTGCACCAAATCAACTGGTGTTTGTCTCCATAAAGGCTGGAGAAGTTGGTCCTGTGTATATGGATTGGGCTCGGGGGACTATCTTAAAGGTTTTAAAGCCTCCCCAAGAGGTGGGGTCCTGCCTGGGGGCACAAGGGCTCACAGGCAGGGGATGGAGCTGCTGGGGACACGTGGCACACCGCAGGGCAATGTTGTGGCGTTCTGCACAGACTCTCTCACATGTGTTGTGTGGTTGCAGCTTCCAGCATGAATGAAATTGGTTGTTCCCTCCTTGTTTACCTATATCACCCCAGTAAAATTTACCTTGCTGAGAACTGCAGCAGGCAGTGTTTATTTCTGCGCGCGCTACTTCAGAGTTAGGGACTCCTAAAAGCTTTACAGCTCATAACTGGTCCGTCCTTGAAGGAGCACAGCTGGGATTAGGACTCGAGGATTTAATTCTGGGGCTGTGTTTTAGCATGATGAACCAGCTCTTCCATGCAAATATCTGAGGCAGCCTTTCTGCTGTGTTGCCCTTCTTAAAAGGGACAGAATTTATTTTGCATTTGTTTACTTATTCATTGATTTATACCAAGAACAAGCAAGCAGCCACCTGGACGTGTTGTGCTTTGTGTATTATTGGAAATGACAGACTACTGTAAAGTTTACAAAGAAACAGTTTGCAGAACACTTTCTTCTTATATTTTTTTGATCCCTGGGTTTCTGCAGATACATGTAACGTCCAACTTTTACATGCACAGCCTGGGCCAAACCTGCACAGAATAATTAATCTCCAGTCTTGTAAGTGTCAGGTACCCTCCGTGCTGCCCCTTGCTGTACGCCTGCTGTGTCCGAGGGGCTGCAGGCTGCTGACAGCCACGTGCCCTGTTCCAGCCCAGCTCCACACCATGAGCAGTGCTTGCTTGGAGAGGTGGGCACGCGCTTGGCTTGGTTGTGTGGCTCTGCTTTAGCGGCACCCAGGAGACCTTTGACCAAAAACCATTTACAAAAGCGACGTGCAAAGGGTGGCAGAGGTGAGCTCTGCAGTGTGACAGCTGGCTCCTCTGCTCTCCTGGGTTTGCTTTCTAAAAAGATGTCCAAATGTTTTTTTGTATGGTTTTTGCATCCTCTGACATGGGACATGGTCTGCTTCCCTGCATCGCCTGCTTGGGTTTACCTGACGGCTTCCCTTTTCCTTCAGCATTGCAGCTCAAGGTCTTTCTCACACCTTCTCCTTGCGGCTTTTGTCTTTTTATCCTATTTTTTAAATTTATTTTTTGTATTTTAGGGAACTCGAGTGCTTTGTGTTGCACAATTTTCTGGGGGTATGAGGAGCTATTTGGAGGGCCGTTCACTGGTCCAGGCCCATTGCCTGGGTTTGCAGGAGACCAGGCAGTGACCAAAGGGTCCCTGCCCCTCTCACCAGTTCAGTAACGCACAGATCTCATTCTCCCCATGAAGCTTTCTTTTCTTGCTTTACTCTGGCTGTTCCTTTGGCAGATTTTTGCCCCATCCTACTATCAGCAAAGGGGTCTGTGGGTACTCCCGTGCAGATTGGGCACCTCAAAAGAGGGGAGGAGAGAAGCCTTTGTGAGCGCCCCATGAACTTCACTGATGTGTAAGGCAGCGCTCGCTGCAGCGTGGACACCCAGATAAAATAGCAGAAACACATCTGGCATCATAAAAGCCGGGCCAATCGTAAAGGTCCAGCAGATAAAAATGAGTCTACCCAAAAGAAATTGTTCAAGCACCACTGATCTAAGAGGAGCTGCTGGGTTACAAGCATTGCTGCAGCCGGCTAATTTATGTAGGCCCGGCAGAAGTGTGTGAGCAGCACAGCGGGCCCCGCACGCCCGGGCGTGCTGATGGGGTCCCTTATCTCGGCCGTGCCTTCCTGAACACGTCTGCGGCTGCTTCCTGCGACGGGGCTGTGCTGCAGATGCACCGCGAGCTGCTGCCTGCAGACGGGACCCTGCACCAGCCACCCCTTGCTGGCCGAGCAAAGCAAGCGAGAAACGCAATGATGACGGCGTGTTGGAACTGTATTTGTTGGTGTTTTGTTTCACTGGGCGGTTTAGTGGGTGAAAAGAGGTGGCAAGGGCTGAGGGCTGGCCCTTCGTAATGCGGATTGCAAACGTGAGCAGAAAATGTCTTCTGCTGGCTTCTAGAAGCGAGCTCTCGTGCTTTTCCCGAGCTGCTCTCTCCCCCTTGGCAGCTCAGGCAGACCCCTGGAGAGATGAGAGGTTTGGCTGGGAACGGATCCCTTTATTTTAGAGGTCCCCTTGTTTATGCACGCCGCTTCCCCTGATGTCAGGGGGAGTCTCACGGGTGAAGCTGCAATCGGGACATGTCCCTTGACCAGCAATTTGTGCAAAGCAAAGCATCATCTTGGGGCAAAAGTCAGCTGGATATGTAGTTATTGAAATACACATATATTAAGATGTTTTGGACAAACTGGAAATTGCAGTTTCTTCTGAAATCATTCTGGTCTCTTCTGTAGTCTCCTGAGCCTGATTTTAAGAAAAAGCAAACTCTGTTGCCACACCTCGTTGCCTGTATTTCAGATCTTCACCTACTGGCCATAAAACGTGAGATAAGCTTAGGATAAAGTACATGAACACAGAAAACAAGCACAGTTGAAATAACAATGGCTTATGTACGTCCAAACAGGCTCTCTGAATATTTTTGGGTAAAAATTGCGGCGGAGATAATAACTGCTTTCATGTTGAGCTATTTTGCTGTAATTTTGTTTTGTGTAACAGTTCCATATTATATTACTCACTGGAGTTTATTGTTCTTTTACCTCACTCCAGGCGAGTAGCAGCGTTTCAGCGTGGCTGGAGACATTCCAGCTGGATCAAAGTGACATGAAAAGGGTCACAACTTCTCTTCGAGTTGCGTCTGCTGCACAGTTTGTTTAGGAAACAAAAATGTGTTTTAAATGTTAATTGAGCCTATGTTTATCTCTTGGAGGGAGGAATGTCTTCCAAATAAGCTAGTGAGTATTTACCAAAAAGTCAGCCCCCTTCAAACCATTGAGGAAAAGGCCCGCTCTGTCACAGCAGCCCAGCCCGCCTGCAGAAGTAGCCGTAGTTTTTCCACATACGGCTGAGGGGAAGCAATTTGTCCGATAAGCTGTGCTCATTTATCTCTGTCACGGCACGGCGCAGCCCATCTCCTTTTGTTTGAAAGAAGTTGACTTTTTCTTCAAAACGTGTCTCACCCGTGATACTTGGGCAACGCTCTGCCAAAATCTCCCATGTATTTTTATGGCCCGGCTACACTTGGAATTAAACCTTGGGCAGTGTTTTTTCTCCTGTTACACAGTCCCAGAAGAATTTTGAGGTTTTATTTCTGAAATCTGAGGCGATAACGCTGTTGCCCTGCAGTGCTGGGAGGATGTAGATGGCACGCAGCTTCCCCTCCATTTCTGCTAATCCTTGGGAAGAAGAGATTTAGTTGTTTTTTGTTTTTTGTTTTTTGTTTTTTTTTCCCTGAAGTGCCTCTGCTTGCATTTCAGCACAGGTTCTAACAGCGAACCATCTCCTGGTTTCTGTAACGATCTGCTGAGCGTGGAGTGGGTCTCACTATGGGGAGCATCCCAGCGGAGGATCCGATATGAGCTCCGAGTTAATTGCTGCTCTTTGCTGCTTTTACCACCTAGGTATTTGTAGGGTTGTGGAACCTTATACGCCTAGAACAATTATAAGAAAACAAAGAAACCCTCATGCGTTTCTTTACCTTCAGGGTCTGTGTTTTAGTGTGAGAACTTGCACGTGTGCAAACAGAGATACTTGGAATTGGAACCGTGTGCACTTGCCAAGCAGAGATAACATATTTGTTAGCAAATATTTGCTTTTTATTTGTTTATTTATTTACATTATGACCTGGAGCAGCCCCTTTAGTTGTAATTTGTGGGAGACGTGATCTTGGTGATAAATCACCCAGCCAAACTTTAGCTGCGGAGGGCATATCAGACTTCAGCGTGTTGGCAGGGGTTGGCACAGCTGCCAGGCAGCAGCTTGGCGTGTGTGGCGAGATCGTGAAACGAAATCTCATTTTAAACCCCTCGTTGTTGGTCATGGGTCTCACCTGAGCGTTGCTCCTAGATGTAATGCATGGAAGGAGCGTGCCCCTGTGACTCCTGAGGCCCTGCAACCCCTCGCCGTTACCCCCGTCCCTGGCTCTCCTCTGCAGGACGCTGTTGCAGGAGTCCCACTCGGCCTGGGGAGCGCTGGTGAAAAGAGGGTTTGGGGTGACACTGCTAAATATAGCAAATGGGCAACACCCGGCAGATCCAGAAAGGAAGTCGTGATTGGGAAACACTTCTGTGCTCTGGAAAAATGGGTATTTGCTCCCGGCTGTGTGCTTGTCACAGCTGGTGGCATGCGCAGAGCTCACTCGAACTGCCTGGTGGCTCTTGAATGGTTGCAGTTGTGGAGGATAACGTGGATAAGGCAATAAGCTGGAAATTAGCCCATAAATGCAATGGGTCTGTAACAAAGCCACACCAATGGAGTCAGCCGTGGGCTGTGCAGTGCAGCCCTGAGCCACAGGGTCTGCTCCCTGCTGAGCTGAGTACACGAGCACGAGGGTTTGCCTGCCAGAAACAGCCCGGCAGTTAGAAGGAAGGAAAAGAAAGAAAAAAAAAAAAGGCATGGAAACTGGGTTATGGGCAGGTGAGCTAGCTTGGCCAGGCTCACAAGGCCCATCAAAGAAGAAATGGGAGCCAAGTCTGCTGCTGGTGCTCTGATCTGTGAACCAGGTTGATCTACTGCCCTAGGGCCATGCAGAGCCCTCCAAAGGCTTTGGGGACTCCGCTTCTGGGTTGAGGAGTACACAGAGGTGTATGGAGGCTAAGCCAGGTTGGGCAGCACCAAGGCCAACACGTGTGATGTTGACAGCACGCAAAAGGAAACTGTGCTTTTGGTGCAGCTGCCTTTTTGTTAGTCGTGGGGCAGCCACTATTCCCTAATTCCCCAATGGCAATGTTTTAATCAGCAGCATGCACACAAACCAGCCTTGTGCAAGCAAACATTGAATTCATTTGCTTAAAATTTGTTTTTCTATCTCCTTATGTCGTCTAGGAGCGAGCCAGGATGTGCCTGATGTATTTGGTGAACCATCTGGCCAACATGGAGCATTCGTTTCACCACATCCTTTTGCTGGAAATTAAGAGTCTCACTGACACCTTCTCCAGCATCTTGGGCACCCAGAGCAGAGATATCTACCGCATGAGCAACAGCTTCACTGCCATAGCCAAGCTCCTCGTCCGACAGCTGGAGAATGACAACGTGTCAGCAGCCAGGTAACGCTGGGTTTTGTGTGACGAGGACCAGTCCCAGGGGCTGTGCGAGGCAGTGTGAATTTATATTAAATACACCCAAGTTGCAACGAGTGAGAGCATCCAGCTGAAAACAAGCTGTACTGCAGTTCCTGTAAGTTACTGCAGTTCTATTTTCAAATTGATCTTGGTGTCTCTCATGTATTGTTCCAGTGTACACTCACTCAGCTATTGGATTGCATTATTTATAGGGTCAGGTAAGCGTACAGACACCTGATGGAGAACATCCGTGCTCGTAGAAGTAACTTGAGGCATGCATTTCAAACGCAGGAATAAGGACGATCGACACTACAGCAGAAATCCATAGTTCCAGGATGTCAGTAAGAGCCTAGGTGCACTGCAGATGCCAGATGCACGCTACCAGGCAGAATGGCCTCTGAACATCACGCAGCAGCAGCTGTGTCATTTGGCAAGGGAGAAAAAAGAAGCTGCTAAAGTTTTAGCACTTCTAAAAGAGCAGAAAGAAAGCTACATCCCAGATAAGCAGACTAAGGCAATCTGAAATGCTTCAGTTAAAAATAAATCGGTGGAGTCAGGCTACACAATTACCACCGAGTTTATTCTAGAAGATAACCACTGAAGCTAGGAGAACAATGACTGGCACAGCTCTGTAACAAAGGTTTGCTAAACAAGTCTGAAAAAATATTCTCAAGCGTGTACAAAAATGTTCTGAGCACTTAGCTTCCTTAAACTTGTATCCTGAGATTAAAGCATTGGGAGCACTGCTGCATTTGTCACAGTAAGAACGTGTTATTTAAATATCTGATAGTAGTCACTTTTAATTAGGGAGAGACTTATAATTAGCATTGCATATACTGAAATAGGTCAAGAGGGCACGAAGGAATAGCAATCCTGTGATATAAAATTTAACACAGATGTCAGAAAACTCATAACCATGAAGGATAGCTTTGGAGACAGACTGGTAGAGTTGGAGCCAAAACATTGAGGTCATTTGAGAAACAATTAATTGGTATCCTGGAGAGTTAAGAATGAGAAAGGAGAGGAACCCCGATATAGCCACTTATTTTACAAGGCCGTAATAAATGTGCACACATCACCTGGTGGCACAAATCTGCTGAAACAGAGCCCTCAGAACTGCCTTTGTGAAAAGCTTCACTGAAGACAGTGAAAAAACTGAAGTGGAAATAACCGAGTGAGCGTGAAATGACGTACGTGTTTTTCAAACCAGTCAAGTTCAACTACAAAAACGAGTAGGCAAGTCGTCGCAGCGAAGGGGGCCAGAAGAATGCCACATGTTGTGGGAACTGTAACGAAACAGGACAGGAATTGAGGTTTCAGTAACAAAGTCTAATAATTACTCTTGCAGCCCAGGACTGGTCACTTGATTTATGATTGAGAAATTATTTTATTTGCTAAAATGCTATGGTTTTCCTATTCCTTATTACCTTCTATGCCTAACATTTATCACTAGAGTGGATCTCCTCCCTCCTCTCTCCCTACCCCAAAAAAACAAAAACAAACAAACAAAAAAACAACTAACCAACCAGCCAACAACAAAAAAAAACAGGAAAAGGTTTTTGTTAGAACATTGTTGTTGTGTTTCTCTATTTCTCTGTAAAATTGCCCTTTAAGGACTTGCTTTGCTGAGGGGTAGAAGCTGCTTGAGCTGTGTATGCGCATGGTTTCAGAAGCAAAATACAGTTTTGTGTGTGGAGCCTGGGGGAGGAGGAGAGGGCAGAGTTTGGCTTTCTATCTGCAGTGGAGGGAACTTAAAACACAAGTTCCTCCACAATTTGTTTTGCTGTTGCTATCCGTTTTTAATATTTCTGGTGATAAATTGCTGCTGTTAGGAGCTCGGACAGTTGATGCAATACAGGTGCTCTCACCACAAGGCAGGTGCAATTTGTGTTGCTTCACCAGAATAAAATACAAATAAAATCCTGTTCCCAGTGCTGCTCTGGGTGACAAAGAGGCGTGTCTGCCTCTTTCCTGGACCAGTGGCTGTGCTGGGCCCTTTCAAACCAACCTTTCTGGAACTATTTCTTATTTTCCATTTTCCACTTGATTTCTCCTTCATCGTCTGCCTTATCCCTTGTGACCCTGGTTCTTGCAGGCTGGCAGCTGGGGTCCGCTGTGTTAACTCAGCGTGGCTGTGAGTGAGCAGAGAGAAAGGCAGACTTTTTGCAGTTATAGATTTGTTATTTGCTTTTGCATTTCAAGCCTTTATCAAGCATAATATCAGCTGACTCAGACAAGAACAAGTATAGAGCAGCGGTTAAGGGTAAAATGAGAGCTCTCCACTGATTTATGCCGCATTTCTTCTGACTTGTGTGAAGTGCACGAATGTTAAGTGGGGAGGATCCAGAGATCAACATGGAAATCCACTGCTGGCTGCAGAGCTGCTGCAGTTACTGAGCTGCAGTGGTTTTTAAAGAGCAGCAATCCAGAGTGTTTGTGCTGTGAAAGGAAAACAGGGTTTTAAAATGTGTGGCTGGATTATAACCATTCCTTCCAGAATCGTGTGTTTACATAAGAAGAAACTGATTTCTGCAGAGTGATGGCTGGCTTGGAGTTGTTTGACACTGGGAATTTTACATGCGTTTAGTAGAGAGTGTAATTAAAACCATGCGATGCTCTATTGCCCCTCTGTCACAAAATCGCAAGCTACTCGGTCTCGGAGGGGCTTTTTAAGAACACATGCGGGGTCTTAATGGACTGATCTAACCTGCAAGTGTAGCATGGTTATTAAAAGAAGGCAAGAAAGGGCAGAAGGAAAATGTAATGGTGCTTCCAAGCCATCGTTCTGGGTAAGAACTGAGCCCAGCAGACTATACTCGTGCTGCTCAGTTTGGTGGCTGCATGAAATTCTTTCTTCCTTCCAGGACAGCATAGGTCTAGCCCATAGCATCATTTACCATTCATTTACCATTCATTTGCCTTTCTTTTTCTACAGTATTTGACCTTTAAATCAACACTCACAGTGGTGAAGAGAACTGGGATAACATCTAAGATTTCCGTGTGTTTTACTTCCCCCGATACCACCCAGGAGTGCTGAGGCTGTGAGCTGCCGTGCGTCTGACCAGCCTGCAGCTCCATGGGGCACCTCAGCCTTGGACATTATCAGGCTGATGACGTTTCCATAATCGGCTCCTAGCAATATTTGGAAGCTCTTGATGGGCTTCCTGACGGTGAGCTGGAGATTCTGCTCACTTCTGCATAGCTGCACCTCCGTCGTGTTCAAGGAGGTGCTGGAGGCTGTACGTTGATGAACCACGAGGACCTGCACTTGAGCTATTCACGTTACTTCCAAACAGAGTTGAATCCTGGAACCAGTCCCATCTCAGTGTATTTTTAGCAATTTCTATTCGTGTGTGCTCTTCTGCCCATTTTAAGCACCTGACTATGATGCTGATAATGCTGTTGGTGTTCTGGAGCAATACTCTTCACATTAATACATCGCTCTTGACTTGCTGCCCTGTATATTTAGGTATCTTTCTAAAATTTGCAAAAGAGCATTTAAACGCAGTGCACCAGTGAGGAGCACAGCAACGTGGAGGTCTTTGCCAGCAAGGTCCTTATGATTCACGATAAGTTTGTGCATCCTTTTCCTCTTGAAACACTCCAAGCTTTGGTGTAAGCTGATCCTTCTGCAGCAACCTCAGCAATGTACTGGGTGCCTCTTGCCAAGATTTCAAACAATAGTTTATTTTACTGTTGCTGCAAGGGGAGGCCAGCAGGAAGGCCTGCCAGGCAGGCCGTTGGGCGTGGGGTGGAGGCTTCATTGAACATTTCTCTTGGGGCATGTGCTTTTGGCTTCCTGGGAACCGATGCGAGTGCGAGGCTGGTACACGTGAGAGCTGGTGGTGCCCCGGAGGAGCCGTGCCGTGCATCATCCCACAGCCAGCAGTGCTCACAGTTGCTCCAGATGCCAGGTATCAGCCAGGTCCCAACCAAGGTGGGGTGTGAGCACCAGTGATGAGCCCTGTGTTTACTAACTTGCTGCTGTGCACATGGCAGAGAGGATTCCTTGATGCGTTTCTTTATCAGTAGCATTTTCTTGGGTTTCCTTCACAAAGGCACCAAGGTTCACCCGGAGAATGCTGGGGGGAAAAAAAGTGCAGTTAGGAAAGTCTGTTCTCATTTCCAAACGTCTTCAAGGCTTGCTGGCTTGGGGCTGTCATTCATAAACCCCATCAGTCTGTCCATCCTCTGCAGCCAGGCTGTATGTGTGTGCATGTGTCAGATGTTTTCCTTGCTGCTTGATTCCCACAACAAGAGCAGTGCTGGTAGAGCTGCTGGAGTGACATTTTCCTAAGGAATTAAATCTCGTCCTACATCTGCAGGAAGACTCGTTAGCAAAGGTCATACCATGATTCTTTATTAGAAAAAAATACTTTTTTTTCTGAAATGTTCTGTGGTGCTAATATATTATGAGGTATTGCCTAAATTTAAAAACAAAACAGGACAAAGCCTTGCCAACTCTCCTGAGAAATATCCTGAACTGCCTTTATCAAAACAAACAAAAAGGCACACTTCATGATGCACTCACTATTCACAGTTGTTCTTTTTTGGTTTGGTTTTTTTTTTTTTTTTTTTTTGTTTTGTTTTCTGTTTGTTTTTTTCCAAACATGCTTTGTTTCCACTATTAGTAATTCGCAGCATTTGGGACTTCTTAATAGGCTTCCCAACTGTGAGCGTGACTTGTTGAGACGCTGTTGCTTTGGAAGTGGCGTGTTAAAATTCTCATTTGTGGCTTTCAGTGTTCACATTTCACAGACTGAGCCATTCAGATGCTTGCTCCTAAGGGGGGCAGAAAGGAAGAACAAAATAAGTGGGGTGGGGTAAGAGGAAAATGAGCTTAATTTTGAACTGCAGAGCTAAGTAAATGTTGCCAAACATCCCTTCATTCTCTAGGAGGATTCTGGTTGTGGAGTTTCTGAGCATTGTACGGGTCAGGCTGCTTTCAGCTCCGAACACCTGTGGGATGTGGTTACTCATTCGAGCCTGGGTTACTTCGGAAAGTTGTGGCCCCGTGGCTGCACAAAGCTGGGATCTGGGAGGGACAGTGTGCTGTTTTCCATCCCAGGAACCAGCACGGTACCCTGAGGTTTGAGTTTCCTGAGCCTGTTCCTTTCCATGCACAGAGTTATTTTAAAATATATTTTTCTTACTCTGAGTACATTAAGGCAGTACAAACTGCGTGTACTTTCGTCAAACATTTTAAACCACAGACTTCTATAAACTCTACAATTAACTCTAGTTTTGGTTTATGAAAATAATGCAATAAGTCACTGTTTAGCAAGCTTGAAAGAATAGTTTAAGTTCAGCTGAAAACCTTTTCCCTGTGGGACTATCAGGAAAAGAGGCTTTTTGCTTATGCAGATACAGCACATGCAGTTTCTAATCCAGTGTTGTCAGAGATGTTCAGTGTTTCTGATCCATCTGACAGAGATGTTGATCTAGAAGATGTTTCTGAAAATGATTAATCAACCTCTATGAAAATCTCTGCTGAAACATAATTATTTTAGCAGACACATAACAGGGGTCAAGGGCAGAAATGCAGTGTCAGCATCCCTAGGAGCAAAGTGTGCCAGAGCTAAATCTCTGCTTTCTGCTTTCTTAGGACAGAAAATGATATTGAAATAGAATCGCCTGTACCACTGGATGATTTAAAATCTGTTATGAATGGAAATGAAGAAGAGGAAAAGCTTCAAGTTAAGATACAGGCTTTTGAAGAAAAAATAAACATCAACAACAGTACTCCTGGCTCGATAAGAAGATACAGTTTAGGCCAGGTTTCTAAAGAAGAAAGGAAGGATATGAGATTTAACAGGTATGGTTCTGTAAAACGCGTGAGTGGTTTTTGTGAATATCAGTTTTGTAAGAAATCTTTGTTCAAACATTGAGAAACTGGTCCGCTTGCATGATGGCTATGGGCATCGTGAGTCTAATTTTAACCAAGTCTAATATCTGTGAATTGAAAGGCTAGGAAAATCTTTCAAAGTTACTTTTTTGATCAGTTCTGTGACTGATCAAATCCTGTGCCGGTGGGTCTGCCCACGCTCCATGCTGGGATGAGTGTGACTCTCCCAGGACCTGGGTGAGACGAGGCCCCCCATTCACCAGCACCCACAAAGTTCCTTGGCCGTGTGTGCTCCACAGGTACACAGCCGAGGCTGCTGCTTCCTGCTCCAATATTTCTGGCAGAGACCCTGCTGTAAACCTGACAGCAAAGGTAACCACAGCCCTGGTGAGACTGGGACACTGCCTCATCCCCTGCTGCTCTGACTAGGGCATGGTCACTTGTGTGCCCTCAGTGTCCCTGCAAGCACACCTCACCTCTGCGTGTGTGCTTTCAGGCACTTCTCTTTTAGCCTTCTTGCTCTTAAGGAGACTTCAGTTTCATGTTTAGCATATAGATACAGGGCAGTGAAGAACTGGAGGCTGAATCTTGGTTCAGGTTCAGGTTTGGTGCAGTTAAATCTCTGCTGGATGGCATTTTTATGATGTGATCAATAAAGCGTGTGCTGCAGTGCTGGGGTTTTAAGTTCCTTGCAGATAGGTTGACTGGCTCCTTCCATGGCACGCAGATGTTGTGATACATGGATATTATTTAGTTTCATTTGCTTATTAAAACTGGCTTGCATTTTGCTTTTGAAATGCATATTTATCAGAAGGTATTTGCCTCTGGCTAAGTTAGCCTTGCACTCTGCTCTCCAAACTAGCTGCATAGAGGTAACTCGGAAGAGCACATGTTCAAATGATTTCTGTCTCGTTGCTCAGCGTGTTGTGTTCCACCTTACCTCTGTTCCAAAACACTTTTCCTTCTTTACTTGCCTTCCAGGTCTAAAAGTCTTGCTTTGCATGCAGTCCGCATGAAGTCGGTAAACTTAGACAGTGGACAAGAGGAGGAGAACGGGGACATACCTGCTGGCATCTCCTTCACCGAGATCTACATTAGCCAGGAAAACGAGAAGCTACCTTTTGGTGTTGATACCGAAGAAATGCAACTGGGAAATTCTTTGGTTTCACACCAAAGTATTGACTGCACAGAATCAGAAAATTTGCCAGAACTCGCTGGAGAAAAGGCCCATGAAGAAAGCGCAGAGGTGCTGAAGAGTCCTGCAGAGTACCAAGACAAGCTCTACTTGCACTTGAAGGAGAACTTGGGTAAAGTGAAAGCATACGTCATGGAGATGGGGAAGAAAATTCCTATCCCTGACCAGTGTGTTATTGAAGGTAAGAGGCCTGAGCCCCTCAGGCTACAGCTTTAACACGACACTAAATGTCATCACACAATTCAGGCAAATGGGCAGCGAAGATCTACATGTCTAGCACAAAGCTTATGGGTGGGAGGAAGCTAAGTTTTATAAAATAACACCATTCACAAATCGTAGTGTTTGGAAATCTTCCAAGACTTTTGTTTTCCTTCAGGGATATAGGGCAGCTCTGACCTCTCCCAAACTCCTAGGAAAGTTAAAACCTGAGCCCTCCTGCGGGGCACAGAACGGGACTTGTAGCACATGCAGGTACTTAAACACCCCTCTTGGCCTGCTGGGTTGGTCTAGAGCAGACCTGGATCTCCCTCATTAATGTGACATTATTAAATCATGTGAGTTACAAGTTACACCAGTGATGAAGCAGGTCAGGAACCTCACAGCAGCATGTTCTATCCCTGAAAAGAAGCTACTTGAAAGCAATAAAATGAGATCCTGGTGCTCCAGGTTGGGTTGGATACTACCTCACCACCTCCCTGGGCTTCTTTAATGTTTTCTGCTTTCATCAAGGGCAGGCAGGTATCTGTTCTTAAGTGCAAGAAGGCTGTTTTGTCTGCTTTTTTGTGAGGCTGCAGGATGAGGGAGGTGTGCAACATGCTGCAAAATAGATCCTCTATGCTCTTTGAAAGAAAGTTATTTAGGTTTGGTTGTAAGTCTCTTGCCTATACTGAGCAGTGCTCAGTTACCTTAACACAGCTCTGTGTGCAGCTAACCGCTTGTCATTGATCGTGGGCACTTCACAGTCCAGCCCTTCATGGGTCATGTTGCTGGTAAAGAGGAACTGATCTATAAATTAATTTGAAATCACTTAAAATGTCATCTAATACTGTGCAACTTCCATCATATATCTTACCAACTGTTTGTTTACCTTTTCAATAGTTAATATGTGAAAATCAGGCTCCACCCATAAAAGGGATATAACTACATGTAATTTATTCTGTGGGAATTTCTAAATGATGACAAGTGTTAGGTCTACTATTTGAAATGGTTATTTGTTAGAATTACCGATAAAACTTTTGTTTCATAAAAATACGATAGAAAGGTAAGAGTGAACAATGCGGCCTGAATTGCTGAATGCTGCGACCTTGCATCAATCACGTGCAATACTCTGAATATTTTTAAATGTATTGCTCCATTTCCTTTCTGAACTACCTATTGTGGTATGTTCTAAGCATGTGACTATTTCAAAATTCATTCAAACTATTGTAATTTCCTGGAAGTCCACAGCTAGCATTCTTAGGGAAATTCTTTGAGTAGGGACACATGTGCAGAACAGGAGATTTATGTGACTCACTCTAAATACGCTCAAAGAACTGCAGTCTGGCTCCTTACACAGGGGACAGTTTTGTTAATACTTCAGATATTACATAAAGAACTCCATCAAAAACCTGGCAGTTACTGGACTTCTACGATTCCCACACACTATAAAGGCTCATTCAAATGTATCTGTTTTTACTTTTCAAATCAAATGTTTAGCAAATACTAAGAAAATGTTGGAAAATATTAGCAGATTTCTAAATATTTTATGTTGGTTATGCAGGAATTTTTGAACTGGAAATTTAGTCCATAAAGGAGTTAAAATATAAAAAGATAGGCACCTCACAGCAATGTCTCACTGTGAAAGAGAACTGGGAGAAAATACTGGCAAACTGTGTTGCAACAAGGTAGTGCTGCAGATTGCTAACAATGGAGAGTGCAAATTTCCCCAAATTCCACCGCTTTGTCAGAGTCATGCCTTTCCTGGGCTATCAAGTGGCAGCTCACATTCAGGTCAAAAGTGTCAACGTCAGTCACAAGAACTTCTCATTGGTGATGGGCCAAATTCTGTTCGGTGCACTCGAGCAAAATTCAGAACCATGCTTGTACTGCTGGTGCTGGAGGTGTTTAACCTTCGGCCAGACTGCCTGTGAGCATGGTAAATTCCTCACTGCTTAAAACTGAGCCTGGGTGCTGTCCCCAGAAGTAGTCTGGGAGCCACAGGGGTTAGGATAGAAGCAGCCTACGTGCTGGCCAGGCTTGGTGGACGCAGCGTGGTCAGGCCTGGGGGCAGCAGTGCTGAGCGTGAGCTCCCATACACGAGGAGGTCACAAAGGTTCCCCAGATACGGCGTGATTGCCCTGCAGAACAACAGAGGACATTCAGCTCGGTTCTCAGCAGCAGGCAGAAAAGCAAATGGACCAGGGAAAAATTAAGAACAACAGTTACCGCATGATGACATCGTTATGTCGTTGTCTGCATTAATTGGGGCTTGAAGGACAAAGCAGACCTGTTGAGGGGAGTATGAACTCAACTGGAGACCTCGAAATAAAGAAAAATTAACTGGACTGGGACTGTGGGTACTGCCCAAGCACTGAACACAGCGCAGGGAAGCGGGTCAGGGAAGCATGGTTTGTGAGGAAAATTGGAAAAAAGTACACTTAACTGGAAAAGGAGAAGGCTGAAGTAGGACATGATAATGGTTCTCAGCTATGTGTAAAACTCAAAGGTACAGCCCATGCTGAACAAGGCAATGAGCTTTAATATCAACAAGAAAAATGTAGCTCAAACAGTAGGAAAAGCTCTCTAGAAGCACTACAATCTTGTGCTGCCAGAGGAGGTTGTGGAGGACTTCTGAAAGCACGTTAAGGAAACCTGGAGAGGCTGGCTTCTGGGTTTGACACAGCTGAAGAATGGCTGGTGGCTCCTCAACCATTCCTGGTTCTTACACACACACCCGTTGGTTTAATAAAAGATGTTACTGCTTCTCATCCCTGCCTTGCACTACCAGCCAGCCTGCAGCTACAACTCCAGCGTCACAGGCACTGGAGACTTAGCGTGGGTCGGGAGGCAGATCTGCTGGCCGCTCCAGTTCCCCTGCGTGGCTTTGATTACATCTCTGCTCCGTTCTGCAAATTTCCTTTTTTTGTTGATTCATGCATTTGGTATGTATTTCATAGCCGTGGCAAAATATTTTTCCTTTACAGGATGTATTTTTTCAGTCCCTTTGTTGATTTATAAGCTCATTCAATTTAAACTATAGTCAAAATTTATGTAATATTGACTGGAGTGATGGATTTTACAACTCTGAAGGGGATACTGGTTAAAAACCGTAAGAGGGGATCCATGGTCAGTCTGTGACAGTTAATTTGAAGATGCCTCCCATGCACATTGATGTGTCCTCAGCTCTGTTATCCCAGTTAGTATTTACAGTTTGGGGCTAGATGTGTGTCAGGCAGAGGAGAGGCGTGAACTGGATGCTGCTGCTACAGCACAAGCAGAACATCTTAGGCTAAAGAAATGGTCAAGTTGAGAAGGTTTTGAAGAATGGACAAGACCCAACAACCTACTGCATCCCTGTGTACGTGCATAAGTGAATCTTTTGGAACTTACACTGTGTGAGAGGGGATTTAAAATGGTGCAGAAAGAAGGCATCTGAAACCACAAAAATCCTTTTATTTTAGGTTGTTTCAGTTTGGGGCTGATGGTTTGGTTCGGTTCCCATTTAGTTTCAACCACCTTGCACGGATTCTCATCTCTGCTGTGCTTTAAGCAACTTGAGACATTCTTTTATATCATGTTCATCACTTAAATCCTCTTAATCCTGTGGACCTTTTCCTCAAAAAAAAAAAAAAAAGCCACTGTATTTGTTGAATGCTTTAGCTTCCATGGAGCTAAGCAGTTTTCATCAGCCCATATTTTTCCAGATGGTTTGTGATCTTCTGTCTTATCGGTACCTCCGGGATCTTGCTGATGGCAGCAGCCCAGAGCTGTGCCTCTCTAATTTCCTGAATGCTCCCCAGATTTGCTACTGCTTTTCAGCACACGCTGGGCAGGATTTCCATCACCTCGGTGCCACTGGAATTTCGGTGACCGAGAACAAGAAACCGTGCTCTGTGTTGGTCACTAACGGTGGTGTGACCTGCCAGAGCTGACCTCAGCAGTGCCACACCATCCAGCCAAGGCCTGAGTCAATGTCTTACCTGGCTTAGTCCAACTTCTGCACGCAGCATGGAGCTGATGGCTCTGTGTGCTCTAGCCTTGCTGTGCCTCATCCTGATCCCTGCATGCTGGATAAGCCTGAAGGTATTCTCCTTTCCCAGACATGAAGGGATAGCGGATCAAATGCCTGGCTGCGTGGCCTGCCCCGGGCTGGGAGTGGCTGGTGTCAAACAGTTCCCAGACAACAGCCTGTGAAACTGCTCATTTTGGCTATAATTGGAGGGAAATCCTTGTTTTTCCTCTAGTTCTTCAGACAATTCAGGTAAAATCATCACTGTGAATGCCCACAGCTCATTGCCAAGCAAGCCACCAGAAAGAAAACACGACGTGTGCACAGAGGGCAGGGGGGATTTGTGCCTCCCTCCCTCAGAAGGACCGAGGCCAGGGACATTGGATGCATCACCCAATTCTCGGGCACTGAAGCCACATTAAAAATTCAACGAATGATGTTATAGCTGCTATATAGAAGCGAGCCGCTCCTGGCTCCTTGTTGCCCTGCAGGAGGAAATATAAACAGCAAATATTTTGCGGGCTTAACGACAGAACTCTGATAAAGGAGGAGACGGCCGGGGAAACAGGTTGCAGTACGCTGGCCCGAAATCTGGTTGTTGTTATGTTTTATGCCATACCGAGAGCTAATTGGTACCACATGAGGGAGTTGATGGAAAAGCTCGTTGGTCCCCCGCAGTGCTCGCCTCTGCACCGGGCCGATCGATTCCAGCATTCCTTCGGCCCGGCCTGATTGGGACCAGATGCACCTCCGCTCCCTCAGCGGCACCGCCTCGCCAGAGATCGGCTCCGTTTCTGCTGGGCCAAAGAAATATTAGTTGGTGTTTTATCCCGTGGAACTGGTATTAACCTTGAAATCCGTCCCAAATGTCAGGCGAGGCGGTGAAAATGGAGGCATGAACTCGGCCTGGCCCTTGTGCTCGTGGCGATGCGGGCCGTGGGCTGTGTAGAGAGCCCCCGTGGTGCGGGGAGCGTAATGGGGGTGTGGAGGTGCTCGTAGCAGCCTGCCCTCGTGTCTGCAATGACAGCAGCTGCTGTGCTCGTCTGCAAGCCTCTGCTGGCACAGGCCCACCTCCAGATGCGATTTACCTGGTGGTAGCAGAGGGATTCCCGACGCGGATTTGTTAGTGCTCTCCAAAGGCAAACCGGAGGGCTTGGACTTGGGACAGGTGAGGGGGACCGGGACAGACTCCATGCTTCCCTGAGGAGCACTCTCACCAGGAGAACAACCCTGCCCTGCCCTACCCACTGCACCTGGGCTCCAATTTTGGCAGGAGAGAAGAGCCCTGCATGGCTGGTACCCATGCCATGGGGTGAGCAGCAGCCCCCCGCCAGGCTGTGGGTGCCAAGTGGAGATGGCCGAGGGATGTGGGGATGGGGACATTTTCCCAGGACCTGGCTGTCCTGCACGGGCATCGTGGGCTCTTTGTGCTTCAGTCAGCGATTCAGGCAGAAAGAGAAGCACGCTCTTGCTGCTGAAGATGGGATGACGTGAGAGAGGTAGGCCTTCCCACATGGCACAGGCTTTTCATTACCCTAACGGGGAAGAGAAGGAAGTCTGAAAATGTTAGGAAGTTAAGCAAATCTGTAAGTTCTCATACTTGGCTTTTACCACTCAGATTTGATCTCTGCATACTGACTGCACTGTGGTGGGCTCCCCGAGCCTGTTGACATCGTACCTCTGCGTTGCAGTTTGGGTGACTTACTGGGGGAAGCACCCATTGAGCTGAGTTATGGCATGCATGTAAAGCTAGTAGTGCTCCAAAAAATACTTTCCTGAAGCTGACTGCTTTAAAAATTACTCTTTTCTCCTACAAACATATGTATTGTTTGCATCTTTATCTGTAATCTAAACTGAAGAGAAAAGGAAACTGAGGAAGCTGAAAAAGGTCTGACACTTAAGAAGTTGTATAAATTTCTTATTCTCTAGTTTCATGTTTATGGGTGGGTTTGAGTCTATTTGGGAAGTTTATGAGCATACTTTTACTCCTATTAACAGACTTTATTTAATAGTAAAGGATTACCACTGTAAATCAAATAATGCGTGAATTGTTCCCAGAACCAGTGACTCTGTACCTACTTGACCACGTTACATCCCTCCTGGCTACCCCGCGTGGTAAGCTGGAGTAAACAACACAAAACAACTCTGACAAATTCTTGTGCTTATATTCTTTTTCCCCAGGCACAAGCACTAAGTAGTGAACTTTAAAATTGCAACATATATTCTCTTGTTTCTTGTAGAAAAAAAAAAAAACAATAAGTTGGTTCTTATTCTCTTGCTAGGAGTTTTGGACTTGCCAGCAGACGTGGTGGTGAGAAGTGCTTCCTGACCAGCAGTCGTGTTTCCAGGGGAGCCTGATCACCCTTTGGTGTCTTTTGACACATTGACAAGTCCAAGAGGTTTTCCTGGCCCAAGTAAAATGACTACATTTGTTGTCCAGCTCCAAGGGCTAGCACTCCTAAGCTAGTCCTAAGACAGGTCTGTCTGCTGGGTTTTCTTCTTTTTCTGCAGTTAAAGCTCTTATGAGCCTGTGCAGTAGTCACAGCTCTGATGGCTGAAATGGTGTTTTGACGAATCCTAATTTAGGTCAGATGGGACAGGTCACTAAATGAAGCGTTTTTCTCAGTTGTGTGTGTTTTCCTGTTACGTGAATTCAGCGCTTTTTTCTTCTCTGATTCAGGCCTGCAAATGATTTATTTTTGCTCATTTTAAGCAAAAATCTGTTTGCTCCCCTTTCCTAGCTAGCCTTGTGAACCTGGTCCCTGTTCAGCCATCACATTCCCCTTTGTCAGCCGCTCTGCACTGCCAAATGCAAATGCAATGAGTTGTTTTCCCTAGAAATGGCTGCCTTAAAGTTTCACAGGTGCAAATAGGTCTTGCTATGCATTATTATCTCTGCTCTAATTCCTCTGGGATCAGCTGGGATTACACAAGGTTGAGATTTGGTTCATAGTGTTTCATAGATCATTGCAATGAGGGACTGGAAAAAGTACGAAACATACTTTACCTAAAGCTCAGCCAATTTATGGAGATGTGCTTTAGGAAAGCCCAAAAATGTGTCTTCTTAAACTACATGTACTAAGCACGTAAGTACATGTAATTTGTTAATTCTACACAGGTTTTGGAAGTACCTTTTCCATTCTCGGAGCGTGTCTTCTAACTTACCCAGAAGGTACAGCAAAAATGCCCTATTGCAATGTGTGCTTTGAGCTTTAATTCATGGTTCCTTGAATAAGATGCTATAAAAGTGTAATGTTATACTGGTAGTGTCAAGAAACAGTTAATGTTACTACTCTGTGCTGCAGTGGGATATAGTGCTGAGACTCTGAACTGAAATCCCTACACGAGAGGGAAAATACTTGTAAAGAGTTGTTCTGTCACTTCCAGAAACAGTGCCTTGGTTTAGCTTCTTAAAAACGTAGCATACAAAAGTGCCTAACAGCTGGGTGGTAGGATAATACTATATAATACAAACATTTTGGGGGGCGTTTTGAACTAGACAGGCTCCGATAGCCTTTTGAATAATATTTACAGTATCTGCAATGTTTTTACGTGGGATGGAGATGAAGAGAATTCTATTGACATGGTTGCATTTCAATGGATGCTTTCAAATTTTGAAGGACCATGACTCGCCCTGTGTGATTTAGGATTATTTTTTTTTAGTTAGAGCTCTGTGTCTGAGGGTGTTGGTGGGGGATGTGATCCAGCGGGCTGCTGGTTATCCTGCACTGCTCTTCTGCCCTGTCTGCAGATCCAGGGCATCAGTCTCATGTGTCGGTCTCTGATGATGCTGTTAATTAAAATCACCGTATATTTTTTTTCCATTTTAAACGTTTTGTGAAATGGCACAGCATAACTAGTTGTCTGAAACAGTGGCAGCTTCATGTGCCTGGACGATAAGAAATTCACGTAGCCTTGCCTAATTAAAGGCCTCCCACAACCAGAAGAATAAATGGCCGTGGTAGTGACATTGTGGTTGGCAGTTGAGCCAAGTACAGTGAAACTCTGCTAGATAGGTATCAGGGTCATCTTAGTTTCCCTCAGAAATAGGTTTATTATTTTAATATCACTCCCCACTAACAGTGGGATAGCTGAGATTAGCTGTTGTGTGTTGAAACTAGCAGTTCCGTGCCATCGGTTTAGAGCTGCGTGTAGTAAACTTTGGCTTGTTACCAGATATTGCCACATTCAGCATATCAAATGTAGTAGAAACAGCTATGAGTAATTGCTCATCTCGTACCAAAGGTTTGAAGACTGTCTGAGTTGAGTAGGAGGCTTTTTTTTCGCTTGGTATTGACAGATGAACATTACTTTTTTTCCAGGAATTAGCTTTCTGCTCAGCCAGCACAGGCTCCAGTGCTGGAGCTGACGTTTATTTTGGCATGCGTTATCAGCCTCAGCATTTTTTCCATGTCATCCAGTGTCTTGCTAAGCGTTTTCTTGGATTTTGGTGTCCCTCCATATATCCCATGCAGTTTTTGTTCATGCAGGAATCTCCTTCGCGGTCCTATCGAGCACAGTCCCACCTAGCACCGAGTGCCCTTTCTCAGCTGCTCCCCAGGGCTCCGCCACCTGCAGCAGTGACTTCTGTGGCAGACAGCACGGCCGGGGCTTCATCAGCTTCGTGTGGACGTGACGTGGGGGACAGGAGCTCCAGCTCCGGGCTCTGCTGCCTTGCACAGTCGTTTAAGGCACTCCAGCACTAGCCTGCAGCCTTCACGTGCCTCCCAGGTTTCTTGTCAGTTCCTACGTTTGTAATGAAAAAAGAAGTGCCGAGCTCGTTGGAGAGGAAGGCACTGACTGCCAGCTCCTTGTAGCAGTGGCAGAACGTGCTTTATGGTCACTTTTCACTAAGAGCAGTTTCCCATAATGAAGCATTAAACTTTTCACACACATGGACCAAAGCCAAACCTCTACGTCTGGGGGAGTATATTGAAATTAAGGTTCTTTGTTAGCATCTGCGATGCATAAGCCAGGGATCTTTAGTTTGGACCATGCTGGTGGAGGAGCATTCTGTCAACAGGCTCCTTGGAGGCAGCGCTCAGTTCTGTGCTGTAATACATCCCAGGACTTAGGGTCGCTCTAATTAACCCCTTCAGTTTCCCAAACTCCTCTTGTATATTGAATGTGAGCACTGTCAGGTTAGTGGCTTGGGTAATTAGATTAGACTCAGGCCTTCCCCACAGCTGCTTGGCCAAGAGTAGTGGATTTTCTGCCCTTTATTTTCCCTGCTAAGGTGGGAGTGTTGCTCGCAGGCATGGTACATTTGTGATCTGCAGCTAAGGTAATTTTCTTTTCCAGGATTATCAGCTCAGTTTAGCAACATTAACATCTTTGTTAGCTTAACTTTAAGCCCCAACTTGTAATTGGCAGCATTACAGCTGATGAAGCTTGGGTTACCTGGACACCACCGGGTTGCCCATCAGTCCGTAACCACAGGAAGGTGCACGAGCCAACGTGGGGCCAGAACAGGTGACACTGTGTGGAAAGGAAAGCTGCAGGAGCTAGAGGGTCAGAGGGACGAGCTGGTAATGCTGCCAATTACAACTTGTAAGCCCTACCCCGAGGAAGGAGCGCTGTTCTCACCCCTTTCCCTGCAGCCTGTACACTCAGTTTTAGTTCTTGCCTTCACTTCCCAACATGATGCGTTGCCTCTGCCCGTGTTTCCCTCCCTGCAGCGTGTGTAGTGCCTCTGCTGTTCTTTGTTGACTCTGATCTTCCTCTGCCTTTACATCCCACACCGTTTCTCCTTGTGGCAGTGGAGCCTCAGCGAGCTCTGCAGTCCCCACTTGCTGCAGGTGACTTCCTTTCCTCGACAAATTCAAGCAGCCTTGTCAGAGGGTAGCAGAGCGGCTTCCACGTGCCAGCTTCTGAAGTTTCTCCCAGCCCCTGACAGCCACCTGCTCCCTCTGCAGCGTACTGGGCAGGTTCAGGCAGCCCCAGGCTTTAATTTGCCACATTTCCAGTGACAACTCACTCTATCACAGCTCACCAGCTGCGCAGGGCAGCTTGTCTGCTGTCTGTCTGTCTGTTGTGCCTGTATGTAGGAAGCAAGCCTGGCAGCAGCCGCTGGGACCGGTTGTTCTCCCCCCGTCAAGCCCAGCTCTCCAGCTGGGTGATGTGGGTGCAGCACCGAGGTCTTCACTTCAGGATCTCCACCTTCTCTTTCTTCTGTTGTTGTTCAAAGGGACTATAAAATGATATCATTATTTTAAGCCAGTAAAGCAGCCTGAGGAGGCTATGCCTGACATGCTGTTATCATTACGAGGCGTCATCCCAAGACGGAAAGTGAAGGCTCGAGGTCAATATTTTTCCACAGCAGGATCACGTATCTCCGGGGCTTTGTTTCCAGTTAAAACCAGCATGGGAAGTTCAAGTCAGGTAACGTTACGTAGCTATAGCTTTTGTGCTGAGCAGCTGGTCCCAAAAGGCACTGTTGGACCCCACGTAAGCACTGCAGGATTTCGGTCAGTAATGTTTATGCACAGATCAGGTGTGCCCAGCAGACCTGCACCACACATGCTTGGGAACAAGCGAGGTTTGCAGAGCCCATAGCTGTTTCCTAACATGTAGGATTTAAAGCACCTGAGACAAAATTTTTCTAGTACTGTCCCATGGCTTGTCCTTAATTTGAGGGCACAGACACAGCAATGCCCTTCTGGATGCCGTGGTTGCCTGATGAGTAGAAATGCAACAAGCAGGAGGTGCAGCAGCACTGGAAGTGCATCCCCGCTCATCACAGGCACCTGGCTTCTGCCTTCTGTGCAGCTGATTTTACTCTTCTCTGTATTTATTTCTAGATACCGTGAGAAGCTGCGTAGCAAAGTTGTTCTTCAGCTGTCCCCTGAAGGGCCACTACTGCCTGTACAGTAAATCCAGCTTCACCCTCGTCAGCCGGCAGCCCCCGCTCTGGATCCACATCATGTTTCTCTTCCAGCAGGTGCGTGCGGTGCAGATGAGTGGCACCTCTGTATTTCTCGTGTTGTACCTGGAAAAAATGTTGTAGTGGTTAATCTGTCGAAATGTGCTTCTAATCCACGGTGCTGTTAATGTGAGTTTTTGTGAGCCTTGTGATTTCTCAGGGAGCTGTCAGGTTTATTGTGGATCTCACCACGGTGGGTACGTTACAGCAGGTTGAAGTGATTTTGCAGCTGACGGATTTCTATCGAATGTAACAAATTCAAACTGTCTGTAGGGATTCCAAAGCCTAAAGAGCACAGTGTGGGGCCAAACCTTGTTGGCCTGATTCAGGCAAAGCTTGCAGCAAGTCCTAGGTGCCGTCCTGCTGCTTTGCACTTGAACAGGAGAAGCGCAGTTGGTTCGTGTGGAAGCAAAATCAACCCCAGAGACTTCAGGTGCTGTTCAGGGGGCAGCACCCTCTGGAATTATTTTTTTTTTTTTGCTCTGGAAGTTTTGACTGAGCAGGAATTGCAAATCAGATCGGTGCTGTTCACCTACCAGCCCTAAAAGTACTGTCCTACTCTTCATGCCACTTCCAAATGCGGCCCCTTACTTGGATGTGTATGGGATTTCCTAATAGGTTACAAATAGTGTGAAATTGTAAAAGAATACCTCACCTTCACAGTTCAAGATGAAACGAAAGGTTTCTGTAATAAAATGATTAAGTTTGTTTTCTTATCCTTTGTAGAATTGGCCATTGCCATTCACCCCACCCCACTGCAAACTTAGAAATGCAAAGGATTTATCTGAAACTTAAAACATGCTTAGTGAGTTACTGTGAAGTTAACAGGCCAGGTCACTCCTCCCTGTGTTTGTTCCTAGAAGTAAATACAGAAAATGTTTTTTTAAAAATCCAGTGTGGTTGTTACTCATGGGTAACAGACAACAGGAAGGAGAGGTCAGAGAAGAGAGAAAAGGAAGCAGAAAAGGGCAGCAGCAAAACCAAGAATGAGAAGATGATAGGGAAGGAGAAAATAAAGGGGGTGAGGGACTCCGTAAATGAAAGCCTGGAGGAGGAGGTTGAATTTAAACAGAGCCTAGAGAGATTAAATAAATTATGTTACGAATGTAACATTTTGTTCTCAATGAGAGCAAGGGAAACAGATGTTGAGAAATATGTGCACAGCACTGCAACACACAGAGCTGAAGGAGGAGAAGTGGACACGAGGAGGACAAGCACCTCGTTCGCTGCCCCAACCCCACCACCGACCCTCGCCCCGCTGGTGCTCCGTGGCTTCACCCAGTGCACCAACGCTGCACTCACTGCTCACACCCACGGTCCTTGCTGCCCCCTGAACATCTCCACCTGCCCTGGCCAAACCCTGCTTCCTCAGGATGCTGCCCAAAAAGCTCTTAACCAATGCTTCCCCAAAGCATCCCTGCAAACGCAGCACTTCATGCTTTCTCTTATGAAAAAAGAACTCTGCACCCAAACCTGCAGTGCATCGGTGTGGTGCCTCATGTGAGCTAATTTGTTTGTTTGTTTGAAATCCTAAAGCTTTTATGTGCGGGACACCTAACGATGATTAAATCACACTGCTCTGAATTTGGCCCTGGAAAAAATATTATTTACGTCTGTGAAATTGCACAAGAGATAAATTTGACATAAAATATGTTTTATAGTGTGTTAATAATGAGTTAAATGAAAGACTGGTGATAAAAATGTAGCTTTCAGCAGACTTGTCATAGATTAACAGACAGCTAATACACAGTTTCTGCAGATCTGTACAAGTTACTGTATTTTTACTCTCTTCTTGCCAGTCACGCTATATTCTGCTGGACATTGCATTCTGCAACTGTAGAAACAAGAAATATTTTTCTCGGAGGTCTCCAGAACATATCCTTAATTTCAAGACCCTGCTTTTTATTTAATTTCAAAAATTTTAACGAGTAGTTGTATCATGTTTCGAAACCCTCAGATGGAAGTTGTGAAACTGCAAATTATTCCTGTGTTCTCAGCTGAGCAGCTTTTGGCCAGGAAGATGAGCATATTTCAATGGAGAGCTGAGAGAGGAGTTGTCGTACAGGAAAGCTATTATCGGTTAAAGGAAGAAAATCAGAATAAGGGTGAATAGAATAGAGCAGTTACTCGATAGACAAGGTGCTTGATTTCCCAGATTCATTCATTAAATCATCCCATACTGCGGTAGGATTTGGGGTTTGATTTGTCTCGTCAGGGTGCAGCATCACGCTGGCAAGCGAGCCACTTGCCTGCCGTGGCCCCTTCCAGTGCCTTCCTGGCAGCTGTTCATAAATTCACCAAAGCCAGGTTAATTGGGCTGCGGTCTTCCCGTGCCAGGTGCTGCCTCACGCTGACTGTTTCTCAGCTTTAATTTGCACAAGGTGATCCAGCTGCTTCTGACAGCAGAGCTGGAAAAAAAAACGCATCTCCCCGACCACACAAAAAATGCCTGCTGACCACTTGCTCAATACCTCTGGTTACGTTACGTGCTCTGAAGCAGGAGCAGGCGGCTTGCTCAGGCAGAGCAGCTTGCAAGAGGGTTTGGCCATCCCCGTGCAGCACTGCCAGCTCCACTCAGAGCCTACAGAGCTCATGCAGAGGGGGCTCAGGGTCTGGGGATCCCCAGGCTGGCAGGGGGTGTGCAGCCCAGGAGGTAGGGGGTAGGGCTAGGGCTTGGGCTTGGGCTGAGGAATTGGGATCGGCAGGCTTCAGTTCAGAAAGAGAACAAGGAACATCCACCCAGGAAATCTACGTTAACAGGACATAGCACACGTTGTGAAATCAAGTGTTCAAAATACGGAAAATCAGATTTGCTTGTGCACTGTTAACTTGGCTTCTGCGTGCAGGCACATTTTTTACTTACAAGATCATGTAGTAGATGTAGTGGAGGAATAATGCTAAGCCCTCCTAACTGCAGTGCTCTTCTTTTAACACTGACTTTGTGTGCAGTGGCGCTGATCATCTCTTTGCATCTCTAGTAAATGGCATCTCCATGTGTTCTCCACAAAGCAGCCCATCACTGAGATGTACATCTGTGGAGTTCTACCTTGCTTACATTGCCACAGAGCAGCATTTGCATACAAACATGGCATGCAAGCTGCTGTGTGTAGTAGTAGCTGATATATAACGAGCCAAGGACCATACATGGTCATACAGCGAGCTGAGGACCTTAGAGACGTGTAATGTACAATAAAAAAGCCCCAGAAGCAAATTAAATATGTGGGCATTTATCTAACTGTGTGCATATCGATCCTTCATAATTCCTTATAGAGAAATGAACTTATTCCTGTTTTTTTTTTTGCATGGCTGTCCCACTATGAAATAAGAACAAGATGCTGTTTGTTAATGGCCAAGTAAAAAATGCTTGAAATGCTGTTTTCAACATTTTCTTCAGAGCTTGTTCGCAGAACCTTTGTCAATACAGAGTAATTCTGTGCAAGTCCTCAAGGCCCTGTGGGAGAAGACACAGCTGAAGGGGACACACAGTTTTGAAACTGCCATGATCCAGTCTACATTTCCACACCAAAAGGTAAGCATCTCTGAACCAAGCTTACTGATGTGCCAAGTCCTCTTGTGCGGGGTGACCATATGGCAATTTGCAGTGCATGCCTCTGGCTGCCCTTTATAGGAAGCACTTGGCTTGTGGGGAGATTGGGAAACGTTTCCCCAGCCATTATATTTTCCGCAGAGGGTCCACGGTGTTATTTTGTGTGGTGCTTTGAAAGATCTCCAGGCTTCTTCTCCAGCCACTCCTACACGCTTCATGTGGATTGTTCCCAAGGTGATGAAAACTAGTGATGCTCCATATGGAGTTTTTCCTGCTCACAGTTTTAAACTCCAGATTCAGATTAGCTGCCATTATGGGCTGTTTGGCTGCCACTAGGAAATTCAACTAGTTAAACACAGACTTGGATTTTATGGAAACGATCATTTGCACGTGCACCATTAGTTACCCCCATCAGTTTAAAAGATTACTCTTTCAAAGCTGTTTACTGTCTCCAGGATTTCAGGGAACGCTATTTCAAAGCTATTAATCAGGCTCTTGGAAAAGAACGCTATAGGATTGTAAAACAAATATCTATTTACTCCCAAACATCTCCATCCAGTGAAATTGGATGAAATGAATTGTCAAACATGATTTTAAAATACTCTCTCTCAGGATATTTTGAGGCATAGAAATGTCTGACTGAATAAGATTAATTTACCAAGGTTATGGGTGATTTAAAAACAGGAGTTCTGTTAGAAACACCTTCTGAATCTCCAAGACAGCGTTGCGTTGAAGTGGGAACTGCCACTGCAGCTTGTGAGGGGAGCGGGGTCCCCACGTCTGACACCCAGCTTGTGGGCCAGTTTGACTTAGACACAGTGCAGCTCACACTAAGTCTTTTAGCTGCTTCTGAAATCCTTGCCTGAGTCATCCAAAGGCATTAGAAATGTCTTTCTGCTCAGGAGTGCCTTAACTTGAGTCCGTGCCAAAAGCTAGTAGTCGAAAGTCGGAGCTGGTGGAGTGTAGAAGAGTTTGGGGTGAATAAAGAGCTTAGAAAAGAGCACGCTTTCATGGCTAGAATTAGATGTAGTGCCTCGTGTGCACAAATTCTGCAAAATACGTCCAACACCCTAGAAACGTGATTAGTCTCCAGCGCATCAGTTGCATAATCCTACTACTGTTCAGATGCTAGCATTTGGCCTATTTTGGGAACTTTCATCACTGCGTAACAGGATGAGTATCTCTGAGTTCCCAAAATAGTGGAGCTGGAAAATGAGATACTGATCTTCGCTGATTTCATGAATGAGGCAGAAAACAGAAGTTTGGAAACTCCAGAAGCTGCAGACTAATTTACTCAGTGATCTGAAATTTGACTTTGAGAAGTTCTTCCCGCAACTAACAGAACTTCAAATACAGCGAATGAATTGACAATATTGCTAATATTATTCCTCTTCCAGTCATGCAGAATGCAAAATTCCAGGTGTGGTCGTTTCAGCAAACATAGCGCTTTCCCTTGGGTTTTGAAATCAAGAGATTTCAAAACAGGATGGTTGAAATCCACTGCAGTATCAATGTCCTGTGTTACGTTCCAGCTTTACGCCTTGTGTTGCAGTGACATCTGAATACCTGCACTGGGTTTGAGGAACCCGGGTGATGTGGGAGCATGTGGGGAAATCTCGGGGGCCAGCAGCCACCAGGAACCTCTGTGACGCTTTGCTGCAACCCCTGCTCTGCAAAAAATGCATTCACAATTTTTTTTTGATATGTATTCTAAAGAATGTTGTAAACCTGGAGAAAAATCTATTACATCACGGATTTATTCTGGAGTAAATTCTGAGAAATGCTTTCAGATTTAAATCACTGACAGCTATCTGAATTTGGCTGAGCTGTGTGTGCGAGGCATTGCAGTGAATACCTAGCTTACAGAAAGAATGTCCTGTATCACCGGGCAGCGTGTTCATGCCACAAAAAATATTTATACAACACAGCTTAAAACGTGCCAGAAGTAAAGCATTTCCAGATGTACATCCTTACAGATTTCCGTTCGGTTGCTTCATAGTTCTTTATCAAAGTACACGCAGGCCACATTATAAAAGCTCTGCTGGTGTGAGCCCTTTGCAGAAGTCTTTGTGTTGACTCATGCTGTGTCAGAGCAGTGACACAGTGACTACTTTACAAGCCCCGTGTGATTCTCTAAGAGAGCCCTTTGTTGAGCAGTGTTGCAAGAGAATAATTAACATTTTTAAGCCGTTGTTAGTTCTGTTCTTCCTTGCCCTTTGTTTGCTATCTCAGTTTACGCAGCAGAAAGAATTGCCACATTTTCACAATGGAGTCGCTGAAGCTTTCAGGATGATGTAGGGAGAGGATGAGATAAATCTCTCCTCTCCAATTAGGCTTTTTTGTTTCCCTGTGCTTCACCTCCTAAAATAAGTGGCTCATTTGAGGTGTCCTAGGAGTACGGAGTGGGAAAGGATGACTGCTGCGTTGATATTTCCCTGATTGCCTCTCTCACTGCTTCAGCTCACTGCAGCCACTGAAAGATTTTTCACAGGATGGCAAATGCCTGCTCTTTTTGTGCAGCTCCGTCCACGTGTGCTTCTAATGACCCGCACAGACCCGCTGAGAGCAGTGCCACCAAGCATTTTGTCCATCCTGCGGCCCCCCAGGGATAGCTCTGTGCTGCTGTCCCCTGCTGGGAGACTTCACCCCTCCATCGGGGACCAAGGGGCTGGTCTGTCTGTCTGTCCTGCTCCCCGAGGAGCCAGCTGTCCTGCCCTGGGGGGCAATTCTGGATCCCACACTATGCGTGAAGCATCTGGAGGGAGGCGGTGGGCGCCCAGACCACCAGATCCACCACTGACATACCGGGGGGAGAAATACGGAGAGAGGCTGCACAGCTCTCCTGTTACACAGCGCAGCAGCCAGCTGAATTCCTTGCATGCATAAAATTCCTCTTTGGAGGACAGTAAGAACTTCATCAATGCATAATGAGCAAATTAATCAAGTTAATGGGCACCCCCAGGCCTTCAGCAGGGCACCGAGCACTGGAGGGACGCTGCCAGAGGAGGGGACCGGCAGGAGCACCAAGGAGCTGGGCCACTCGTCTCCTGCACGAGGATGGAGAGAAGAGCCGAGCCTGGCTCTGCTGCCCTGCAGCCCCCTCTTGCAACCAAAGCCAACGTGTGTCCGAGCCCTTTGACATCTGGCTGTGGTTTTCCCCTGTGCTGTGAAGCCCATTTTCCCTACTGGAAAGGAAAGAAAGCCTTTGTTGTCTGGAGCTCAGGTGATGTTAGTCCTGCTCACGTGCTGCCTTGCCAGTCTTTAAGACAGCCTGAAACCCACCGGGACCCTGGGCTAAGGCTCAGAGAGGGCACTGGGGGCAGCTGGTGCCAGGAACTGTGTGCCAAGGAACTGTGTTCAGGTTTTTTCCTGGGGTTAGAGGCTGGGGAGCAGAGCAGCCGTGCTGCTGGGTTTCACAGAACTCACAGGCTCCTGCTTTCTCATTCCCTAAAGCTTTTGAGATGGAAGCAAATGGAAAAGGCCTGAATCAGACAGTTCTGCCCTCTGTACAGCCTTCAGTGGGCGGAACTCGTGTCCCTGGCAGGAGAGGGTATTTGTCCCATTTACTGTGTAAATCCGTGTTTTCTTTGGGCTGCTGTGTGCGGTATTACAGATCTCCGATGATGCCAGGTAAACAAATAGGAGTGTTCCCTGAGTGGTCTTGGCAATTCCTTCTGTGTAGTGAGAGACTCGGTGTTATTTAACATCGACATTTATCTAAATGCAAGATAACAGTATTTTTTGGAAATTATACAGTGTTTTAAGTGCCTCATGAGCATCTCCTGGCTTTTCCCATCCTTGAAGCTGCAGGTGTAGTCTCTGTAGGTTTTTCATCAGGTCGGACATTACATTTATTTTGGATAATCCTTACTTTACTTTGCCTAATCCTTACTTTCCTTACTGCTATCAGTGGAAGAATAGCATCGCGTTTACCTGGGTGTGCTCTGTGTAAGATAACTCAGTCCTGCTGGCATTTTTTTTTTTGAGACATTCATATTAAACATTCGTATTGGTGCTTCTTGGATGGGGCTGGATCCAGAACTTCTTTCTTAACAAAAGAAATAACAACAAAAGGCACGGTGGGCACCTGCTGCGCTGGGGACCCAGGCAGAGCGGTGGCACTGCCTTGTGGTTTGTTGGGAAGGTCCCCCGAGGGCTGGAGGTGATGCAGGAGGCTCTGCTGGAGACAAACCGGGGCTGCTGGGGCACAAAGGATCAGAGCCCAGTCCCCTGCCTCCCTGACGTGTTGGGTTAGGTGCTGCTGGTGATGAGGGAGGTGCAGGGACACGTCAGCTCCCGCTGCGACGGGGGCTCCGAGGTGCTAACTGCAGCCGTTCACCATCTGAGCGCCTTTGTTTTCTCTCCTTGTTGGCCCAGGACCTGGACCACGTGCAGATGCACCTGGAAGAAGTGAGGTTCTTCGATCTGTTCGGCTACAGCGAGGAAGCGGGGACGTGGCAGTGCTTCATGTGCAATAACCCTGAAAAGGCAACGGGTGAGTGCTCTGCGAGCCGTGGCTGGGCTGCGGCGTGGCTCTGCTCTGTGCAGGAGTGGTGCTGGTGGCAGAGGCTGTGCCAAAAGTACAGCAAAGTGCCCAGCGTAGCACTGACAGTGTCTGTTTTAACTGGAATTCTCCATTAAACTCCTTCTGTCTCAGCATTTCTGCTGAGAGAGAGAGTCAAACACAACCCTTATTTGGTGTATGCTCATAGGGACACCATCCAACATTAATGTGAACCCATAAATCTGCACGGCTGCTAATGCCTGGGGAGTGGGAGGGATCTGCACCCATCTTGCAGCACCAGATAAAGGAGTTGCATCTGCTGGACCACGTCCCAGGTCCACCGGAGACTGCCCAGGTGCCACGCATCAGGGGATGTTGGCATAAGTGCTGCAGCCAACTCATGTCCTCCTCAACTCACAGGGCATCCCGAGGAGCGGTGGCCAAGGTTTTCCGCATAATTATTTATTTTAATATAATTGAGTCCATAGTGCACATTTTAAGAACAAGGCAACTCTTAAGAACAGCCATAATACTGAAACTGTGTTAGAAAACAGGATGAGGGGACAATAAACTTTGTCCAAGGTAAAAGATTCTGGTGATTTATGGGTTTTGAAGCTCTCTGCTACCCATGTGTTTTAGATCAGTGCACTGAAATTCAGAGGATGGCCTTTTTCTTAGATTTTCTTGCCACACTGTGATAGCCTGCACAATTCTGGCCAAGAATTCTGAGTATTCTGGCCAAGCCTTTGAAGAATTTGCTTTTTCAGCTCTTTATCTCAACAGCTAACATCTCTTTATATTTCATCAACCTTGAATCTAGTAAGTCTTGTAAGCATGGTGGCACAGCTGTCTATGCTCATTTCATGGGGTTTTTGACCATTTTCCTCCTTCCACAGCTCCCAGGTGGAACTCACCTCCCACCAGAGGAGTCGTGCTTTGAGCTGAGATTTCACCTCAGTACGGTGGCCGTGCTGTGGCTTGTCCTTCACATCAGTGTTAGATGTGTGTCAGGCCACAAGGACAGAGTCTGTCTGAAAAATAACCTAACAAAACAGCTTTGTTTTGAACTTTCAAGAACTCAGTGTGCCCAAAAAGAGGAGTGTTCGTGGCAAGTTACTGATTGTGCTGGTGGGGTGGCTCTGTTAGTGCCAAGGGACTGCACAAAGGTGGCAAAGTCAGTCCTCGGAGTGACATGAGGCACTGTGTTCTTGTTGATGCCATGGGTTTGGCTGTTGGCACTAGTCTGGAGACACGAGAGGACCCCGTGAGAGTGGTGCTGGGGCTGGGATCCCGTACAGGCAGTATGGGGCTGGTGAACTCAGGGCTCTGAACACAGGGGGAACAGCAACGAGAGACCCCAATGCCAGGCTGTGATTCCCAGTGAACTCCTTGCTCTTGGGTGAGTAGAGCAGGAGCGTGCAGACGTGGGGACGTCTCTGTGCTGCTGACAAGAGGCTCTTGAGTCTGTTCCCAGAGCACTTGAGCTGACATCTCGAGTAGCATAAACCGTGCGTGGTGCCGGGCGCTAACAGCCCCCGGGAAGTGGGAGCTGACGCGTGCCCTGGAGCACCCGTGGCAGGGTTTGGCACACTTCTGCCCTGCTTACACATCATTGTGCTGGGCTGGGCTGGCACAAAAAGGGCTTGGGTTTGGCGCAGAGGTGTGCCAGAGCAGCAGCTCTTGGCCAGATGGGTGCAAAGCGTCCGTCTCCATGCGACAGGAAAATGTGCCTCCTCACAGCCTGTCCTTCCCAATCGCTTCCTTCCTTACTGCTTCATGCAGGTATCTCCACGTGCCCAAACCCAGCAGTCATCTTCACCACTGGTTTTATCACCCTGTTCATATCTATAGGGGTACAGCCTCCTTTGGTGACCCTGCCACCCGCCTGTCCCCACTGCCGCAGCTGAGGAGGGGAGACCTTAATAAATATCAGCATCTACAAAATCACCATTGACTCCCAGATTTGGAGCCAGGGCTGTGAGTTATGGGGTGCCTTCGGGGATGGATGGGAACAGGAGGAACTGAGCACACAACATTTTTGGGCTGTAACTGTCTGTTCTTTTTGTAAGCCATTTCTTTGTCTCAGTTTAAAAAAAAAATAATCAATCAATTGCACGGCACATTGTGAATATCACAGCTTGCCTCTCGAACCTCAAGGCCTTCAGAAGTCAAAGAAAATGAACTATTTAATGGGTCAACACACGTGAAGGGAATACAGAAGGTAGTGCTTCGTGGGACAAAACCTGCAGGTGAATGGGCAGTTCCTAGCACTGGAGATGCAGGTCTGGGTTAGCTGGGAGAGGTCGTGCCAGAGACACTCGGGGGTCTTCAGGGATTTATAAGATGTGACAGAAAACAGAGGGCTCAGAGATCTCCCTGAGCGTGTAAGAAATGTAAAGCTGTGAGGCATCTTTCATCCTCATTCCACAGTCGGACGGACCCTGTTGAAACCCACCAGTACTTCTGAAAGACACACAAAAAATAATTTCTCCCTCTCAGCAATGCTGTTTAGCAACCCAATTCTTCTTAAAGAAGGAATTCAGAGGGAAATTCTTTTTCTATTATTTTCTTTTGTTTTCTGTTAATGTCGGGTTTTGTTACATTTTTTGGATACCGTGTTGCAAGATGCCATTTATCCCCCAGACTTAGGGAGGGATTATGCCTTAAAGCCTGGCTCTTGCCTCGGGATGCCAGCTCCGTGATGGTTTTTGCAGATGCAGTGGGGAAGCTTTGCGGAGCCGCGCTCTGCTGGGAGGCTGAGTTAGCAAGGGAAGAGGCAGTGGCAATTAATACAGAGAAAGTTTGCCTATTTCACATGCATTCTTCTGGCTTTAAAGCATTATTTAGGCAACCACACTCTTCCAGAAGAGCTGTTAAATCATCCGGATTTTTTTTTTTCCTGCTACCCCTGAGCCAAGGAGGGAGAGAGCATTCCTGCGAACCCTACTCATCTGCCCACATACACGTACGTGCCCTAACTGTGCGGCTGGTCCCAGAGCTAGGGAAGCCAAGTTGCACTATTTTATTTTATTTTTTTTTAACAATAACCATTCAAGCAAGGACGTAAGGCATCTGAAATTTTAGTAAATACAGTGTGCCTCTTGTTAGGAAAAGCTGGCTTTTAAGAGCTTCATTTCAACATAACCTTCTGTATTGACAGTTGGCTTCACAAGCTCTTGCACAAAAAAATTCAGTAAAACCACTTGATAGCCTGTGAGGGAATTGCAGTACATTCCAGATTCTGGAAGCTTACAAAGAAATTGCAGTAATCCCTGTGGGCTGCAGAAGAGACATTGTGCCCATGGGCAATGATTCGGGTAAAACTGAGGGGTTTTTATGAATTCCTCCTTAAAAAAGCAATTCACTCAGAATAGCCTACACCATATTAAGTTCTGAATACATTTATCTTTTGCTAGCAGTGGTGATTATCGAGTGAACTGGAATATCCCAGCTATAATGCTTGCTTGAAAATTATAAAAAGTGGCATTCAGTAATGTGTCCTTTCCAGGTTTTCAACAAAACCAAATGTGATAATTAATGAAAGAGAGCCAATCCATATTCCCTTAGGTTAATTGCATTTATCTTCTTCTGCTTACCACCCACATGTTTCATTCTTTCAAGTTAAGAGCAGCTTATTATCATTGAGATCATTCATGATTGGGCTGAATTTTTGTGGATGGCTTTGTTTCATCAAATGGAAGATTGAATACTTTTTTTTTTTTTTTCTTACTTGAGTTCATCTTGCAAGAGTTTGGTTTTGGTTTTGTTTTTTTGTTTGTTTTCTATTTATTCACTACCCAAACTACTTCAAGTTTGATGCAGTGTAGTTCTGCAAAGAAAGCAAGATACGATCAGGAGAAAATAATTCCAACTTATGTCATGGAGGACTCTTACATCTATGGGTACTATTCAGGGTTAAATTGATTTTGTAGCTGGTCTCTCTTTCCTGAGATGGTTTAAGAAGCAATGGGTATTATAGCAAGTAATTATTCATTTTCAGCTTAGGCAATAGTTTTAGCTTTATTGGGTGTTCTTCAGGAAAATAAAAATGTAATGAAAAATATATAGTAGATAGTTTGAATCCTTCAACTCCTTTTTTTTTCTAGCTAGAGATCTCATGATATGTCAGCACACCACTGCGATTTCAAACCCAGAGGAGATTGTGTGATCACCTGGTTTAACCTTCTCTAAAACAACAGCTAAAGAATCCAGTCCGATAATGCTTATGTCAAAGAATTTTCTCTTTGATCTGTATCACTTCAGTGTATGTTTCTAAAGATGTCTAAACCTGTTTTTTTAACAGTCAAGTGAAGGAGAACCCGTGAGTTGTTGCTCAGGTAAATTAACCTCCTGTTAAAACATGGGCTTATCTCCGGGCTGTCTCTCAGACCCGGATCACGTTAGGCCCTTCCCTGTTATGAGAAAAATCTCTGTGTAGATTTTATCGTGTCGCATCTTGAACTTTGCTTAGGAAATTAAAGAGAATGCACTTCATTAGTTTCCCATGATGCGAATAATCATATAAAAACTCTTGTATGACTTTCCTGAAGTCTTCTTAGTTTGTCTAGATTCATGCGAGGTGAAGAAATCAAAATGAGACAGAGGGTTTCCAGCAATCGATGTGTGTGTGAGGAATGTGCACGTACCCATTGTCGGTTGTTTGCATTTTTTAAATTATTCTAACTGTATTAAAAATGCAGGTATTTCCATGTGGTAAGCAACGGGGCCACCAGCGACTGCATTTGGTTTTGGCTAGAGTTCAGAGAGAAGAGGAACTGCATTTCTGAGGCAGGACGGGTTTGCTCGGGTGCCCCTTGCCAACAGAACCCTGTGCACTTACTCCCACTTTCTGCACACCGTGGGCTCAGTGGCCACAGTGGTGACCAAGTAAAATCCCAGTAAGGACCAGGACAGGCTGCATCAGGATGCCTGGGGACGTGGCAGTGGCCTCATGCCTGCGGGGAGGTGATCAGGAAGGTAGGGCCAAGCTCTTCCAAGGGTGCAAGGGCAGGAGACAAGAGGTATAAACTGGAACAAGAGATGTTCAGGCTGGCTATAAAGGAAAACTTTCCCACCGCGGGGATGATCGAGCATTGGAACAACTTGCCTGGAGAGGTTGCTGAGATTTTCAAGTCCCAAATCAATAAATCCGTGAGCAACCTAGCCTGACCCCAGTGCTGACCTCGCTTTGAGCAGGAGGTGGGATGAGGCACCCCTTGAGCTCCCTTCCAGCTGAATTATTCTGTCATTCCGTGAAGCTAACCGCAATCAAAATAAGCAAAAGGACTTAGAAAAATATTGGAAAAGAGCTTCATTCTTATCTTTTGTGAATCTTTTTCTTCTAATCAGCCCCTCAGACATACTGGCATCTGCTTCATTATGACAACTTTGGAAGCTGACAGCGGAATTCCCCGTGGACTTCTCTGTGGATGTACACAAGAAGTGCTCTGTTATCCCTGGTTCCAGCCACTGAGTGCTTAAAGGCAGACCAGCATTTCTCTAGTAAATCCAGTGTTTGAAAGATTTTGGCCATAAATATCCAATCTGGGACAAAATTGCACATCAACTTCCTTTCTCATGCTGTTTTCCTGACCACCAGCCATCTCAGTATCTTCCAGTGCAGAAAACTTTGTGCTTTAAAGCTTCTCAGTTTGGCTTAGAACATGTTCTGCACTGGAATTGGTATCAAAGCTGTTCCCTGGCACCAGGAGCCAGGTAGGTGTACAAGACGTTGAGCAGTTGTCTTTTCATGGCAAAACTGTGTTTTGCTGTATCTAGATGTTTATACATCTGCCATCAAGGTCTGAGAGTTACTGTACACATTATGAATTCTTTGTAGTTCTCATTTAGAAGTAAAACTCCTACCCTGCCTTATCCTTTGCTCTCTGACTCACTGAGTGGGCTTTGTCGCAGCAGTTCTGACACTTTCTCTTGGGAGGCGATATGGAACCGTGCCCTTTTTATCTCCTCCATGCTACTGAGATAGTATTCCCTGACGTCAAACTTCATATTCTAACGGTGGCAAAATATCCTCCACCAAGAGCCTGCACATGTGAATGGCAAATAATGGGAACGATGGAGGTATGAGCCTGTAGGTTGTTCAATTAATTCCCAGCCCCAGCTCCATCATTCCCAGTGGTGTTTCTGTGCACATCCCCAGCAGCCAGCTGGGCCACTGTCAGCAAAGAGGTGTTGCAGAGGCACCCCATCCCTGCATGCTGTAACATCCTTGTGCCCAAGGAAGGCTTTAAATCCCCTCACCTTTTGACAACAACATGCATTTTTCTTGATCCGATCTCCAGGATTTTCACATCAGCTGAATATTGATCTCCAAACTGCCCCTGCCCCAACCACACTTCTCTGGAAGGCCCAGGACAAAAGCTTGCCAGATGAGGAAATTTCTTGAACAAAGGAAAACGTGTATCTGTAGTAGTTTTGAAACCAATATTTAACGCAGTTGAAAAGTTGTTATTAAGGGGCACGCTGTAAAACGTGGCTCTGTCCCACTGGAAAGCATGTTGTGAAATTGGTGCAGCCCCAAACCAACTTCCCCGTAAATTTGTGCGGTTTTGCAGTGACAAAAAATTGCTCGGGGAGAAAATAAGCCTCTGTTTTACTGTGTCAGGTTGGGTGTTGTAATGCATCAGTGCTGGCATGAAAATCTGCAGAGACGAGCTGCCACGTCGAGCTCGGAGTGCTGTGGGGAGAACGACCTCTTTATCACAGAAATCTGGGGCGTGCTTCCCCATCGCGGCTGCAACTTGGCCACCCCCATCTTCATTCAGCGTATCTCCTTCCAGAAAATCGCTGTCTGCAGAGACAGAAATATTTGTCATCTTTCATGAGGAAATTGAAGTAGTACGCACTGAAGACCCCCAATGCCTGCAGCTCTGCCAATACAAACAGCGCTGGGGAAAGCATACATTCTTTATCTAAATCTAAAATAGTTATCTAAATTGCGTTTGCATTGTTTCCCACTACCAGAGCAGAGGTAGCGAAAAGAGCTACGTGTCCAGAAAGCCACAAAGCCTCTGAAGCCCCAGGTGAAGCCCAAGAGCAGCAGCAGCGCTGCCTGTGGTGGCTGCCCCTGGGCACCGCGCTCACCTCGTGTCCTCCCGAGGGCCTCGGTGTCACAGCAGCCCCTCTTGCTCCGGGCTCTGAAGGGCCATGCACAGATGACAGCAAAGGCTTTCGAGAAAAAGCTTTGCTGGCTAAAGCTGAACACGAAGGTATGCGAGAACGGCCAGCCAGAGGATAACCAACTATCTGACAGATGCTGGGAAGGACTCCAAGCCAAACAGCACATCAAAACACATCCGTTCTCAGGCTGCTTACGCCTTGGCCTGCTCCTCAGTCCATCTGATCCGTCCTGTCCTGTCTGACTAAAAATAGAAGAGAAAGCAGAAAAGAAGAACCAGCAGTGGCATTACAGAAGTTAAGAGTTGCTCGCTCCGTGCGCAAGGCCAGCAGCTCGAGGCTGCTCCGAGGGCAGCGTTTTGGAGCCCAGGGTGATCCTTGTGGTTGCTGGGCCTTCCTTGTGCTGGAAGCTTCCTCCTTGGGTGCAGGGTTAGGGGACACTCCTCCGGCTCCCGAAACCCCATGGCCATGGGGCTGATGGTGGAGGAGGCCCAGCCTTATAACCACACCGTGAACGAAGCGCGGGGCCTCCCAACATCCATGCAGTGCTTTGAGTTCTCAAAGTAATTTTAAACATAGCAATATTTTTGCAGTAACGACTCTATTTGGTCTTTGTAAGGGAATCTACGGAAGAAAAATCTGCGGTGACAAACCTGAGCTATTTTTCTAAGGCAGGCTGGAGTCACTTTTCAGATCGTTGTGGGAGATGAATGGACTGGACGGTGCTGAGCCTGTGTGTCTGTGTCCGTGCCCACTGCCTCCCTGCGGTTACTGAGAGCTGCACGCTGCTTATTTCTAATCACATTTTAGATGATTCATGTACAACTTGCTGTAGTGCAGTTGATCGGGGGGCAGAAGCTTTTGTTTCTCTCCTCTCCTCCTCCCTCATCGCTGACTCCTGATGTGCACTGTGTACGGGTGGCATTCACCTGCACATGGGCACCACTGCTGCTATAATTATTCCCACCCAGTTTGTTTGAAAGCAGAATTAGTGGTCGATGACATGCTAATAGTTTATCTGTAAGTAAATTTTGCCACAAGACACTAAAAACTTGGCTCTCCCAAGCGGTGACAGGGGAGGGCCCTGACTGCTCCTGTGGGGGTGGCACTGACCCCTGCGTGGGCTGAGCTGTGAGGCCCTGGCCTTTGCGGGCCAGCATCAAAATAAATCGTGTTATTTTATACATGGAAAAGCGACAGAAAGCATCACACTCCCAGCGGGTCAGTGCTGTGAGATTTACAGGGCAGAAGCACCGCTTGGTTTGCTGTAAGGGCTGGTTTTTACAAAGTGGATCACCAGCCTTAAATGACTTCTGAAATATCCCTGAAGAGAGAAGAGGGGGCTGGCAATAAACACCTCTGTCCTTACCACTGAGGGAGCCCGGTCCTGACGGAGGGGAGGGGAGGATGAGGAGGGAAAGCCGTGCTGGTGGGGCTCCCATGGGACGGGCACCTGGCCTGCCAGCCCACACGGAAATCCTGGCTCCTATCTCCCTCCATGGGGCCACAGCTGCCACAGGGGAGCTCAGGGTCAGCCCCGAGCTGTTCCTGTCCCTCAGACCCCAGAGCAGGAGCACAACAGCACTGAGCTCTGCAGAGCTATCAATTATTATCACGGGGCTGAGGAACAACTGGGAGGTGTTACGGTGGGGGAAGTACACGGGGAATAAGGGAATAATAGAAAAAAAGTGACAGGCAGAGTGGGCCGAGCCATCGGCTCCATCTGCCAGGCCTCCCAAGTAAAACATGACCAAGGGCCTGAGGAGGGGAGGGATGCAGGCTGGCGCTGACACGGCCAAGCTGCAGAAACCTCCTCTGCATCGCGGCAAAACCTGGCATGCCGAGAGGAAAGAACTAACCCCTGGCTGTGTGTTCACCTCTGCAGTGGTAAATCAGGATGGCCAGCCTCTGATGGAAGGCAAGCTCAAAGAGAAGCAAGTCCGCTGGAAGTTTATCAAAAGGTGGAAAACTCGCTACTTCACCCTGGCTGGCAACCAGCTGCTCTTTCGGAAAGGAAAATCCGTAAGTCAGAAGAACGTCAGCTTGATCCCTTTGTTTCCCTCCTCCGCATCACCATTTCCCAGAGGTTTTCACCACTCAGCTTTTTCCATGGGCTCTGTACACCACACGGCTGACTCCAGCCAAGCGCTTGCTCGCAGGGTCTGTTTATGCTTTTCTGGCTGGATCGGGAGCGTGAGACTTTGGAGAGGGCTCAGCGTGAGGCTGGCAGTGCTGCTCTGCAGGCTAATGGCTGCTGCAGCCCTCACGTCTCGGTGCTTTACCCAAACCCTGCCCGAGCATCGCCCCCGCTGCCTCCAGGCACCCAGCACCAGCTCCCAGGTGATCCAAAGCTCCTGCTTCACGAGTGCATCCCCTACTGATGGGACTCCAGTGGGATAAGCAGTAGCTCAGGGTGGGACGGTTGTGTTCAGCATGTCTAGGAAGTCAGGCCCGTCCAAGCATCTCAGGGCGGTCCCCTAAATGAAACAACAGTTCACTTTTTTTTAAAGCCTTGCCTGCTTTTGTACATTAATAGCAGTTCTTGAGGTGATGGCGTTACGACTGGTGTTATTTGTACAGGAGGTGCAGGTCTGCTTAAAGCGAGGTGATGCTGAAGTGCCCTTCTCCCAGAGGAACCAAATTTGTTCTTTCGCATCTACCCTCACCTAAATTCAGGGTAACTCTGCTGAAATTTCTGCAAAATTGTTCAAAATTTCCACCAAAACTCATGACAAGTTTGTTCTGGGCATAGAAGAGAAGGTAATTGAATCCAGTCCTCAATAATTATTACTTGTCAGTCATTAGAAGCTAACTTTCTTCAGCTGTTCACAATGAAAATTATCAAACGTTGTGCAAAATAGTCCTTTTATTTTTGTTGCAATAGTTCTCCCTTAGATAAACCAAAAATAGCAGCATCTTCCAGTTAAACCAAGCCTCAATATTTCTGGTAAAGAATGTCTTTTATTACAGAACCCTAGCAAATCTCTTTAAGCTTCTGAAATGGCTTCCTGAGTCCCTTCTTCCAAGAAACACATCAGGGCATCCAGCCTAGGAGAAACAAGTGCCTTTCACGGGGCAGTACGACCCTCCTGAGAGCAAATACTTCATAAAACGGCCTTTCCTTTACTTTCTAGCAACTTTTTCTGACGTTTGGTTGAGATCCTGAAGACGGTTCAACCCATACAAGTGTTCCAGCTTCAGTTCAGCACTGGCTGGTATTTCCTTCTTAAGGTGTCAGAATAATTGTCACTTTCCTAGCAACTTGATTGGCTTAAAGAAATGTATTTAATGGAATGGATTTAATTAGCTCTGCAAACAAGCCAAGCAAAAGTCACGTCAGAATACCTTGATTACTCCTGGGATGCCATTAGCATGTAGCAGTTGCCTCCTTGCATTTGCATTCTCGGTGTTCTTGTTAACGTGAGGAATGTTCAGCCTTTTGCTGGCAGGTTAGGTTGTCAAACAGCAGATTCTGCTTAATAGCAGAGTCTATATAGGTTAGCTGCCCTTTTTTTAGCTGGCAAACTCCAATTTTCTTTGCTTTTTCTAAAGTTGAACAAAAATATCTGGTTCCTGCGAGCAGCAGGCTGGCGTCCAGCCCCCGGGGACAGCAGCGGGGTGTTGTGCCCGGGCATTCAGTCTTTCAAGTTGCTGCGTTATATCCTGTTACTTCAATGGCTCTGTTTGTTTGCTTGTTTTGTTTTTTAATTAGAGATTTGAGTCCTGTTGTTAACCATTGCTTGGGCTACAGCCTGGGAACCCCCTGAGCCCTCCAGCTTGCGCTGTGTGCATGCCCAGAGCTGACTGCTGCAGACACCAAGGGAAAGGCTTTGCCTTGCAGCAGGGCTGGAGCTAGGACACCGCACAGAAGTGCTTCAGACAATTAATGTGCAAAAGAAGATTTTCAAATCCCGCTCTGCTGAGTGTGCCCTGACTGCAGGCGTAGGAGACAGCCAGGCTCCTGATGCTCCTCTGCAGCTGCGAGGGAGCGTGTCCCAGGCTGGGCTCGGTGGTTTCTCACGCACAGATCCTGCATCTTTGCACCCTTTTGGGGTGAAGCAGTTTGCCCCTCGGTGCCGGGGAAGTCTGGTCAGTGTCAGACAGGGAGCAGGCAACAAAGTGCTGGTGCTGGGCCAGAGAGCGGCAGGAGGGAAGGTGCCACCAGCAGCAGGGAGGCAGCGGATGCACGGAAAGCGCTGCAGTCGCGAGCACCGATGCGCCCAGGCAGCTTGAGGTGTTGCCGGTGAATGGTTCTGTATTAAAAAGGAAAGGTTTCTGCCCGGCCACATCTGGTGCTGATTGCAGTGCCCGAAGCAGCACAGGCCTTGCCTGGCTGAGCGTGACAGCTCTGCCCCTTCATCTCTGGCGTCGCTGAGCAGGGACAGGCGCCGTGTGGGTGTTTGGACTTTTCACGCTGCTCGCTTGAAAACACAAACCAAACACAGAGGAAGTATTGTGAGATAGCCAGCTGGCTGTGCCTGCCTCTTCCCAGAGTCCCACTACAAACCTCCCCTTCGTAGAAGTAACCAGAAGGACAACATTTGCTCTGCGTAAGCGATCGTATGGCCAGTGGGTGAAGGGGCGGAATTAGAAAACCAAAATAGAAGAGGTCTGAAATGAGTCCAGACTCCTGGAAAACAGTGGTAAATCCTTCCACAGAAATGTGCCTAGGGTACATTCTCAACTTTCTGTAGCAACTTGAGGTCAAGGGCTGTGTGGCCGTGACATAACATGAAGGGAGTGGATCGGTTTTGCTAGGCAGGCATCTGTGTCCGCAGGGCTGCTCACGGGGTGCACAGTTCTCTTGGTGCATGGGGAATTGATGCTGCTTGCCTGCGTGGAAGGAGCAGAAAGGTTTTGGAAAACCTGCTGTACTCCTCTTGGTTAAAAGCACAGGGAGCTCAACAGGAGAAACCTGAGCAGTCTTGACAAAGCGGAGCCTTGTGTTTAAACTTCTCATCTGGGAACCACACTTGGTATCTGTGCTCACAGATCTCCTGCAGGACACGTCTGTGACTTTGCATAATCACCTCTTACGCTCCCCGCATCACATTCCCACCCTTACCACGACGCCAAGATTTCACAGATGTACACTTTGTACGTTTTCAAACCACATTACATCTGAGCTGTGCCATGTTCCCCGCTCCCCACTGAAAAATGCCCTGACTTCCCTCCTGGTCCCGGGCCAGACACAAAGCATTTGCTCTGTTGTTACAACCAGGACAAGGAGTTGCTGCTTCCCTTGCTGGGGGAGAGCCTGAGAAGGGGGACAGCTCATCGCTCCTTCAGAGACAGACCTGGCTCCTGTTTCTCAAGGAAACACTGCTGATCACCCGTCAGGGTCGTTTAAGCTGTACCAAACGAACGTGTTTTTCTTTGTCTCCTGTGTTTCAGAAGGATGACCCCAACGACTGCCCCATCGAGCTCAGCAAGGTGCAGAGCGTTAAAGTGGTGGCGAAGAAGCGCCGGGACCGCAGCCTGCCCCGGGCCTTCGAAATCTTCACCGACAGCAAGACCTACGTCTTCAAGGCCAAGGACGAGAAGAACGCGGAGGAATGGCTCCAGTGCATCAACGTCGCCGTCGCGCAGGCAAAAGAAAGGGAGAGCAGAGAGGCCACCACCTACCTGTAGGGCTGTGGCACCTCCAGGACGGGGCAGCTGCCTGCGGGCTGCTCGAGGGGAACGGCCCCAGCCCCAGCTGCTGGGACGTGGGGAGCTGGGGGGAGGCTGTTGGCAGGGGCCAGGTTGGCCATGGGGCAGCTTTAACACCACCGGGGGACCCAGCACTGTGCCGTGTGCTGGTGTAGACGTAGCTTGCACATCCGCAAGCTAAATGCAGCTTTTTCTTCAGCCTAATTGCCTCAGGGCCAGGAGACGTGGTGAGAAACAGCCCAGCCCTGGCCCCCCTGCTCCTGAGAGATGAGGTTTCCGTGGCTTTGGACACTGCCGAGAGCATCTGAGGATGTAAGGGCTTGCTGCGTTCCTCACTCACTGTCCGTCTGTGAAAAGATCATTTTCCCTCTTATTTAATCTCAATGTACCTTACCTTTTTACTGTTTATGTGCCCATGAAAAGAAAATCATAGTTGCTTCTTTTTTCAGATCTGAGATGGGGCAATTTTAAAGGTTTAATAGTGCTGAAAAATAAAATTCTATATTACATGTTTTGCTTTTTCTTCTTTTTCCTGTTTTTTTTTTTTTTTTTTTTTTTTTTCCCTCTATTTGTAACTGAATGTAATTTAAAATAGAAATATTTCCTTTTTTTTTTTTTTTTTTTTTAATTACTTGTCTTCACTGTTCCACAACACTGAAAAATGCCCAGGTATTTTGTTGTTGCTGTTGTCACCCTCCAGTAATTCCAAAGCAGAGAAAGCACTGCAGAAAAGATGAAAAGCAAAAGAGGAAAAGAGGGAAAGAATGAGAGAGAAGTCTGTAGATGAAGAAATTGGAGATCAAAGCTGAGTATATATAAAATCTTAAACTTCCCAATCTGCCTAAAATCTAGAAAAATGTATCTTGTGGAAAAAGTTGTTTCCAAAAAAATTGCCTGTGGTGATTTTACAGACAGATGGATCTTCCGTTCAGCAGAAGAGCCCCCAGCATCTCAGAGAGCTCCTTGCAGAGCAATGCTGGGCAGCTGCTGTTTCTCCAGCGGGGTGGGACAGAAGTAACGCCTGCCTCAGAATTCACAGCCTGATCTCTGCACCGTCCCAAATATTCGCAGCTCTCCCGGTTTCATGCGAGCCGTTGCTGCTGAGCCGTGACCCCCATCAGGAGCTCTGATTTGGTTATTGGGACAGACGTGGGCCTGGTGCGGGGAGCAGAGGGTGGGAAACAAAAACAAACCAGCTCGAAGCTGGCTGGGGCAGCGTGATCCGAGGAGACCAGGCTCCAGAAGGAGCTTTCTGGTGGCAGGGATGCTGGATCTGTGCAGTGCCACCATGCTGCCCGCCCTTACTCCTGATGCTGCTGTTGAGCACCGGCCGCCCAGCCCAGGAGGCCCCCCCAGCACCCAGCTCCTTTCTTGTCCAGCTCTCCACGTGTTCCCCAAACCCTCTGAGACCGAAACAAATCCAGCAAACCCTTCTGGATGCTCTCACACTCCCTTATCGTCTGCTGGGAGTTCGTGTAAGTCGATTTTGTGTTGCTGGAGGGAGGGCTTCAAAGCCGGCCACAGGTTTGTGGATCTAAGCAAGCAATCTGCATCGCTGCTGGTGGCATCGTAGGGGAAGGAGGAAACCAGCTCCAGCCTCCCCAAGTGTCTTGGCTCTCCGGGGAGATGCTCGACGTGGTCCAGTTCCTGAAAATTCCCGTAACAGCTCCCAGGCGGAGATGAGTGCTGGATCACGAAGTGCCGCAGAGTGATGGGAACAGCTCTGTTAAAGCCAGTCACCGAAAGTTCACCCATCAAGGGAAAGCAGCTGAGGGGTTTCGGTAAAGCTTTCAACACGGCTTCCCCTAGGATCGTACTGGACAAAGTGTCCAGCCTACAGCTAAACAAAAACATCACGCGATGGGCGAGCAACTGGCTGACGGGCAGGGCTCAAAGGGCTGTGGTTAATGGGGTCACATCAGGCTGCTGGCCGGTCAGCAGTGGGGTCCCCCAGGGCTCCATTTTAGGGCCAGTCCTCTTCAATGCTTTTATAAGCGATCTGGATGTAGGACTAGAAGGTGTTTTGAGGAAATTTGCTGATGATACCAAACTGGGAGGAGCTGTTGACTCTGTTGAGGGTGGAAAGGCCTTGAGAGAGATCTGGACAGATTGGAGAGCTGGGCGATCACCAACCGCATGAAGTTTAATAAAGGCAAGTGCCGGGTCCTGCACCCGGGATGGGGCAACCCTGGCTGTACGTACAGACTGGGCGATGAGACGCTGGAGAGCAGCCCTGCAGAGAGGGATCTGGGGGCTGGGGTTGGCAGCAAGCTGAATATGAGCCAGCAGCGTGCCCTGGCAGCCAGGAGGGCCAACCGTACCCTGGGGTGCACCCAGTCACTCCGAGCAAGTCTGGTGGCATCTGCGTAGGTCACGGCACTGGAGCTCAGGGGCATAACAGGCTGGCTAATAAAAAAATCCATGGACAAGATGGGCTGCATTTCCTCATCATCATTTGCCACCTACGCATCAATTCAAGGCACCTGATCGCCTGTGCGTGCGCATGTAGGCAAGGAGAGCACGCTGCTTGTTTGCATCTAGCTCCCAGCCCGCGGGGTGCTGCAGCTGAGAATCCAGGGCACTGCTGAGTGATTCCTCTGTACGAGCATGAAGCTGCGATATGGGACAAGGCTGTGGCTGCTTCACCTGCTGCCTCGGAGCTTTGTCATCAGCACCTCGCTGTCGTCCGTCCCTCACGTCCTTCCTCGCAATCCCAGCGTGATTGGAACAATATGGAATGCATAGCTGTGTTGTTAGAGACCCCGGGGTCTGTGCCAAGAAATAATTACATAAAATAAGAAGCTTAGCCACACTTCTCCTGTCTTAAATTAAAACTTGGAATGAAATAAAAGAGAAATTCAGCTGGCAACTTATTCTAGTCATCCTCCTAAAAGGAGAAACACAGAAATCATCAATCTAGTTATGATGAGAGCAAGGAGATTTAAAAATAATAAATAAAAATTAAAAAATAAAAATCCCACTGTTGCAAGATTTCTTCTTGAACAAATGCATAAATAGCTTTTGCTGGTTCTGTTCGCAATGCCATGTACTGAAACCTTCTATCTCCGAACGGCCGCTGCCCTCTGACCAGGGCACGCTCCGGCGGTTCCCGCTGCGTCACCCCGCTTTGTGTGCTCCTCTCTGGAGCCACCGCTGCCCGCAGGGGACGAGGGCAGCGTCCCAGTGCCCTGGCACCCAGTGTCCAGGCCCAGCACAGCATCGCTGCTCCTCCCTTCCAGGAGAGGAAGGAAAGTGGCTGCCTTGCGCAACGCTCAGCACAAAGGATGTCAGTCGCACTCTGCTGTTGGGTGAATTAACCTTTGCTGAAGGACGCCATTATTCAGGAAGTGTTTGGTGAAGGAAAACAGCCTTCGTCTTGTGGAGAGGGGTGCAGCAAATGCTTTCCAAGCCCTGGCTGTACGGGATGCTAAATCCGCCAGGCGCAGCCAGCGCCGCGCTCGCTCCTGATGCACCGAGGGCAGGCTGGCAGCGGGGGCTGGTGGTGGGGCCTGGTGGTGGCACTGCCCCCAGCATGGCCATGGGATGTCCCCAGGGGATGCAGCCACCAGCGGGGAGAGCTCCCAGCCCACACCAGTGCCCTGCGGCCCTTTGGTGGCCGGGAATAGACTGGGGCAGGATCCCGGCCCGGCATCCCTGAGGAAACCAGACCCAACGCTGGATCTGGATGCTCCCGAATACCAGCAGTTCCCAGGCTGGAGCCCAGTTTTACAGATGAGCGTAGTTTCTCCTGGAAGCAAACACTGACTCATTCGAGCATTTCTGTGTAAGAAAATAATCCACTTTTCTGTGGGAGACCTGGTGTCCCCCAAGGTAGCTCCATGACTCAGGGTGTGCACGGCAATGAACGGTGTTTAACTTCACCCAGTTTTCTGTTGTTCATAAGCAAAGAGTGCTTCCTTTCAAGTGTATTTGTTCCGATATTTTCTGAAAAATCCTGCAGCTTCTTCCTGGGCAGTTTGCAGACGGCAGCTTTTGCCCACTTTCTGGTCATGGCTCTGTCCCGGCTCTGTCCCAGCAGTGTGAGCTCAGCGCCCACAGCCAGCCGACAGCAGCGCTCCCCACAAACCCTCCTGTAAAATCCTTCTTTCCTCCCCAGGGCCGAACTGACTGAGCTTGAAAACGAACTGCAGAAGGCCGGGACATTTGCTGTGCTCCACGAGGGCACAATCCCACACGCAGCCTGCCCAAGTGGGTGCGGGCCGGGCCGGAGCCTCCACAGGCCCCGCACTTCCACGCCCGCAGCCCCGCTCGGCAGCGGTTCCTAGAAATGTGAGCCATAGGTTGTACTCCCAAGCTGCCTTCCCAGGGCTTGTTTATGAGAGCTGAACCCGCTTCTGGGAAGTTTTCCAAGGAAAGTTTACCCTCCGATTCCTCCCCTGCCTCCTCGAACAAAGAGTTCTCCATCGCGTTTGACAGGAACAGAATAAAACAGGCGATAAATGCTTAGGTATTGCACACAGGCACCGCAGGCGCTGTGGGTATAAGTGGAACAAGCTGGACTTTATTTTTCACTCCCAGATTTTCCAGGTTTTCTGATCCCACAGGAACAACCTTGCCTGCCTATTGTCGACAACTCATCTAGCTCATATTGATGCTGATGACTAATCCTGCGTGGCTGAAACCCTTAGCCCCAGCGAGGTCAGACACAAAGCTCCTATTAACTCTAATAGGGCCACAGTCTTATCACGATTGCTGCCTGTCTTAGCCTTACCTTTGAAACCTCCCCCAAGCACTGCAATAATGGGACCTGTCCCCTCAGCACCAGCAGCTGAAATGGAGACACTTCCACCCTGATGTGATGAGGGCTGGGCTGCCTCTCACCCCTGCCAGCCTCGAGCATCGCCGTGGCTCAGTGACCTGTGGTGCTGCTCCTCCAGGGACACATCCACCCCACAGCAGCACCGCTCGTGCTTGGGGCAACTGTGGTGCTCCAGGCAGCTTCCCCCAGCCGAGGGGTAGAGATAAGCAGGAGATAAGCAGGTTTTGTGGCTATTGCCCTAGCAGAAACACGCCTGCGCCAGTTAGGGAGCATTTAGATTGCACCTGCAGAGGAAGTGGACGGTGATGAATTAGACGTCAAATTGCCAACACGTTGAGCTGGCTCAGTTATGCCACACATCTCCCCGTTGTCTAATTAGGTGAAGAAAGAGGCAAAACCGGACTTGGTGCTGAAATGATGTGGAGCTTTCCAAACTGCCCACGTTGGGTTGGTTGTGCCAGGATGCCCATGTCCTGGTGCTGGTCCCGGTCCCACCAGGGGATGTCCCCAGTCCTGGGGAGCCCCGATGTGTCTCATGCAGCCTTGGGGCACCTCAAGGGTCAGGTTTATTTGCTTCTGTAAGCGTGGATACTCCGGTATAAATTCTCTGCCTGTCTGCTGTGGATAAAAATCATTCAGAAGGTAATCCCGGAGTTTAATTAGCTGCAACTTTTAATACATACTGAAATCACTTGACATTTTTAGGACAGAAGTACTGTTTTGTTTAAGCAATAGCTATTGTTCAGGGGCCAAGTTTTGCTTGCTGGTCTCTGCCCTCCACTTCTTCTGGCTCTTCCTCAGCAGGGAAATCAAACTAGACATACGAGTTCTGTATGTCCTGTAGACAAAGCATGAGGAAATTAGAATCTGAGGGGTCTTTGCAAATCAAACAATGCCTTTTGTTGCCAGTAAAAAGCGTATCCAGCTTCCTTTCAAGAGAGTTAAAAAATTACCCTCTTGGGAACCATCCAAGGCTGACTTCGGTGTGGAAACCTCGCCCGTGCAACAGCCCCACAGGGCACCGTGGTGGCTGTGCCCTGCACTGGGCTCACCGGGCTGAGCCCCCTGCCCCGGTGGCACAGCCGAGCCCCAGCACCCTCAGGTGGTCAAACCTTCTCTTGTTAGTTATGCATGGAAAATATGTGTGTCCGTAAGAGGGATCTTTGTTTTTACAGTGGTTATTTTTTTTATTTTTATTTTTGTGATGGACAGCTTTACATACCCAGGTAACACTTGCAAGTGGGTACAGACACGTCCCTGACGGGCCGGCTCTTTATTGCAGGAGGAGGTGGTGTGTCACACGGCACAGAACAGCCCTGCGACCAAACATCTTTGGTTGCGATTTGGGACTTCAAGCCCATGTGAAAACACTCGTGGCAAGTGCTGTTGTTTTTCCTTTGAAGAATGTACGTGTGAAAACCCTTTGCTTCAGTGCAGGTGGTGTTTAGGCAACAGCAGAGTATGTTTTTCCAGCTGTCCGTGCCTGTGCCTGAGTTTTGACACCGAGAAGCCACCGCCAGCTTTCTGACGGCCGTGCCGAGCTCTGAGCCCCGGCCGCCTTGGCCCCGGTGCCAGCAGCGAGCGGCCGTGGGTTCGCTGCGCTCTGCGGCACCGTGTGCTGGCCGTGGAGCTGTCCCAGCCTGCGTGGCCGTGGTTCTGCCCTTCAGCCTCTCGCCTTTGCTGGCCCTTACGCCGTCTCACCTCCCTGTTCTCACACTGCCCCTCAGCAATCCGCCACGGTTGCTCTTTGTTTGGAAGGGAAGTGACTCCAAAATGGAACAGAATTCAAGAAATAAACAAAACTCTTACACCCTATCCGTGCTTAGCTGCCCCACCTGGCTCACCGGGACCCCTCTGTTCCCCCGCCCCGGCAGCAAGCCACCGGCACCAGCAGTGGGATGGGGAGAGGAGGAAGCAGGTTGTCCGCTCACACCTACGAGGTACGGCTTTAAAACATCCACTAAAACCCACACCACAGGGAATCAAAGGCGCTTTCTAAACATATCCCATGTGTGCACGGGACTGTGACTGCTCCGCTGGCTCCCTGCCGGGGGCTGTGCAGTATCTGTTTCATTGTGTTTTCGCCATGTGCCTGGCAGATTTGGATCCAGCACGATATGTCTCCGGGAAAATTGAGCCCAGCCAGTTCAGATTGCCATCAGTCGGGCTAACGGGGACGTGGAGGAGCCCCACAGCACCCCTGGTTTGTGGCTGAGGGCACCAGACACCGGTCCTGAGGGCAAGTCCTTTCTCATGAGGGTACGGCCGTGATCTTCGGCAGTGGGCCTGTGTCCATCCTGCCCACCACACCACCGTGAATATTCCCAAAAAGCAGAGATGAGCCCTGAGCCCTCAGCAGAGCTCACCGAGCACCACCAAGGGGCACGGCTGGGTGGTTTATACCAAGGTTTGAGCCCCAGGATCCTTCATTCTTCCTTCCTGCTACATGGAAGAAGGAAGGGGCCACAGGACCCTAGTTTCATCTCGCTCCATCAGCCAAAATCATCTGGAGGCTAAAAGCAAAGGTGTGCAGGAGAAACTGCCGGGAGAACACTGAACCACCTCGACCATGTCTCATAATCTCAGGGGATAGATTACCAGAAATGGTTCACTTCGCCTAATAACACCATCAGCCCCTTGCTGTTGTTCCTGCTTCCCAACAGAACGGCTGGTTTGCAGGCAGGAATATAAAAAAAGAGAGAGAGTTAGTAAATGTTGGCTGGGGAGAAATGTTTGTCCTGTGCAAAGTTATTCCAGCCGGAGTTCATCAATAGCTTGGTAAACACCTTGCAGCCCTCCAGATACTTTTTTTGGCCAAACAAAAAGCAGCAAATTGAATAGAAGCTGAGTACCCAGAACTATTTTTGCAAACTGTTTCAGCTGTGTTGAGTGCATCACATCTGGCCGTATCCTGGTCCATTTAATCGCTAATGAGAACGCATGTGAAAAACAGTCGCCTCTTCAAAAAGCTGGGCTCTGCTTTTGGGTTTCCCTTCCTGCTCTCTGTTAGCTCTCCCCATTCACAGCAATTCACTTTCTCGCCGGCAGCCCCCCGCTGCTCGGATTGTCTTTGACAAGGGCACTGCAGAGGGGGTGGGGAAGGATGATGGAAAACATTATGATTTTATCAGCAGCCTGTTGTACATACTATTATGAAATGAGGAGTAAAACCCATGTGTAACGTATCAGGGCTGGTACTAAACTCTAAAGCCCACGAGCCTGTTAGCTGCAGGATCAATGGATCAGTGGGCTCAGCTGGGAGCCAGCTGCCCAGCATCCTGCCCCTGACTGCAACCAGGAGCAGATGGGGAGGAGGCAGAGGTGGGGTGGCCCCTCTCTGCACCATCCTCTGCCTCCTCCAGAGGTTTCAGGGCTCTCGGGCACTGGGTGCTTCTCCCAGCAGCAGGGTGTTGTGGAATCGTGGAGCCAGCCACCTCCTTGGCCTGGTGTGGCCAAGTCCCACCGTTTAATTACGTGATGTCTGGTGGGTTGGCAGCAGGAGGCACCTGAGAACACGTCCGTGCTTCGTCTGAGGTTCCTGCCCACCACGCTGAGCCCGGTGGGCACCGTGAAGGATATTTGGGGCACAACACATGTGGGTCAGCACACGGCAGGGCTGAGCTCCTGGTGCTGGCTCTCTGATGAATAGTTGATGGGAAATGGACTCGAGATCGTCAGGCCCACCTGGAGTCCCACCTAAAAGCAGGACCGTGCTTAATGGAGGCAGCAGCAGGGTAAACACCAGGGACTGAGCTGTAGGCTTGGGAAGGAGCAAACCTGCTGGCAGAGATGTCTGCCTGCACGTGGACTCACCCCTCTGTTTGGCAGGGAGGATCTTTAGGATGGATGTGCATATTTAGGAAGTGTCACTTAAAAAAAAGCACCTGGGAGCACTCAGCGGGGTGTACCGGGGAGCGTCTGTTGGTGCAGGAGCCGGGCAGTGGCTTGGGGCTCCACGTGGGCTCCATCACCATCCACCCCTGGCTGTGTAGAGGAAGCAGGAGAGCATGCAGTGGGGCTTTTTTGGCCGAGCCCTGCTCTGCGTGGAGCCTTGAATATGCAGCGAGTTACTTCAAAGGAGCCAGGGCCCTGGGGAGGCCTCGCTCGGCTCCGGTCCCTGCGGGGAAGGAGCAGAGACCTGGGGGAGTGGAGCCCGTGAGATGGAGCCAACCTGCAGCTTTGAGTGATTTCTATTAAGATCAAATGCATTAACAATGATAATTGTGGTAAACTGTGATTTTTTATGTTTATTTTTGTGATGGTGTATGTCAGCAGCCTACACTGATCACCTCTGTTGGTCCCATCACAGCTCTAGAGCGAAATTCTGGCGATCTTCAAGGTAGCACGAGGGTTTTTCTGCTGCAAAATGAAATCAGAAAGTCCTTTTTCCAGCTTGACTGGTAATACTTCTGTATTTGAACCCAAAAATAGGCAGGCTTCCCATCGTTTCTGAGACAGGCCATGGGATGTGTAAAACAGGGATGCCTCCTTGTCGTGATTTAAAATTAATGATTTCATTTTTTAATCGGATATAATCCGCTCTGAGTACGGTGATGTTTGCAACCAACACAGGATAAATGCAGGGTTTCCTTCCCCAAGTTCTCGGCTTCCTTCCCCCAAAGCAGACGATTTAAGGCTGGAGGGCCGGCACTGCAAACCTCGCCTGTGCTCACTGAGCAGCCCCCTGTCCACAAAACTGCTGGAGGCAGGCATGGCACGATGCTGTGATTTTCTGTTCACTTTAATGTCTAGATTTTACCTGAGGTCATGAAGTTTGGGTTCTTTTTTTGCAGTAAAGTGCTGCCTCCTGCTGGGTGAGAGGCACCGCAGTGAGGCTTTTCTTCCGCAATTATAAAGCGGTTTTCACTTGAAGCGTAGGAGAGAGCATTGCAGAGAGCATGAATGTTCAGGGTCTCCCTTGTTTCTAACCCACTGGTGCTGGGAATAGTGCGGGGTGTCGGTGTCTCAGCTTTCTCAGTGCTATGGGGCCAGGCAGCCTGTGCATGGCAGGCTCTTTGGGGTGTAAATGGCCTGCGGCCTGTCAGGGCTGAAATCTGTCTGTATTTAATACTGCCGGTGGTTCCGTCAGTAAAACAGGCTCTCGCCCAGGTACTGCAGGTTTAATTTCCTCTCCCTTTGCTGGTGACGCAGCAGCAGCCACCTCCTGCTCTGCTGCAGCACGGCCTCAGCCCACTGGATGGCACACGGCCCCTGCCAAAAGCCCAGAAACGCAGCGCTTGTTATAGACAGCAAAGGGAAGGCAGCTCGTCCTCGCAGTTAACATCACGGGAGGCACTGAAGGTTGTCTAATAACCATTAGCGAGCTGTGTTATTAAGGTCTCATTTATGTGCTGAGACCATGAGCTACAGCATGCGCTCTCCCATAGCTCAGACCATGAACCACCATGAACAGCAAGCATAATATTTAATGTTTTCACATTCAAAGTGTTTTTCTGATGAAGTTGGCACTTTACCCAGTGGTTTCTTTTGGTAACACCCCATATATATTCTCAGCAGCGGTGCTGTTCTGCCTAAAGCAGCCCTGTGCTGCGCAGGACGGGATTTCACCCGCTGCTGCCATCAGTGCGCAATGTGCCAGGGGCCCAGAGCTTCCCTGAAATGCTGGAAGAGAAACAAGATCCCTGGAGGAGAAGCAGAGGTGAGGAGGCAAGGACCTGATGAACCTGCTTGTTCAAATCTTTTTCTAGAGGAAGAAGGAAAAAAAAAAAGTGTAAACCACTTCATTTAAGGTTAATTGGACGCTCCAAAATGCTCCGAAGAGCTGAATACAGTTTGCTGAACACACACATGCAAATGGGCACGGCGGTGAAAGATTTGCCTGCTATTTACATGAGACGAGGCCTTTCGGTACCGACTTTATTTGCCTGTAGGGGAAACACCTGCCTGAACCGATGGCGAGGGGGCATTTTCTCGATGGCGCAGCTGCTCCTAGCGGGTGGCGCTTCAGGAGACGGCCAGCCCGGCGCAGGATGTGGTTCTGTGCATCTCCAGTGCTGCAGCACGGAGCTCTCCAGGCTGAACGTGCTCGGCAGCGTGGCCTCCCCTGCCCCAGGAGCCCGGCTGCGGGGTGCAGGTACTGATGGTGATGCTTGGGGTGTGCGGGAATGCCACCTGTCCTGCTGGGTTCAGCCTGCCCGGGGTAAGGGCAGCACACAAGATTTAAGGTTTTGCAGGCTGCCGGTGTCCCAGCCAGGAGGAACAGCAGCTGGCGTTGGGCTTGGAGCAGCACACGGTGTCTCCACGTGCTGGCACATTCCTCAGCGTCCCAGGCTGTGTGCGCATCGCCCCTGCTCTGAGAGAACAGGATAAGCCCTCCCCAGGCACACCGCTCTTCCCTTCGCTGTCCTTTAAAGCTGCAGACTCATGATGCAACCCCTAAAAATAATTTAGGCCTCTCCCTCTAGTGACAAATCTCCTCCTGGCTGAACCAGAGCTAAATCTGTCCTGCTGATGTCTGCCTGCCCGGACACAGCCTGTTCCTTTCCACCCCTCCGGTTGCCTGCTTCTGCTCGCTCTGTGCTAGTGACCCCAGTGGGATTTTTTCCAGGCTAACGCCCTGACCCTTTGCCATCAGCTCAAAAAATGAGCGCGAGACACGTGCTAAAATTAGTACCCCGATGCCTCACCGCCTGATGACAGAATCTATGAAGCACTTTTACACAAACGCAGCATTAGGGAGAGAACAGAAGGCAGGAAATATTATAGCTGGAGTGTAAGGCTTGAAGACTTTGGCATTTTAGATGATAAGAGTTGGGGAAAATAAAAATAAATAAATAAATACAAAGGTTTATTTTTACACAGGGGTGATATCTGAATCTCTTCTTGATAAAGACTTTAAGCCAGCCACCGGCAGTAGCTCCACTGGCAAGAAATGAGTAATGCCAGGAGGAATGCCACTGAAACCAACAGAATGAGAGTTTTAGGGAGTGGAAGGTAATGAATCAGTTAACGTGAAACAGAGAAACCCTGAAATAAGAGGCGGTGTTCATAATGACGCTTCCGCTTTCACACCACGTTATTCACAGTAAGATCTGCAGGCTGTAACTTATGCTCCTGAATTCCTCTTTTCTCTTTCAAAACGAGTGAGTAAGGGTTTAAAGAAATCACCCCCTAGGAAGCATTTCAAACAATCTTTATTGTTTCTCTGGGCTGTTAATTTGGAGTCCAGGTGTACTGTATAAGTACCTAGCATTCTTCTTGAAGTCGTGATTTGGCAGAGTGAAGTGTTGTTTCTCCAGCACTGCCAGCTCTTGTGGTGCCAAGCTCTTTCACATTTAATCCACAGTGGAAGTGTATGTGCAATCAGAAGTCCTATTAGAGATAACACAAAGAACAGAAGCCATTCTCCTAAAATATTTTGTTAAAAAAAAAGACTTTCCAAGATCTCCGAAGTAAAGATCTCTACAGCCAGCAGCAGGGAAGAGGGAAGGAGCGCTGTGGGGTGAAGCACAAGGGGGCAAAGGGGAGCGGGATGGACACCGTGGACTGGGAGACGCGATGCCCCGCCGCATCCAGCCCCACGTAGCCACCACTCGGACGAGCCAGGGACTGCTCCCTCTGTCACAACAATTGTGTTGGCTGGAGGCACAACGGCACTGATGCCAGATCTGTTTGGGCACCAGTGTTGCCAATGCTGTGCGTGAATGTAGCCGGTGACGTGTGAGCATCTGAAACCAAAGGCTGGCCTTTTGGTGTCCTCTTTGTGCCAGTAGCTGTCTGCACGCAGAGGGTTTAAAGAAAGAGCTTACGAATACAGCTCCGGGCCAAAGGGCACAGAATTCGGTTCGCTAACGTGCTGACTTCCATGATTCAACCAGCAATTATTCATCGCCATCACTTTCCGGCAGTGTACTGGTTCCTGGCAACGAGACACAAAGTTATTAAAATGGCTTTGTTAACAGGCTCAGGCTGCCTACAGTGCGCATGTAGGTGTGGTGCTACAGCACGGAGGCCACAGGGACTTCACCTCCTGTGGACGGTGTTACGAAACACAGCCTTAATGCAACCCCACCTTACCGGCCAAAGACATCGAGTACCGGCTCACCAGCTCCTGCAGACTGTTCCTTTTTTTTTATTTATTTTTTAAAAAAACTTGCTACAGCAAAACTTCCTGGCATTGCTAAAACTTCCAATTGCACAACAGCTGTGCGGACAACACATTGCTCAACTCTACTGAATTAAAAGAAAATATTTGCACAAAAAAAAAAAAAAGAAAAAGAAAAAAAAAGGACAAGAATTGTTAAGAATGGTACAAGCAGTGTGAGCCTGTGAAAGAAAGAAAATGAAAGAAAATACATGCTGGTTTTTAAACCACTGAAGCGCAACTGGAAAACTGGGGCAAATAAAAACCAATACACCATGGGTGTGTGCATGAGCAGGGGAAAGGAAAAAAAAAAAAAAAAAGCAGGCAAATTCCACTGCAATGAGTGACACCTGCTGCTTGCATGACTCTTGTTTTTCCTTCTTTCCAGACTTTTTGGCACGTATCGCTAACTGCTTTGAAAACGGAAAGAGCTGCTCACCTCCTGCAAACACCCATCCACCTGGTATTCTCACCTTCAGAATCTGAGGGCTAGAGAACAGAAACAACTGTGGTAATTTTTCCCCAGCTCCTTTTTTTTATTATTCCTTTGATCTTTAGCACTTTCAGTGTTGTGTAAATTGTTTTTGCCGTTGCAGAGACACTTAGCACTAGCATTGTGTGTGCACTGCGCAGCCAAGGGAAGTCCAGTGCACCACAGAGGGCTGCTGGAGGTTTCTAAAAGACCAGTGATCTTCCTGAAGTGGTGGTGGGCTTTTCGAATCTCTGTATTTGTATTTTTTATTTCTTAGTGACTGTATGAGTACATGGCTACAGGGAGGGAAGTTGTGAAAGGCACAGGAAGCTTGGGTGGGCACGCCAACCCTCCCAGCTCCTACAACCCCTGCTGAGCCACAAAGCCCAGCACCTCCCAGGACTGGGGAAAACCAGAAAAGCAACTGAATGGTTATGAAAAGGCACTGTTTTGATAATAGGTACAGACTGGCCTTCAGAGCCCAAACTAGAAAGGGAAATGAAGGCTTCCAGACAAACGTTGGACTGTGGACTTGGTGATCTCCATGGGGCTTGTCATGTTCAATGTTTGCCCGGCCGCCCTGCCCCACCCGCACACTCAGCACCCGCTGCCCCTCGGCCATGGGGCCAGGCACAGCACCCACGGCTCTTTCCTCCCAGGACAGGTCCAGCAGCCATCTCTTGTCACCGATTGAAACCTGGGATCTGTGTTTCTCCAAAAATTCCTTCCTATCTCAGGTTTTGTCAGTGTAACAGACCCCGGCAGCAGGGAACTGCTCTGGCTCTGCGCAGTCAGGGGCTATACGGTAACCTGGCCCTACTCTTTGGGATTTGGGCAAACTTATGCTTCTCCAAGCCCTCTGCTCCTGTCAGGTTTACTCTTCCTCAATAACCAGAGGGGGAAAACCATCTTTGCAGAGCACTCTGCCTGTCCCACAAGGTCACAGCGGTGCTGGTGAGCACACCTGACAGACACAGCCCACAGAGAGGCACCAAATTGCTGTGGGTAGCTGTTAGGCGGTGCATTTTGGGGGCCTAGAGCCTGTTGTGTGGGGATATCCCCGCTGAGCACTGCTGGGGCCCCTTGTCCCGCTCCACAACCCACAGGAGGTCGGTGAGGAGCTGTGGGGGAACGGGTGGGGTGAGCTGGTGAACTGGCAGCAGGGCTGTAGGAGGGGGCTGCGGTGTGGTGTGGTGCTTTGTGTGAAATATATGACATGGCCGGACCGTGCCGTGCTGTACCGGGCCGTACTGGGCTGTGCCTGCCCTCAGAGCCGGGCAGGGACCCCGGGGCCAGCCGAGGACACGGCCCCACAGCGGCCGCTCCCTGCCCCGCACACAACATGGCGGCCGGCTGACGGCACAGGGAGCTGCCAATCATCCCCAAGGAGCCAATCAGGTCGCGAAGCTGCCCGTTGAAAGGCGGGGCCTCGCTGGCAGTTCGCGTCTCCTTGCGGGCGGGTAGTCCCGGCCGGGCGCGCGGCCGCGGAAGGATACGGGCGGGCGGGCAGGCGGGCGCGGCGCTGCCGTTCCGAGAAGTGACGCGAAAGACGGGAAGTGTCCCTCCGCCGCCCCCGCGGCGGCCAGGCCGGGAGGGGGCTGCTGCGGGGCTGCGGCCCCCGGGAGGAGCCGGGGCCCGGCTGTGCCGAGCTCTGGGGGCATTTCTGCCGAAACGGGGCTGGGCTCTGTAAAACCGTGTGTTCCGATGGGGTACGCAGCTGCCCACCGCCCCTTTGGCGTTTGGCAGAGCTGTTCCTCAAGCAGCACTGACAACGGTGGTAGTAAACTATTACAGTAATAACAGCTTGATACACAGGGAGGTGTTTCCAGCTCTTCAGTAATGTTACTAGAAATAAACGCTTCATACGCAGCGTGTCTGCAGTCAACAGCCACCATTACGGTGCAGCGGGCAGAAATAACATTTTTAATGAGTCACAGTGGGTTCAGAACTGGCTTGGAAACGTGTTTATAATAACTCATAACCCCCAGGGCTCCTCACTGCGCCCCGCAGCGCGGCGGAGCCCCCCACACCCCCCCTCAGGCTCTGTCAGGGCGCTGAGGCGGGGCGCGGGGGGGACTCTTTTTTCCCGGCGTGCCCCGCGCGGCGCGGCGGGGCGCTGCGTCACGGCGCGGGGCTGTGCTAGTCGCTGCGTGGCCGGCCGCGGGTGCGGACGCGCGGCGCCATCATGGCCTCCGCCGCCGCTCTCCCGGCCCCCCCCGCCGCCTCCTCTTCCTCCTCCTCCTCCTCCTCAGCCGCCCCCGCCGCCGCCTCAGCCGCCGCCGCCGCCGCCCCGCCGGCTCCTGCTTCGTCCTCATCATCGGCTGCCGCCGCTCCGGGCATCCTGATCGGCGACCGGCTGTACTCGGAGGTGTCGCTGACCATCGACCACTCGCTGATCCCCGAGGAGCGCCTGTCGCCGACGCCGTCCATGCAGGACGGGCTGGACCTGCAGTGCGAGACCGACCTGCGCATCCTGGGCTGCGAGCTCATCCAGGCGGCCGGCATCCTCCTCCGCCTGCCGCAGGTCGGGGGGGGCTGAGCCGGGCCGGGCCGGGCCGGGCTGTGGGGGGGAGGAGGAGGAGGAGGAGGAGGAGGAGGAGGAGGAGGAGGAGGCGGGGGGGGGGGGGGCGGCCGCCATTGTGGTGAGGCGGGGCGGGGCGGGGGGGGGCGGCGGGAGCACGGCACAAAATGGCGGCCGGGCGGGCTGAGGCGGCGCTGCCTCAGGGCCTCAAGCCCTCACCCAGCGCCTCCCGCCCTCACCCGCCGCCGCTCCCTCTCCGCAGGTGGCCATGGCGACGGGGCAGGTGCTGTTCCACCGCTTCTTCTACTCCAAGTCGTTCGTCAAGCACAGCTTCGAGGTGAGCGCGGCGCCGCGCCGCTCCCCGCCGGCCTCCAGGCCGCGCTTCTCCTTAATTATACGCTATTAATCCTTAGCTAGCGTTAATTCTCTCGTCACCGCCTAAGTAACCCGGTGGAAATGGGCTTCCTTTCAGATTGTTGCCATGGCCTGCATCAATCTTGCGTCCAAAATCGAGGAGGCGCCCCGGCGGATAAGGGATGTGATCAACGTGTTCCACCACTTGCGCCAGCTCAGAGCAAAAAGGTAAGGGTGGTTTCCTTCTCGGCACCAGCACCTTCTGTCACTAATGTGCGCTGCAGTTCTCGATTCACAGTACTTTTCCAGGCTAAGTTCAACGACCTAAAATTGAGAAAGGAGCGCGCGTTGCCTGCTCTGTAGGCAGTACAGCTCAGTGCTGACCTCTTCGAATGTTACTTTTGACCGTTTGGTAGACTCTTTTATTATTTATTTAGCTACAAGTCTTTTGAGTCTTGGTTGTAGTTTTAGGTCCGTGATTGTAGTTTTAGGTACACCGCTAATTGATTTTTTTGGTGCCTTGCAGTTCTTGAAAGGTAGTGCTAGGTGTGATGAGCCAATTTGCTGCGTGTTCTCTAGGCTTTTAACAATGTTCAGCAGTTCTAATGCTTTTATGATAGCGTGTGCCCACCCAAATGGGGTTATAGTGGCAATAAAGCACCAGTTTACAAAAGATGAAAGCTGAACCTCTGCCAGCGATAGCAGTATTGCTTTTTAGAAGTAGCGGGTTTAGAATCTGAAGAAAGTCTGGTCTGGCCTGCAGTGTTTACAGCTTTAATGACACGACTTCAACAAGGAATGTGTAATTGAGCCTGGGAAGCTGAAGGCATCTTTAATTGCGAAAAGTGAGACTTCTGTTTCTTATGGCACTGTGTGTTTGTGTCAGTCAGTGAAGTGGGAATGTGAGCTCACCTGATCTGTGTGCAGATCCGGATAATGCGTGTGCTCTAGTTGTAGAGCTGTTCTCAGCTGCAAGTGCCTAATGCTGCTTTTTGTGTGTGAAGTGATGGATGTTCTCATGTGGAAAGCAAATTAACGGTGCGTTGGAGGGAGCAAGGAATGGCCGAAAGGAAGGGGTTACTGTTAAACATCAGATTTGTTAAAGTCCGTGGTGCAGCAGTGTTATAGACGGGTTGGAGATTTCAGCTGTGGTGAAACAGCTTTACTTTCAGTACCTGATTGCTTAGAACTTGGGGTAATCTATAGTTCTAGAGAAGTGGTTGTTTTCACCTAGATCTTTAAATTCACACTTTCTTGCTTGCTCAGTATCGTTAACAGGAGCTCAAACTGAGTTGTGTTAACTTTTCAAAGTAGAGTAGAAATCCCTTAGGGAAGCCAGCTGTTTCTCAGCACGTTTATTCTGGTTGTGCTTCTGTGGCATCTAAAATGTCGGCTTTTACTGTCTCATGCTAAGTTCTGCTAGTTAGCTTCAGATAAAAGAAGAATGGGCTAGTGTTACACAATGAAAGGAACTTAGGTTTTTGGGTTGTTTTTCTTTGCTTTTCCTTTGAAGCTGTTGGCCCTGAGAGAGTTTTTTTGAAGTTACACTGAAGGTGACTTCTGTAGTATTGCTTCTTAACCACAGTTGGGAGAAAGGAGTCTGGTTATTGGATTATTGAAGCTGGTTCAGAGATTTGTAATGTTTTGGCTTTGATCCAGACGTTGAAGGTTAATTAATCATACGCAATGCTTTTCTTTGCAAGGAGAACACAAATTAGTCGTTTCTTTGTGCCATGCAAAGGATCAGAGAAACTGAACTTAACCTGTGAACTTAAATCTTTCCAGCTAGCCTGTTCCAAATCAGAATGTCACTTATGCATGTTACATGGTGTCTAAAACGCATCATGTCGAGAGAAATCGTGCACTTCTACCCATTATTTTCTGGAGAAATGGGTATTGTTGCTCTGAGATTCTGAGTGAATCTGCATGAAATTAATCTAAAGATGCGGAAGCCTGACATTCAGGCTTGCTTTTCTTTTTTTTACAAGCAGGATGTAAACGTTTTTTCTGTACTTTTTACAAGATTACAATCGCATAATCTGTACACGTTATTAACTTCAACTCTTTTTTCCCTTGCAACCGACTATACAGCGACCAGCTACATTTACCAAAGCCTGGGTGATGTGGAGTGGTACATAAAGATGAAGCTGTCGTCATGGCAACAGTGAGTGAAGTATCGAAAATCCCCAAGGAGAAGCCAGTGCTCTGAGAATAGGTCACTGGAATCGGGGGACAAACAGGTTGGCCGCTGGTGAACCATTTGGAAGAACTCCTGTATCTTGTTATAAGCTTTTTTCTTTGCTGTCCAGGTTTTTAGAATACTAGCTTAATCTTCTTTTATCTGAAGCTAACACTTAGGCTGTAGTTAGTTTCTCACACACAACCCAGACCTGAAATGAAGTTAGGCTGCTGTACTTTTTTTTTTTTTTTGCTTCTAGTCTAGTATTTCTGTTAACTGAAGCTCTTAACCCCACACGTGAAGGTTGAGTAGTCTGAGTGGGCTTGCTTTCTTAAACAATTTTGGTTTCTTGGTTCCACTTTCTGGATCTGTATAATTGTAGCTTGAATCCGTAGTAAAACTTGCCTTCACAAAGGTACAGAAGTCTTACATTTGTAAAGTTTTTTTTTTATATAAATGATGATGTAAGTGCTCCCTTACATGTGTGTGTTTGCAGAATGGGAATTGCATTGGAATTTCCTTTTTGTAAGTCTTGTAGTCAACCGAGTTGCTATTAGGTGGTATTTCTAATACTGAGAAATAAGAAAAAGCTTTAAAAGAAGTGTTTTGGACAAGCACGTTTTCTTTGGAATCTTTCACAAGCATATGTCATGTAGTATTGCATGTGAAATGTTTGTGTGCATGAAGAAAAGCTCGTATTATGAAAACACTGCTTTTACAAATGTGTGCTGAAACGTCTGTTCTGAGCCAAGTACAACTGATGTTTAACATGCAGAATGTAGTTTGAAGTTGATTTTATTTATCTTAAATGTGCCTGGAAGCTGCAGAAAGGCCTCGCGAGGCTTCAACCAAATGTGACTCCTGTCATCTGTGACCTTCCAAGCGTTGGTCTGAGGCTTACTCAGCTGTTCTGCACCTCTGCTGCAGCCGTCAGGTTTATACACTTATGTTGAAGTGGCCTGCATTAATTCACAAAACTTAGCCTTCTTAACTGGTCTATAAACGCACAGTGCTTGTATTTATGGTGTTGGAGACAAACGTAGAACCTGACTTCTTTTCACATTGAGTGGTGTAAGAGATCTGTCTGGTCATTGAAGCGAGATGCTGACGTTACGCTGCACTTACCAGAAGTACTTGTTGCACTTTAAACAAAACCACACGCAGGGTACTTTTCCTCCAACACGTTAGATGTTCCAAAGACATGCAATTTTAATATTGCATCTAACGAAGCTGTGGTTGTGTCAAGAGCACAGATCTTGTTTGTCAGAGGGATTAAAAAAAGGATATTTATAATTCTGTTGCAAACACGTTGCGGTCTGTTTACCTTCTGGGTTGTTGTGCTGTCTCTAAATGCAGATGAAGTTCTGTGACTGGATGGGCTCACCAGAACGGGCGCTGTGCTCTCCATAAGGTCTCATCTGGAGCACTAGTGCTGGTTTATAAGAAAATGTAGGCATTTGTGATAATTTGTAATAGTGCCTTGCTGTGTAGGGCTTGAAGCTTATATTTCATGTATAAGCTTACAAATTAATGTTCTCTACCTTGTTACCTGGGCCTAAAAACAATTCCTGCTTGGACTGAGAGCTAAGTGCAGCAAATACAGTAGCAAAGTTCCTCCTACTGCCCTTCTGAGTAGGAAGGCTCAGGAGATTTTCTCTTGGAAACATCTGAATACTTGTGAATCTGAAACTTGTGAATAACTGCACGTCCCAACACGTGGGAGTTGATGGCAGCAGTGCCGAACTGACCAACCTGTTTCAGGGGGGATCTTCCCTCGTGCTAATAACAAGGTGCAGTAAAGCCTTACACAGATTTGTAAATTTGCTGAAGTAGATAAAAGGCCACAACTTCTTTCTGTTTCTGGAAGTACCGTCAGATAAACTGATGGCTTCAGTTTAAAGCTTCATGGCTTCTGTGGTAGATTCCTAGAACTTGTATGTCACAGGTGGCCAAGGTAACTCAAGACAAGAGAGTGAAGCACACTTCCAATGTCTATTAATTGTGAGTTTCCCACACTTAGCTGTTGAGCATGTATGAGCAGTTTGTATTGATCCTCTTGCCATGTAGGATTGTGAAAACTTCAGGTGAAGTAAGCTTTACAGCCTTTCCTGTTGCACTTTTAGCTGGCTTGTTGTTTTCATGGTAATGATTTCCTTAAAGAGCTGTCAGAGCACGGAAAGCCCTGTGAAGGGTCGGGAGCCTGCTGCAGGTGGTTGAGTGATCCCACCTGGTCACGCTGTCTCACTTGTGACCTTAAACCTTAGCTGCTCTGGCTGTTTGATGTGAGGTGGATGCCTCTGAAGTGTGGTGCTAACGAGCTAAGATGAGCCTGGATGCCTAAACTTAGGTTCCTGCTCTTATTGATGACTCGCAGACCCTGTTATGCTGGGGATGGCTAGATAAAATTGTGTGAAGAAATGCTATTTAAAACTTGGTGTTGTTAGGTGAAAGCAGTTGGAAGTGAATCAGTTTCACTGTTTTGAAGAACTTAAGGTGGTTCTCTGAAGCAGCCTCCTACCCCAGAGCTTTAAGTTCAGACTCCTCTGATGAGTAAAATAATACTGTAACTTCTCTGGAGAAGTAGTCATGTTAAACTTCAAGTCTATTCTCCAGTTACTTTCTGAAAAGCTACATGTTTTGACTGGGTCATGTTTAAAATAGCTGCAATCACAAGCCATGTAAACTTGCTGTGATGAAAGTTGCACTGAATGAATGAGAGAAGTGACTTCTGTGTACCAGAGAGCACTGAGACAAGTGGTGTGGCTCCTATTGAGCTGTGGGTCCTTCCTCGCACCACGAAGCTGCAGGAGTTGATTTCAGGTGTCCTGGGAGTTGTTCCTCTTCCCCTCTGGGGAGAGCTGGGGGGAGCTCCTGCTTCCTTTAACCAGTGGTGATCAGCATCCTTCCAGGTGGCTGCAGAAACCTTGCCTAGTGTAAATTGTGGGTTACTGCAGCCGGGGAGTCCTTCAGTCAGCCTTGTGATTCAGCTGACACTTTCTTCCTGGGATGGGAACATGGAAGGGTTTTTGAGCATTCCTTGTGCTCTGACCTGTCAGGGAAAAGAAATGTGACCAAGGTGTGGAACGTGCATTGGGTCCAAAAAGACAACTTACCAGTGAAACACTTCGTCTGATAAAATAGGCTTTGTATTTGACATCCACTTTGCCTTACTGTTTTCTGTTCAAGATAACGTGAAATAAATTTGTCACCAGTGTTTGGAATGGACGAGGTTTATGGTGTAAACAGTCTGGGGTTTATTAGAGCGTAACTAGTTGCACAAATACTGTTCTGCACTGGAAAGCACAGAGGATCTGTAAGGTGTAGTAAGACAGGGCAACGGTTGAGCTTTCTTTGAGGAGTTGGGAAGGTGAACAAGTTGAGGTATGGTGCTTGTGGGTAAACCATACGGCAAGTTACTTCAGCTGCAATTAAAAAAACGCCTTGTTCAGTTTGTGGATTTGGGAGGAATGAGGAGTTGACTTGCTAGTGCTAGACTTAGGAGTTTTTGTCAAATGAGTGATTGGTTTACAGATGCACATACTGATCAGTGGATGCAGTGTGCAGAGCCACAGGCACACCTTAGAGTTTAAATTCATGGTTTTACACGCTTTTTGTACGTTGCAGTAGCAGGGCTGTCTCCTCTCAAGATCTGAATAATTTTGACTTGTGGTGCATAGGAAACTGCAGTTGGAAAAGCACAAGCCTGCCACTTTAATGTCAGTAAAACTGTTCAGAAAGCTCTCCTAGCTTGTTTTTGCTTTGAAGTCCTGCCTAGCTAAGGTAGTTGCCTCACGCTCCTTCCCCCATCGCTATCAAGAAGTAAAAAGGCTCCCTGAGATCCTCACCGTAAAGGTGGCTTCCATCCCAGCAGCTGGAGCGACGTAGTTTGCATACACAGTAGGACAAGTTGGTTTTCATTTTAGCCATCTAATCTGAAGCAGTCAATTGCAGAAACTAAACTAGTTTATCTAAACTTGGACAGCACAAGATTAATGCTTAAACTTGCTTGCAGGAGTTGAAAACCGGATTCTGTTGCCATTAGTTGGTTGGAAGGGAAAACAGAGATGCACTATTTTTGGATATGCAAAACAGTTTTGATTTTATTTCTTGCAAACTATAGGACTCCAAGCCCCCTGATACTTGATCAGAACTACATAAACACCAAAAATCAAGTAATCAAAGCAGAAAGGAGGGTACTGAAGGAGTTGGGATTTTGTGTTCATGTCAAGCATCCGCATAAGGTGAGTCATCAAAAATTAATGCAATTGTAAATATTATTCTACCTTGAAGGCAGCCCTGTGAGCTGTGTGTGGGACAAAGTCACGGGTGTAAAGATGATCTGATTTCAGTGATTTATTCCATAGTAGCCATCACGAATGTATTTGCAAGAGTGTTTGAGCTAATAGCCATATTGACTGTGGTAGAAATCGCTTCCTTGGAAAGCATTAAAGGTGACTGTTTTTCAAAATCACAGAAAAGGAGCAAAATAGAGCATTGCCTGAACACAATGGGATGGTGTGTGGGCTTAGAGTACAGAATCGGCAAAGGAGGAGACACCATTGTTTTGGAATGCCGTTTGGTTAGCATAGTTATTTCCTTTCTGTTGCCTTATATGTTATAACTGAGTCTCTTTTTTTCCCCCCTTTTCCCTCAGATCATTGTTATGTATTTACAAGTCTTAGAATGTGAACGTAATCAAACCCTGGTACAGACGGCCTGGTAAGTTGTTTTCCGTTCTCTTCCTAGCCAGGAAAATAGTAGCAGAAATAATAAGCCTGATGATCCATATGCAAAGCAATGAGATGTAAGTTTCTACATTAATACGTACTTTTAAAATACTCTGGAGCTTGTTTCTGCTTACTATTTTCATGGCTTGATTTCATTCTGTAATGGAGAACTCAATTTAACTTTGTTCTTTTTTCTACTCTTTAATTAAAGGGTAGTCCATGATGGTAAGTCATAGAGCTCTGCCCTCTGCACCTCAGCCCATGACCTGGGGATGGCCTGTTTGGCTGCCCTTCTCTCCAGCCTACCCAGTGCAAGCTCTCATCCGAGATTCACTGAAGTGGTCCATATCCATCGGGCAGCATCTTCTAGTTCTGTCGGGGTGTCAAAAGGATTTGTATATTTGCTTTTAGAAGTACCTGTTAACAATGTCTCTAAATGTGTTTATTGCCTAGCTACTGTATACTGTAGTGCATTTAAAGGGCCCGTGGACACATTGGGTAGATTTTCTGCCAAGATAAATTCAGCTAATTTAACACTTGGCTAGACTCAAGGTTTTTGTTTTGATTTGTTTTGTTTTTTTAAAAAAAAATACAGTGCATGCAGCATGTTCACTTAGTATCCATGTGGGGCACTGTTCCGTAGAGCCAATAATTCCTGACTGCTGTTTGTTTCTTCCCCATAGCTCAGAAATTTAGAAATTGCTGGAGGTCTCTGCTGTTTAAACATCTCTCTTGGCATCTATTTCATGGCGGTGCCACCATGCTGGAAGAAACGTAGCTTAGTGGAGTAGTTCCAGTACTAACCTGTAGGTCTTTTTCTAATGTGAAGATTTTGAGTGCAGTGAGCAAATCAGATTCTTCCCTTTCTGGATGAAGTTAATGTTAATCAAGGTGCACGTAGGATTTAAATGTGATGTTCTGTGAACTTCATAGGTTGCCTCTAGCCTCTGGAAAATGGTAGGTTGAAAATATCCTGTATTTTCCTGCTTGCATTTGAATTTGAAACATACTGACTTTGAAATATGAAAACATTGGTGTTTAAAGCAAATGGACAGATGAAAAGTACTTGCTAGACTGTTAACTATGGACACTTCATGGTGCAACTTGACGTAACTGGGGAGAAGGTATTAACTTGCATTGGTGTTTAGAAACAGTGGCAATGGAGCAAACTTCTTTTACAGAAGTAACAAATGTAAACATCAAATGCAATAATTCTAAAGAAACTGTGTTTAATATTATAAGAGAAAAAATAATAAAGTCAATTGAGTCTCCAGAACTGTTACTCTCTAAAGAAAAGGATGGAAACCTAAGATCCAACCTTGCCTACATTCCTTTTTTTAGGAATTACATGAATGACAGCCTTCGAACAAATGTGTTTGTTCGCTTTCAGCCAGAGACCATAGCATGTGCTTGCATTTATCTCGCTGCTAGAGCCCTGCAGGTACGTGTTAATTTTTCTTCAGTTTGCTATGGCTTTTACCACTAGTAACTTGTTTTCAAGAAAATAGTAGTGAAAATGCTTAAAGTGTAGTCTGTAATCTCTAATTAAGGCCTTTTTAATTTGTTTTCAGATCCCACTGCCTACCCGCCCTCACTGGTTCTTGCTCTTCGGCAGTACAGAAGAGGATATCCAGGAGATCTGCTTAACTACTCTTAAGCTCTATACCAGAAAGAAGGTAACTTCGTTAAATCTTTGTGTTTTTTTCTAGTTCAGTGTTTGTGGCTGCTTGAGTTGTCCCATAGTTGTCTGGGAGTGTTTGGGGACATGGATGTACACACCTGCTAATCAGAACAGCTCTGCTGTGTGGCTGCTCCTCTCTGAGGCAGGGGTGAGAGCACACGACAGAAGGCAGTCAGGTGTCTGGGCACATAGTTAAAAGATGCATCTTGGAGAAATGGGACAAAAATGCAAATTGTGTAAGCCTCTTACCACTTTGTTATTTTAACAGCCCAATTATGAATTTCTGGATAAAGAAGTAGAAAAGAGGAAAATGGCACTACAGGAAGCTAAACTGAAGGCAAAAGGCTTAAATCCAGATGGAACTCCGGCACTCTCAACACTGGGTGGCTTTTCACCTGCATCCAAACCATGTAAGCTTGTTCTCTGAACAGAAACTTGGGTAGTACCATTTGAGACCAGTAGTACACATGGTGTTTTGGTTGTGTTTTAAAACAAAAAAAAAAAAAGTAGGTTTGCCCTGTGAGCAAACCTTTGTTTGCTCACAGTTTGACAGTTTATACTTTTTCACTCTTTCTCACAGAAGTAAGAAGCTGGAAATTTGCTTTTTTAGAACAAATTTTAAAAGCGGTTATTAATAATATGAAATAGAAAATTAGAAAAAAAGAGGGTTTGTTCTTCCAATCCCCTGCAGTTCCACAGATGGGGCAGGGATGTATTAACAACATGTTCCTTAAGGTAATCATGAAAATGCCTAGACGCAGGATCACTGTCTTAGGAAGAGATTCTCTGGATTTAATCTGTTGCAGGGCTGTAGTAGCCTTCATGACTTCTTTCATAGCAGGTGTTTCTGAAAAATACCTCCTTGATGTACTTCTCAACTGTTGAGTGCAGTGAAGGAGGACAACTTGTGGTCAGGAAACTGAAGGGAAATTTACATAACAGTGCTATTCCTGGCACTGCAGTGAAAAACTTCTTGTGCATATCTTGAATCAGTCAATGAATAACGCTGTCTGAACATTATTGATACAAAGAACAGACAGTTTTGTCTTGGCACTAATACCTCTGAATACTGGTACTGATCTGTAAACTACCAATGAACAAAGCAGGACCTATGGTGGCGTTTGCTGAAGTTTTTTATTTTTTATTCCTGTCTTTGTACCACTGATTTAAAAATCTGTGACTTTGCTCTTCAGTCTTAATTATTTTGATGCTATTGAAAATTAACCGTCATGGTAACAATTGGAGACGGATACTTGTGGGCCGTAAAGGCAGGCTTTATTTTGTACCATTTGAGCCCTGGTGGATCAAGTCCCAGGTGAGCCTGTTGCTTGGCTTGCAGGTCAGTGGTGTCCCTCGCGTGGGGTGTCTCACCCCGCTCAGTCAGTTGCCTTCAAACTGCCATGTGTGTACCCCCTGGCATCTTCCTGCTCTGTCCTCAGAGGGGAATGAAGCTGTAGCTCTGGAGTTTGTATTTCAATTTCTTGCAAAGGGTACAAAAAGGTACAATGTGGTCATGACAAAGTCTCAGTAAAATACCTAATCTTGAATTTAAATTTGTAGCTTCCCCAAGAGAAGTAAAAACCGAAGAGAAGAGCCCAGTACCCTTGAATACCAAAACCATTAAAAAAGAGCCAGAAGAAAGGCAGCAGGCTTCGAAGAGCCCTTACAATGGGTAGGTGAAACATTTTTTCCTGGTTATGGAGTCTTCTGTGAAAAGGGTTTCTTCAACTGAAGTACAGTGAACTACTTTTCAGTTACTTAATGGAAATAATGAATATCTCAGAAGTGTAACCCTACTTCTCTCTTCTCTCCGCCCCCACCAAAAGCATGAGGAAAGAAAGCAAGAGGAGCAGAAGCAGCAGAAGTGCCAGTCGATCCAGGTCAAGAACAAAGTCACGGTCTCGATCCCATACTCCTAGGCGGCAGTAAGTAGTGGGTTGGTTGGTGTGAGGTTTTGGGGGACAGGGTGGTTTGTTTGTTTTTTTTAGGGGGATCTTTTTGTCCATAATTAGTTCTGTTATATTTTTATGGGATAAGAAGAGAGCTGATGTTGAGGGGAAGCTTCATGATGAGGTAGAAGAATCGCAAAAGGTGCTACCTTTGGGATTGGGGCTTGTTTTTTTTGTGTTTTTTTTTTTTTTTTTTTAAAGGAGCACAACTCAAAGATGTATTGTGGGAGCGCCACTATCATTATCAGCTGTCTATTCTGGAGAAACATTACTGATTTCTTCCAGTAGTTGGAAAGTTTCTAAACAACAACAACAAAAAAAAAAAGCATATTCCTCACTTCTCCCTCCCTGCTATGTGAACGAAATGTTCTAACTTGTTACCGTTTTTCTGTAAGCTACAATAACAGGCGGAGTCTGTCTGGGACCTACAGCTCAAGATCGAGAAGCAGGTCCCGCAGCCACAGCGGCAGCCCTCGCAGACACCACAACCACGGCTCGCCGCATCTGAAAGCCAAGCATGGCAGGGAGGAGCTGAAGAGCACCAACAGACACGGTCACAAAAGGAAAAAATCCCGTTCGCGTTCGCAGAGCAAATCCAGGGATCATTCTGACGTCGCCAAGAAACACAGGCACGAGCGGGGCCACCACAGAGACAGGCGCGAGAGGTCCCGCTCCTTTGAGAGATCCCACAAAGGCAAGCACCACAGCAGCAGTCGCTCAGGACACAGCAGGCACAGACGCTGAGGCTTGAGCCTGCGCTAGGTCCTAGCTAAGCCTGTACATAACCCAGTAAATGGACTTGAGAACAAAGGAATCGATTAGGAGTTGTTTAATTTAAGCCCAATATCTGATTTTCTAAAACACGTAGAACATTTTTCTTTTGGGAAAGGAACTGTTACCAACTTTTTGCACATAATACCTTAGCAGTATCAAATTGATGGAAAACAATGATCAGGTGAAATTGTATGTACTAGAGTTGTGTATTGTTTATCACTATGAGAACTGGAGAGTGGATTTCTGTACAAAAGCAAAATGTACCTTATTTTTATACAAGTCAATTGCAGACACTTATATTTAAGTATAGTTATTTGTTTAAACGATGGTGGATACTTTCTTACACTGGTTTTAGTCTGCATGTGTTAAAAGATTTTTACAAGAAATAAAATATAAGGCTTTTTTTACTGCCTGTTGGGTATCGAATGTATTGAGACCACTAAAAGGAATTTTCTGAAATCTTGCACTTTGCCTTTTGGCCATCAAAGCGACACTTAAAATATTGACGTGCTTCTGGTACAGACAAAACACCTGCAGCAATTTAGAGGGAACGGGGGAGGCTCTAGGAATTGGTGTACCTCTCAGCACAGGCAGCCAGGAAGACTGCATGTAGTAGGAGCATTGAGCTTCCCCAGGGCTGGCCTGTCAGGGCTACAAGTACAGCACAGGACAAGAAGTTGAGGTTTTTGTGTCCCTGTCCCCTGCACTTCAGTGTTCTTCCCTCACGTCTTCCTATTACCCAGCTGCTGTGCCTGTGCCCTGTGCCACTGAGAGCCCAGTTGGCTGGCACATAGTGCTTTGCTGGCACTACTCTGTGGCTGTATTTGCAGATGGAAATGGAAAGGGGAGAAAAGGTGAGGAAATTTTGGTTCTATCAGCTGCTCAGATAACAAAATGTTAGGCTTAAAGGTAGGAGGCGTCTGCTGTCATCACAAGCTTCAGACGCTGACCTGCAAACCTGTGGGTACAGAAACAACACAGCATAAAAACATCTTTACTGTCCCGAAAAGCTGCTCCCAGCTCTGGCTGGGGGTGACGTGGCGCTCAGAGGCAGCACAGGACAGGGCAAAGCCCAAGGCCGGGTGAGCTGGGAGCTGGGCAGGGCCCGGCACGCTGTGCGGTGTCAGCAGCAGCGCCAGGCACTGGGCAAAAAGTCTGCAGCCCTCAGAAGCCACGGGGAAAAGTGACTGAGCAAAAGCTGCTCTGCAACTGGTGTGTTCTGTAAGCAGCTGCCCAAGATCCTGCCTGACCCTATTTGTATCTGTTCTCTAGAAATTCAGAAAGGGATTTTTTTTTTTTTTTTTAAAGTTGGGAAAGATAAACGTGTTTCTCTGTTTCTTGGTTACCTCTGTTTTGTGTTGTTTTTTAATCTGCAAAAACTTGGCCTATCTTTCACGTTGTTTGTTGCTTTCAGAAAGTTGTGTTACTATGGGAATTTAACATTTCTCCATAGATACAGGTATTTAGAGGGTTTGGGGCAGTGGTAACAGTTCTACAGTAGCACAAATAGCTCCAGCTCCGAGTGTCAGAGTTCAGTTACTGGAGAGAAGCTCGGAGTGGGCTCAGCCTGCGTGTGTGTGAGCACTGATTGCCCTCCTGTACTCCTTGTGCCCGGCGCTCCAGAGCTGAAGAGCAGAAGTTGTCTCCCGTACAGAGCTGGAACATCTGGTGATGTGGAACGTCTAGACACCATCTGCTGCAGGCTGCTTACACAGTGAGCTTGCAGCCCGTTAGCAGAAGCTCAGTGTTTGTCTAATCTTTCCTGGGGGTAAAAAAAAAAGATGTGTTCAGTCAGCTTTATTGATGGCGGCCGTAACCGTGTAACACTTTTGAAAAAAACAGGCCATGAAATAAATGGTTTTGGTTACTGAAACAGGAGCACACCTGCCTCAAAGCCCACCTGAAGCGGGGTGGGTGCTGTGGAAAGGAGAGGTGCTGGGCAGGCGGGTGCCCAGGGGCAGCACCGCGGAGCCCTGGGGTCTGTCTGGGCTTTGCCTTGTCCAGGTTGTGGGTTCCTCAGCCTCTTCGGCTCGTTTAAAGGGGAGAAAGCTGCCCCAGAACCAGCTGTGCCATCGGTTAAAGGGCTGGGGGACAAAAGCAGGGGCAAAACAAATCCACCAGCTGCCGGCAGCGTGACAGACAGCGAGGTGCCAGCCGGGGACTTGGACCAGGGCCTTGCTGTGTTGTACTGCACTTACCTGCTAGCTGCACGGCACTAACAATCAAATTAAAAAGAAAATAAGTCAAAGCCTCACGTAAGGATGGCCCTGCGTTATTTTTAGAGCCAATCTCCCAGGATTTTGGAGTGCTGTTAGGTGTTCCTCGAGGTTCAGATCACAAAAATGAACAGCTGGAGCATTGTTGGACCTGCAAGCCTCCAGGCTCCCCTCATAAATCTCAGCAGCTGAAAAGCATTTTTCTTTAATGCGTGTTATTTTTAAATTCTCTCTTAAAATCCCAAGTCTCTGGTGTGTGCTCGAGTCACCGATGGCAACACTTCATCCGCTGAAACTTCTTCCTGAGCGGTGTCACGGTTTTGGTGGCCCACCACTGACATCTGGCTGTGAGAGCACCCCCGGCAGCCCTGACTTCAGCGCAGCGGCTGGGTTTTGGCATTTTGGAAGCGAGCTGGGGTTGTGAGTGTCCTGTCCGGATCATTTGGTTCTGAAACAGCTCGTGCCTCTGTGCTTTGCTTTTGGTTTTCTATTTGTTTGTTTCAAGGGATCCCAAGCTGTTTGGGAGACCCAGCTACAGAGGTCCTGACCCTTTTCTATCCTGATGTGTTCCTTTGGCTGTTCCCAATGCGTGCTGGTGCAATGGTTTGTCGTGCAGGGAAGCAGAGAATGAAGCTGGTGCTGCTCACACCGCCGTCACAGCACCAGCAGGAGGTTAACACAAACCCTGTGTTCCCAGGGCCAGGAGGCAGCCCTGGCGAGCTGCTGGGCTTTGCTTGTAACTGGTGCACACCCAGTATGCTGAGGAGAGGTACGTAACACACACAGGAAGCACAGTAAGACCGTGTCTAAACATTCACCCTTCGGGGTGGAAATGCTTTTATGGTAAAAATAGACTCCCGAATGCTCCACCGCAGCGATATCTCGAACCAAAACCCCGGGTGTGGATGGAAATGAAATGGCTTTCCCGGCCCGAGCTGTGCTGCAGCACGGCACAACTTCCCCTCTTCCCCATCCCTTTATGCTTGATTTACTGTGCTCGTTCTCTCACCAGGACAGATGAAAGCACCAGGACCTCAAAGAAATCGGTGATCAAGCATACAGATGGGAAATAATGAAAGGTATTTGGTGCTCTTCCTCTCCGTCCTCCCAGTATTTTTAGTAATCGCCGCCTCCGGTGCACAGGCGGTGGCTGCGCGGTCCCGCAGGAAGGTGGCCGGGTGGGAGCAGATGGCCGGCAGGCCAAAATTTGCTTCCCCCTCACAGGGCGGGCGCCGTCCTTGCCGAGTGGCAGATGGCAGCCAGGGCGAAGCAGGAAGAGGAGCACCACAGCCCCCTGCCTGGGACGCTTCTGGCGAGGAATTGGTCCGACAGAAAAGTGCTGCGGGAGCTTAAAGCTGAGCGGTGTGACCGAAACAGCAAAGGAGCACACGGCAGGGCTGTGGTTAAACACATCGGGGGCAGCAGGAGCTGGGCAGGCAGGAGCTGGGGCTGCGGGGCCACCTGCCAGCACCCAGCGCCAAGCACAGCGCCCACGGTGTGCTGAAATGGGGGCGTTTTCCTGGAAAATACAGAGCATTTCTGCATGGGCTGGTGCTGGCGGCGCTGCTGAGAGAGAAATAAGGTGCTGAGCCTGAACTTTGAAGCTCTGAGACCTCTCCAGAGACCCACGAGAGCTAACTGATGGGGAAGAGTCCAGCTGGCTGATCTCTTCAGCCCTGCGGTTTGCTGGGGTCTGTCCTTCCCTCAGCATTGCTTCTCCTCAGAAAGCTGGCAAGGGGTCACGCTAAAAGGTGTTGGATATTTTTTCCACAAAGGGGGGGCAAACATTTCAAGTCGGTAAATCCAGAAGTTGGAACCTGAAGATTTGGATGGCTTGGGAGGAAAACAAAACCATGATAAATTCAAGCATGTTCTTGATCGAAATTGTCCCAACAAGTAACCCTTGGGATTTTCACAGCTCTCCCTCTGTGGTCCTTGTCACTCTCTCCCTGCTCCTAAATCCGTGCTTACGGCTTGCAGGCTCTGAGGAAGGACAGACTGATGGTCCTTCTGCAGGCCTGGACAGATGGACACGGGTGGTGCCTCCCCGTGCCCCTCTCTGCTCCACTCTGTGCCTGCAGCGGGGCCGATGTGTGCCCACGCAGCGCTCGGGGGTAGGCACAGCAGAGCAGCAGCAGCTACGCCCCGCTTAGGAAAAAACACTTCTGCAAAGGAAACAGCTTTCCATCCCCACCTCCTGCCTGGCCACCGACCAGCGGGGCGTTTTGAAAAGGAAACAGTCAAATCAGAAAAGCTGGCCTGAAAAAAATACGCCTTGATATTGCAGTGGGAGGGGAAAAAAAATGGCAAAAAGTGCCCTCCTTCTCCCAGGGGAGAGTCCCCCGAGGTTTTGCTCAGTGGGTCCCTGAGCACCGCTGCAGCCCAGCTGCCCCCAGGGCTGCTGGCCGCTCCCGCTGCCGTTCTGGGTTTTATTCTGTAGGTGGAAGTGTTGCAAAGCGGACACGAGCATCCCTGTGCATGCACACGCTCACGCACACGGGCACGCAGATGTTCCCTGCTGCCTGAGCCGTGCGGCCCAGCACGGCCTCCCCGCCACGCGTGGCTCCCTCTGGCCGCTGCGTGCCGTGCCGTGCCATGCCATAAGGTGTGTCATGCCTTGGGAACGTGCCCACAGCACCACTGCCTGCAGGAGAGCTGGGCAGGTGCGATGGATTTAGGTTGCTTTGAGCCATTTTCCAAACTGCCCCGGCTTTGCAGGGAGAGCCAGCAAAGCCCTCGCTCACAGCAGGCTCGCCTGCCCTTCCCTGGACAGTTTTCCTGAGTACTGAAAAGTCTGCTGTTCCCAACTGGGATTGGCACATCTCATTTCCACCTGAGTTTAATGAGAACTGGGTTTCTATTTAATTGAATCTGAATGAATTCTTCGATGTTTTTTGTTTGCTTGTAAGCTGTCTGTTTTTGTAAAGCCTCAGTAATTACTGAATAAACTCCTGTGCTGACAGGAGCACCAAAGCTGGCGTTGTCTTGTCTTTTAACGGTCCTTGGAGTGATTTTGTGTCTTACTGAGCACGGCAGGAGAGTTCCATGAACACTAGCAGGTAGCTCTGCCCCTTTCCAAATAATAATACAAATATCCGCTCCCCAACAGGGTCCCAGAGCAGCTGCTTCTAGCAGGGCCACCGCAAACAGAGCGCTTCACTGCTCGTGCCGTGGTAGCATTGGGGAACGATTGCGGTCTGACAACCCCCAGCAGCACTGAGATTTAAGGGAAGAATTTCATCAGAAGATGAAAATGAAAGTTTACTCGGAGCCAAGTCTCTTGCCCCTCATGCAGAGTTCCCTTGCAGTTAAATGAAAGCCACGAGATAATACTGGACTCAATAAAGGCAAGGGGCTTGGGGTAGGGGTAATTCCATGGGGCAGGGGTCTCCCCGAAGAGAAAAGGAAGGGACGTGGGGCTGCAGCTCGTTCCTAGCTCATTTGGGATGCCAGGTGAAGCCACCAGGACAGCCGGGGGCTGCACAGCTCTTTGACCAGCAGCGTGCAGCGGGAGAGCTCCCAGAGCTGTGTTCCAGGGGTGCGCTGGGCCCTTGGAGCCATCGCAGCAGATTTACGGCCGGGGAGATGAGCACACCCCCCACGCCCTGCTGTGCCCCTGCTGCCGAGACAGCTTGGATTTCTCAGGAATGCTTTAATTGCCTCCAGTGCAATTAACGACCCACGTGGCCAAAACGCACCTGGGAGGGTGCTGCTCCCGGGGCCCCAAGGCTGCTGCAGCCGTTCTGCTCCCGGGAACGCGGCCCCGAGCTCCTGCACAGCCGAGCCCTGTCCCAGACCACCCCATCCCAGACCACCCCATCCCAGACCACCCTGTCCCAGACCACCCATCCCTCTCCTGAGGGATGGTGTCCACGCAGGGGGATGGTGGTGCCGGCCTCGAGCAGCCTCTGTCCCCTGCCCCTGGCTGTGTCCGTCTGTGTGGTCAGAGCCGGGCCCGCTCAGGCCGGGCGGTCTCGTGCAGCTGCGGCACACGGCCTAGACTGATTTAGCTCATACTGATGAGGAATCAAGAAATGAAATCACTCCAAAATGATCTTAAACTGAGTGAATCTACTTGAATGCTTGTGCAGATTCAAATACACCCATCCAGGGATGTACCACAACCTCCTAAAGCGCCCACGCGATGTAGGATGTGCAGATCTGCACGGATCCAGCAGGAGCCAGGTACACAAAGGCGCCCAGCAGCCAGCATCCACCTCATTTTAAAGCTGGTTCAGAGGCAAGGAGCTGAAATTGTGTCCAAAACCCGCAGGATTTCTGTGCCACAGCAGCTCGGGAGGAAGCAGCCCACATGCAGGGCATGTGCCAGGACCTAGGCCCCGAGCACGAAGCCGCCCGGCCCCACAGCACCAGCGGGGCTGACAAACACCACACCACGGCCACGGGCACCCCTGCCACGGGCCACCAACGCTTGGCGGGGGCTGGCAGCACCCTTCCAGCCCCCCTCAGCCCCCCTCAGCCCCCATGTCCCCTGTTCCCAGCCACGGCAATGTCACAAATGAGCTGGACGTGACAGGATTACAGCACGGTAGTTTGCCATCAAGGAAACCGCAAGCAACAAACAAAGATATTATCTGCAGCATATGGTTCCTATTTGAGGCCCTCTGTCTGGATGCAGTAATCGAGGCGGCATGGCTCAGGGTTGTGCCTACGTCTGGGCTCCCCAGGCAACTGCAGGGCCAGGGGACCTGCTGCAGGGATCGCTGCCCCCCCCAGCTCCTCAAGATTGAGAGTTTAGGAAGGGGACGGGGTTTTTGGAAGGGCTGGCAGAACCGGGTGCCTACCAGGAGGGACACCCAGCCCCTGGGAGCCTCCCAACCTCAGTGCCTCCTCGTTGAGGAGCTCGCTGAGACCCCATAGCATGAGGGGTATTTCAGTAGGAGACAGGCACCCGGTGTGGGGGCTGTGGCGCAGAAACAACTTCATCCTTTCCAGTGGAAAGGGCAGGAGGTGGGCTCTGCTCCACATGGCCCCAGCAGCTCCCCGGGCATCACAGCCGCCTCGCGTTCCTTGTGCCTGGCAGCCCCTTGGGACTGAGCAGGTGGTGTGACCCAAATTGTCCCCAAAATGGCAAAAACATCAGTTCTTCCTAGCAGCGTGAGCTCCCCCGCAGGGAGGGCTCCATCTGGGACCCCCTTTGCCCAGGGGCCCGGCCAGGGAGAGGACAGGGTCACACAGCGAGAGCGGGGCCGGGCGGGCTGGAGGTGAAGTTTTCGGTGTGAGAAAACGCAAAAAAAGCAACAGATGTTGGTGGGCTGCAAGCAAAGGAAATGATGCGAGCAGCTCCATGGCAACTGAGCGAAAGCAAAGGTAAATGGTGAGAAAGCGTCTGAGCACGGCATGGGCTCGGAGCATGTCTGGGGGGGTGGGAGTGGGAGCACCAGGCCTGCCGTGGGCTTCGTTAGCACCAGGAGCATCATTAGCAGCAGGGCCCCCCCGCACCATGGTCCCACGGGCCGGCTGCCCGCCCAGTGCACAGGATTTGGGGGATTTTCACTTCTTTTGTGTCAGCGTGAGCAAGAACTGGGCTTGGCCCAGGGCCTGATCAAGCCCACGCAGCCCCTTCAACCCTTAAATCCTGCTGGCCCTGGCTGGCGGCGCTGAGGGCGGCAGGAAGGGCTGGCTGGGGAGGATGCTCCGGGGCTTCCAGCTTTTCAGGTGGAAATCTCAGTTTCCTCCACCTGGGACTTGAGGGCTGTGGAGTGAAATGGTGCGGAACGAGCAGGCTGGGCCAGCCTTTCCAGGAACGCCGCCCTCTCCAGGAGCGACCTCGTTTCCCCAGCCCCACGGGAGCTCCTTCAAAACAAACAGTTCTCAGGTGCGCTCTGCCCACCCCTGGCCTCAGCCCTCAGCATCACTTACGTTTCTGGGGAAGTGACCCAGAGCCTCAGCCTTTGCATTGGGTGGTTTCACCTTGTAGGTCTGAAAAGGAGTTGTGGGATTCAGCAGCTGCTGAGCTCAGATTTATGGGTTCGTCAGCACCGTGCTGGCAGTGCTGATCCGTGCGCCCCATGGGGTCAGCAGGGCCACACGACAGCCTCCCCGTGTCACCTCACGTGTCCCCAGCCACGCTGCCCTGCAGGCTGGCAGGCACCACCGTGCTGAATGAGCCCCAAATTTTTCCCAGCCAGAGGCACAAAGTGAGGCCGGGAGGCAGGCGTGAGTGTGCCAGTGTAACCCCTCCGTTCCTAGGGGACCCTTTGGGTAAGGGGGGTTCCCTCAGAAGATGTCAGCACGGTGGGTATGGGGCATCCTGGCCCAATGAGAGCCAGAGAAAAGTGTTCCCCTGCATTTCTGTGGATCCTAACTCACAGAAGTGCCTGGGCTCCAGAAGCAGCGTTTTGTTCTTTGGCTTTACAGCACAGGAGTTACAAACCCGAGTGCTCCCCGCGTCCACATTTAGCAGATGAATTATGGCCTCGTTCTAGCTCCAGCAACTGCTTCCATAACCCTCTGAGGAGGTGCTATTGCTATTTTTAGAAGGAATCTGCAAAAACAAAACCCAAAAAAGACATCAGCAAATATAATTAACTTGGCAACTGGCGGTCTATAAAAGCGCTGAGGCAATATTGCTACTTGGTTACACCCACAGCATCCGCAAATCAGCCCCAGCATCTGACCTCTTTCTGGACACTTTTCAGAGGTTGCTGGTGATCCTTTTGGGGTCCTTTTCCCAGAGCACACATGTGGCTCTTTGTTCAGGACGCCGTGATGATTAAAGCGACCACTCAGCCCCGGTAACTTGAACCAAACACTGCAGCTAGCGCAATCCCTCACATGCACAGGAAGCAGCTGGACAAACGGGTGCTTAAATGGATTTCCATAAAAGCCAATGATTCATGAAAACCAGTGTTCAGAGAGCAGGGGCGGCTTCAGCTCCCTGTGGAGGGCGAGGATCTTCCACCACCCTCTGTACCACGATCCCGACACCAGGTTCAGTTTGGGCAGAGCTGGGGGGACAGCACCTACATTTTCTGCTGCCCATTATGTGTTTTTTGGCTGACCTGGACACAGAAAGAAAGTGCCTCGTAAGTCAAGAGGGGGCAATCCCTGTGTCACCAGTGCCTGTGGTGGTTTTATGTCCCAGGACATGTTGGCAGTGCCATTGCCAGGCCGCTGGGGCAGGACAGGGGACACAACCCGTGGGCTGAGGTCCCCCCGTGCCCCTGTGATGGGCAGCTTGCTCCAGGGGGGCTGTGCTACCGTAACAAAGCGATGTTAGGCCCACATAAATCACTTTCCACGTCACATCAGCGGGGAGCTGGAAAGCAGCATTTGGGTCACGCAGCTCACCAGCTCCAGCCAGCAGGGCTGCTCCTGACACTACAATTTCCATGGCTTTTTTCCTGCCCCCTCTGAGTGACTCAAGTAAATGCCCCCCCAGGCTCTCCCACGGCCACCACGACGCAGCATGAGGACATTTTCCTTTGTGTTGTGCTGAAACTTTCCCTGGCTAAATGTCATCCTGTGGCTCCTACGGGGCCCACCCTGAGTTATTCCACGCCTCCACTGGTGTTCACTGCTGAGTCCTTGCTCTGTGTCTGTCATCATAGTGGCTGAATGCTCCTGATCTTCAGAGGCTTCCCCGCACGGAGAGCAGTGTGTCCGGTGCTGGGGAAGGTGGCCACCAAGACACTTTGGGCAAACCAGCCTCAGTGTGTGCCCAGGTGATGGAAGTGATAAGGAAACCCAGGGAAACGTTGGCTCGTTAGCTGGCAGCAGCCAGCTTGTGCAAACCCTGCGTTGTGGCACTGCGCTCACTGGCGTGGAAGGCGGAGAGGAAAAGGAGAAAAACGCCAGCAAGAGTCACAAGCCCCACGGTTTCAAAACCCCATTCAGATACCCCATTTACTCCCATTTTTGTTTGTTGCTTTTTTTCATAATGGCTGTGGAAAGGAGCTGCACCTCCGCTCCTCTGTCTGTAGCTGTAGCTGCTTCCAAAACAGACCCGAAAAGACCTCTTAAAAGCACACGCCTGTCGTGTTTTCTGACCTATCTGCTCAGCTATCTCCTTCTGTGCTTTGTCCAAACGTTGTTTGCATCATTACAGACCTTTTGCACGCTGCTGACTGCAGCTGCCTTTCCTCGTGTGCGCTGCCATCGGCTTCGGCTTCATCCGAAATCGCCCCGTGACGTTTGCAGCGCTGAGCTCCTTCGGAAGCTTTGAAGCGGTTCCAGCAGCCGCTGGCACACACCGCGGCCCTGGCACAGCTCCGGGGCCACCACGAGCTCCTGTTCCTGACCCACGGCACCGGGAGGGCAGACGGCAAGGAAACGGAAAGCGAAACTGCCCAGGTTCACTGAAACGAAACTGTGCTACAGCTGACAAGAGCGTTCGACGTGCGAGTTGGATTCCAGGCTTTTGTTTTTTTTTAAACCATAAATAAGTCACTGCTTGAAATCGGTCTTTTTCCTTTAAAAATAAATAAATAAATAAAATGGAAAAGGAAAGAGAAAATGATGAAAAAAGTAGTGTCAAAACAGGGTATATTCCATCAGCTCGAAACATGTTCCGTGTTTGGAAACAGGAGGCTCCCCAAACAAATCAGTTCCTGTAAATCTGGGGCTGAGGAACCAGCAAAGCCAGGCTCTGCAGGCTAAGATGATGCTGTGTCACCATCCACAAGTTTCCAACATTTAGAAATGAATTGATTTGGGGAGATACGTAAATCTACACGGATTTCAAAGCAGCAAGCCTGACTCAACATCTCATTAAATGGGCAGTGCAGGTAACAGGAGTGCAGGGAACAGCCGGCCTCCGTGGTGAGCCCTGGCACGGCCCTTTGGCCATCACAGCCCCAGCACACGGGGCCGTGACCCACACGGGGAGGGGACAGCACGAGACGGGTCTGTGACATGGCTGGCACTGCGCTCAGACCTGAGGCAGGGACATTTTCTGGGGCAATAAACGAACTTCCTGACCGGAATGGCTTCTGGATTAGCCCATCCGTTCTGTGCCTAATTTTGTTCGTGTGCAACAGCGAATATGGGATACATAAAAAGCTAAGCAGAATGTTTATTTATTCATGCCCCATAAAAACGGGGATGCGCTGACATTTCGCACACAGACAGCTGCACAGGGATGAAAATGAATGGCTTTCCTTTCTCTCCATTTGCCCTGTTTCGAAGCTGCCCTGCACATAGATCAGTGCCGAATCTCAAAACCTCCCTCACTGTGGCTGTCGTGCAAGGAGCAAAGCACACAGAGGGCGACAGGGTACAAACCTACAGTGAAAAGGCCAAGAACAAAGGCAATGTACGCAAGGCAAACCACAGCCTGCTCATATCTAAGTGTGATAATGACATCGGTTTTCCAGCCTGCCAGTCATTCCTGCTTCTCTTTCAGTCTCCAGACGCTCAGATGGCACGAGGGGCAGCCCCGTGGGGCACGTCTGAAGATGCTGCTGGGGGCAGCAGGTGAGCAGCTCTCACCCCACCACGGCTCGATGCTCACCCCAAGCTGCTCTCAGCTCCCTGTGGGCTTGGGAGCCTTTTCTCCAGCTCAGCCTCAAGCCCTGTTGTCGCTCCCTCCTGCCCACCCAGCTTCGTTTCCATGCCTCCAGCCCTGGCTGTGCCAGAGCCCCGAGCAGCCTGTTGCTGCAGGGAAAGCCCACGGGTCCCTAAAGACTGCGGCGTGCCCAGGAGGCGACCAGAGCCTGCAGCTGGCCCCTTCACAGGGCCATCTCCTGAGGCACCCCCAGAGAGAAGGGCAGCTGCCTTCGCATCAGCTGGATCACTGAAACCTGCCTCAGCACAGGACAAGAGCTTTGGAGCACGCACACGGGGCTTTATCCCAAGAGCAGTAATGGAATAAGGTACAATACGAGCTGTAGACACTTTTGATCTTAATATGTTTTAAAAGCAGGTTTTTATTTATTTATTTATTGACGTTCTTCATCTCTTACTGATTCTCCATGTGGAGCACGCTGTGGAGGACTGCCCACTTAAATTTGTGTAAGGCAAATCACAACCAGCTGGTGCGATCTGTGTACCGCGGCTTAACTTCAAGACGACACGCACCAGTGAAATATTGATGGAACTGGGCTTGTTTTAGCTGCCTGGTTACAACGAGACCCGTATATGTAGATCAAACAGAAAGTGTTACTTTTGCAGGCCACGCAGCCATCATCCTTTGGCTTACTGGGAAGAAACCCAGTCACATCCTGGCACTGACCTCAGCTCACCAGCAACTCGAGGCTCCAGATGGAAAACTGCAGCTATGGAACGTTTGTCGCTTGCTCCCTTCAGAAGATAGGCCCTATCTCCTGAGATACGAGCAAAAACAAGCTGCTGGAACTGGCCATGTTTGCTTGGAAGGGTTTTTTTTTTTTTTCATTATCTGGGAACAGTTCACAGTGCAATGCCAGATGCTCATATTTTCCATCACACAAATTATATTTCCGGTGTTAAAACCTCTTCAACATTAATCTTGTGCAGTATCCTTTTTATTATCCTATCAAAATTAATTTTGTACTATGCTTTGAGGATGAAAAAAAGCCACATAAGTGCTAAACATATTTGGTTATATTATTTCACACCATTATAGTTGCATATGGAATTTATTCTTTCTTCAGTAGAACAAGCTTAAATACCTACAAATAAAGATAAAACCTAGCACAAAATTTTCATTGTGTAAATAACAACCCATTTTAAATAACTTAAAATAAAGACGTGTGGCTTTTGACAGGAAATGTCCCCAATTTCACTCTTATGCTCTTTCTTTTGTTAAAAAATGTACAGTGCTTTATGCAGCGTACTACAAGCAATTTATAAAACATTGTGAGCCAAATCCAGAATTTAAAGCAGAGAACATCTTGCAGCACAACTGTCTCTTTAAATGAAAAAAAAATAATAAAATAAAACCAACAAAAACACACACGACTGTCTATGTTTTCTTCTGATTAATACATTTTAATGATATATGGCATGGGGTCTGGCTCTGGTTTCTATTTTCATATACTCTCAATGCTGCTAAGATACAAGATGATTTTTTTCTGGAGTCTGCTTTATTCCTTCATGGAAAAACTCCATGTGCAAGCCACAGGCTGCGATCCCAGATCGCACACACTCACTCGGTTAAAGGGCTATTTATCATTTCCAATACATGAGGCACATCACTGCTTTATTTTGTAATATTAGGAGTATGTCTGATACATATGGCAAGCACTTACATCTACGGTACAGATGGCAAGCACTTCGGTACATATGGCAAGCACTAATTTCACCTCCTGTCAAAGCAGCAGCGAGGCAGCTCCATGTCACCAGCACTGGATTTGACTCTCTGCATTTCTACCTGTGCAGCATGCAGAGATTTGGGGAAAACTTAATGGAAAAGTAGTGACCCACACCGAGATACAGCCTGAGCTTTAAATCTGAGCATGCAAGGTGAGGCAGGGAGCACGGTGGGGGCAGCCCAAGCCCAGGCTTCTTGCTGGGACCAAGCTTTTCCTTGCCCACCAGCCCGCGGCCAAAATACGTTTGATGCTTGATGCCTGCACGAAGCCTGCTCTAAAGCATCCGCCCAATTTTGCTGACCCCGGCTTTTCTGACCAGAGGAGCCAGGCCCGGCAGGGAGGGCAGACAGAGGCCCCCTCAGACTCCAAATGCTTGAAACTCCCCTGGAAGTTATGACTACTGGCTAAAAATAAATTTGGGTAAATGTGGTAATAACACGGCAGGCTGGTGTACTGGATACCCTGCTATGCAAAGTGGCCGTCTACTAGCGGGGTTAGTGCTTCATGGAAAGATTTAGGACTCTGCTCCCGATCTGGCAACAATATCAGCACTGTCCAGGAGGAAAACAGAAGCCTTTGCATTAGGCCAGAACAAGACAACCCGTTGCTGTAGGACATTTTCTTGCAACCTTGAGAAGTGAAAGGACGGCTGGCTTCCTGCAGTCAGCGGGTCAGGAACCCACAGAGACAGATTTGTTCCAAGTTTGTTTTTTTTTTCATTATTCCCTTGTGCCGTGAGTCCTAGAGTACAAGGTCCAGCATAAGAAAAACCCATTCATAAATGACACCACTTGTACAAGATGTATTACCTCCAGGAAGCTTTATTTCCTGAAAATGTGGGGACATAATTAGGTGTCTGCATTCTCCGTGGCGTTCTGCGCTGCTGCGTTTCATTCCGTTGCGAGAAATGCTTTGTAAACTTTCTTTCACTGCGTGAAATTAATTTGTTTTTAAAAGCTTGTCGCTGGTGAACAAGGCTTCCTGATACTAACAGACTTTATTGCTTAGCAGTGCGTGCCCTGGATTTCTGTCAGGTAGGGGAAATACGGGAAATATCTGTTCCTGACTCAGTTTGGGCCCATGATTTATGCTCTCCCTCCTGCTAGAAACATTATTTCCATGGCTGCTCTCATTAGTTTATGTGCTACTCCTTTCTTACAGTTTATCAATGCCCGGTGAGTCCTTACAGCTGCCGCTGCTACAGGACCTAAGCACTAAAGCAGCAGCCCTGAGCCCAGATCTGGGGTCTGCCCTGCATGCGTGGCTCCAGGGGCACCACGGCACGAATGGGTACAAGGTGGAATGGGGTATTCTGTTATACAAGGGTTAAAGCGGGACAAGATGCTTTCCTCACCTGTGCTCTGCCCTTGCTTTCAGTACAGAGGCATCACTGCATGCATCTCCACAGCACTTCAACATCAAATTCCAGTGCTGCACTCCAGATTACATCAACCACCACAAGCTTCTCCAGGAAGTCCTCAGCTCCTTGTCAGCCAGCATGGGGAGAAGACTCGTACACAGAAGCAGTAGGGAAGGTGTGTGCCTGCCACCGGTCAGCACAGCGAGCATGTGGACTTGTCGCATGTCCATGCTGAGCACTGCGTGCTCCAGCACCAGAGCCTCCCACCGACCCACATGGTCCATGCAAGTACCCCACTGCTCCATTAAACAACTGCAAATACCTGACTCTAACCAATCAAAACACTTTTTTACACCAGAAACAGACACTGAAGTTACACAGAATAACATACAAAGGAGGAAAAATCCAACAAAATGGTTTGGGGAAGACAGCATTTGAAATTGGCAATTATTTTAATTACACCTCCTGAAGACCTGCTCCTCTTGGAGAGGCAATATTTTTTCTTCATACTGTTCTCATCTCGAAATGTAGATAGCATTTAATTACACTGATATTCAGTGGACAAAAAAAAAATGCATCAAAAATATATAATAATTTAACTTAATTTTAATCTGTAGGAAAGCATGAATTGCATCCAGTAATATCTGACCCCAGGGTCCACAAGTAAATGGACATTTATGCGCTGAAATAGTTCCCCGTGTGCTACGTATGCGCGTGCAGCTGTCAGAGCTGACTCAGCTGCCTCCTTATAACCGCAGCAATCCTGCTCCTGGGCTCATTCAGGGAGGACGCCCGGCCTCTGGGAGGATGCGGTGGGCTGAGGGCTGGCAGAGCCACGCTGCCGCCACGCTTACTGGAGGTGGGCGCCTTAGCGGCTCTGGAGATACCAAACTGTCCGGAGAGATTGATTTCCTTCCCCGAGCTGGGGCTGGGGCGGCTTTTCTGTCCGTAATCACCAAGCAGGGCAGCCGAGGAGGTTAGGCTGCCCTGAGCCAGGGAACACGGCGATAACGGGAAGTTTCCACTGAGCTTTTTTAGCTCCAGCACTTGTTCCCTGGCTTGAGTCAAAGCGGCAGTCAGCTCATAGCGTTCCTCGCACTCTCTGCGCACCGTTTCCTGGAGAAGAGTGTTCTGCAAACAGAAACAAACACTCGCTTTACAAAATGCCATTAGTGAAAAAGTCTGCCCGTTAAAGTCCTCTGGTTCAAGGCAGGGGTGCCTGGAGGGCACTGCTGCATGCAGAGCCATCGGAGCTTCCCAGTATTTTGGTTCCCCTGAAAGTTGCTCCAAGGACATACATCAGCATTTATACATACTTCATTCTCTCAGGAGACAATGGAAAATGTGAAGTAGGTTATCAGGAGCTACTTCTGCTGTCCTGCCCGTCATCCAACTAGGGGAACCGGGAATCCTACTCTTGGAAAGGAAGCAGCAATGTAGAGTCCCAGTACTACATTGTCACATTATTATGATAAGATGTCCCAGAACTTATCATCCTCTGTGTTTAAGCAGTTGTGAACTGATTTTTTGTGACTTTATTGATTATTATTTCACAAATAATTCTGATAAGTGATTATCTATCTAGCAGTTTTCACAAACTTTTCACTGTGATTACTGACACCCAAATGGTAAATGACTAGTAGTGGTCCTCGAGCAGACAACTGAAGTTGTTCCTGTATGACAGAGGTCCCCAGGTCAGTATATTATGCAGAACTTATTTGTGATGCTAACTTTTCTGTTTTCCAGCTGAAATAAAAAGTCAATAAATAACAAAGGGCAACATGCTATGTGGACTCGTGAAAGTCAGAACCCTGACAGTTCAACAGAAGCAAAAAATAGCCACCTTCCTAACTGAGCTCTTCTAAGCAAGCAATTGCTGTTGACTCCAGGAGGTACACGAGGATGGAAGGGAAGCCACCACGAGGACAGTCTCTGACACAGAGAATGATGAGCAAGTCAAATAGAAAATATTTGGGGTGTGCACAGCCCCACTGCCCGGACACAAACATTTCTATGTAGACCTTTTTAGTGCTGAAACTACAAGCGGTGGGCAGGGTCGAACCACATACCACCGAAGTGAGGACAAACATCTGTCTGAAATTCTCTACAGCGAGATGACAGTGAGTATATATAAAGAAAAAAAAAAGTGTTAGAAGCATAATCTCAATGGCAATTCTTTGACGTTTGGAAGGGACAATACTGGCGTCAGTAAAGTCAGAACAGGAACATGTTGCTACCAAATCGGAATAGGGCAGGTTCTGTTTAGCCAAGAAAAGGCTATTATTAAACTATTAATTTTTTGGATGTGTGTTCCCTTCAAAACTTGAAAAATGATGGAGCAAATAGAAGTTCTTTGCTGGCCCCTTGAGTTAGATTAGAACCTAATTAGATTAGATGAGATCTAACCTCTGTACCTACCGCAGGTGAAGGAGTGGTAGGAGGAGGAACACAACTGCTTGCAGAAGTAGGAGAGATGGGAATATCTAAAATAATTTGTTCTCTGAATACCTAATTGTGCAAGCAGCTTAATGACAGGAAGTTAGACCTTAGTCTCTCTGCCACTCAGATGTCACTGATAGTCCACGAACTGATCTGGGAAGTGTTACTATGAAAATCTGAGTGTCCTAGTGTGAAATCTGTTTTACAACCAGTTTTGATTTTCTGCCACTCTGACCTCCCCATTTCCTGATACCATTATATGAGAAGAAGAACTATGCTTCGGAGTAGGAAAACTAAGAACATAAGTGAAGCTGAAGGAACCTCATGGCAGGGTGTAACAATGTGCTCCTTACGACACCAAAGTTCCCGATCAATACTTGGAAAGCACACGTCTTTCCAAGAGCCCTTCCCACACGTACAGGACAGAAAAACTGCCAACATCCTTCTCATGCCACCAACACAGTGCTTCTGAACCTCTCTCATGCATGAAATAAACGTCAACCCAAGACTTAATTCATTTTGAAGAGTTTCATTTTCACTGTTTATCAATTTTCTTCTGCCACTAATTACTTCAAACATTCCAGTCTAATCTTATCTGCAGTCCCTGACTCCACTGTTTTCACATTTCTCATGCAGCACTACAGCTCTCTCTCCTCCCTTCCCACTATAGTCCAAACATTCAGCAAATGCTTGCGGAAAGAATATCCAGCAGGCAAATTTCTCTTCATATTTGATCACTTTTATGCAATTGTGTTACAGAATGTGGATTTACTGGTTGGAGGTGGGACAAACCCAAATGAGAAATATCCATGTCTTCTGCTCAGGAACCTTGAAGAATGTTTTATTGTTTACTTACTTATATAGTGGGATGTGAGGCTACAGTCTAAGAAAGAAGGGTCTTAAAAGACCTGAAAATGTTTTCTTTAAATAAAATAATATTTTAAATGTTTGTCTAATTAAAAATTTCACACATTTTGTGATAGTTTGTATTTATGAAATTACTACGAATTTGTTTCATAAATCTTTTAATTTCAAGGTTTTGTTTTGTTTTGTTTTTAAGCCAGTGTGCACCACGGTCTCAAAAAATGTATGCTTTGAGTGATTCTAGAAATCACATGTCTCAAAGTAAAAATAGCAAGGCATTTCCTTGGTCATGTTCCTACCTCCTCTTGAACTTGACTCAAATTATGAATCAGCTGTGTCCTCTCCTGGGTTAATTTTTCCAGTTCATCTGACTTGTGTTTAATTTCTTTCCTCATATTATCCAGAAATGATTCATTATTGTTCTTTTCCATCTCCAGCTGAAATTCAAGTTCAGTAATTATTCTTTTAAGGTCCTGAATTTCCTTTTCTTTATCTTCATCTTTCTCTGCAAGTTTGATCTGGACATCTTGTAACTTCTTTTCAAGAATTTCTGCCTCCATCCTTAAGCTGTTGGTGGCACTTGTTATTAATCCAGGTATCTGCACGACAAATGTTGCGTAAGTCTACATTCAGTGGTTATCTTTAGACACGTAGAATTAAGTATCAGACAAATGACTTCAGGAAAAAAAAAAATGTAGAAATGCAAGCATGCAGGTCCTCAGAGACAAAGAAAATGCTTTGAATTTACATTATATTCTCAGAGGATATCAGAGAGCTCTAAGTGTATCAAAACTCCCTCAGAGCAGAGATTAACTAATATGTCCAAAATCAAACAGAGAAATAGTGGTAAAAATGGGAAAATTTAATTTCTTTACAGCAAGCCAATATTTCTTCTGGGTTCTAAAATCATATTTGTAAAGCAAACTGTGATAAATTGTTCTTTAAAACACTGTGTAATGTAATGAATTTTAAATAACAATATAATTCCATCAAATTTATTTGATTTTTCCAGAATTCTCAAGTGACATGTCAAATCTTCTGAAAACTAAGGCAATAGGCACATTTTTCAGTTTCTACATAAAACCTCAAACACTCTATGTCTGGGTAACAGCAATGGCCAATTGTGTGTGATGCAACAAACAAGGGAAGGCATTAACTGGACCTTAGCCCATCGGTGAGGAATGCATTTTGGAAGGGATAAAACAGTGCAGATGGTTCTGTGACAACCTGTCATAGTCTCGAACAGTCCAAAGGCTTTTAAAATACGACATTGTCAGTTGTTAGCAGCTACAGTTTGTGGACACGGATGAACTCTGGATAGAGAAAATCTGATAAAACATCCACAACCACAGTAACTACATATCAGCCTGTTCCAGTTTCCAAACTTTCAAACACCTGCTATACACTAAGATCAGGAAAAAGTATTGTATCATCGAGACACAGGACTACACATAAAGAAGATTGTATTCCTTCACATACTATTTTTCAAGGGTTTACGTGATCCACTGCCACGCTATTTTTCCCTCGAGTGTCACACACCTTCTTCTGGAGCTCTTCGTGATCTCTCTGATATTTTGTGATCAATTCCTGCTGTTTTTGCCTTTCAATGTCTAGTTCCACTCTTGCTTCTTCCTTGACTTTGAGAATCGCTTCTTTGTGTCGTGCTTCACCTTTGGCCAGATCAATCTCCATCTAGGGAACAAGTGCATTTTAACGACGTGGTGCAACTCATCTCAGGATTTATTTTTCACATTTCACAGTACTGTAATGAGTGGTGTGAAAATTTGGCAGACTGAGACGCTGGGAGCTGAACAACCACATCCGACCGCCTGCAAGCACCTGAGCCAGCGAGAGCTCCCCCGACCCACTGCCCCTCCAGCTCCGAGCCCCAGGGGCAGCCACGAGGAGCTCGCTGCCCAGGGCACGGCGTCTCCAGCGGTGCTACGAGCCTCCCACGGCCAGCCAGGCTTCACTCGGGGTCACCACGAAATGCTGATTCACAAAATCCCTCGCTAGCCCTGAGAACAGATCGTTATTCTGCTGGAAGCGTTTGCTCTGGAGGTAAACCTCTGCTCGTTATTACTTCCAAGCGCAGCAAAATGAAACTTTTCACAGTAAGTGAGATATGCTGTGCTAAAAATAGACCGTAAGCTCAACACTAAAATAAAAAATACTGGCTTGCTTATGAAATCATTTTCTATGCACGCTCTGCCATTCGCAGCAGATAACGACGTGCCATACGCAGAGGTTCTGCTGGCTCCCAGGGGCCCTGCTCACAGCACACACATACCGCAGGTGCTAACTGACAATTTGGAGGTATGGAGCATCTTAGCACTGCATCCCTATCTCCTCGCGTGTCCTCCGTCCACTACATCTGTCACAAGCACCAAAACAGAGGGGAAGGCGCATACCCGAGAGCCTCCCCCCACACCGGTTGGTGCCCGACGGCAGCTGCACGGACCCATCGCTGTCTGGAGCTGCAGGATGGGAAGGAGGCAGCTCTTATCCACCTCGGCTCACTTATCACTATTTTTTTTTCATTTTTTAAATTGTTCTTCAAATGTTTTAGCACTGCTCTGATGGTATATACACTGGAGAAGCTCTGCATCAAAAGTGGAGACGAGTAAGTGAAAGGTTTATAAATTGTGGGTAAAACATCCCAGTCCTTACAGCACCTCACGTATTAAGTGTTATGAATTTAAAGTTAAAAATCCAGCAATAATCGCCTCAAAATAAAAGCCTGGATTCTGGAAGAAATACTGACAGCTGTGTTTTGAAGTTTTTCTTTTTCCTAAGCCGGTTTGCTAATATTATACTGCTGCAGGCTGCATTCTAATGGACTTAATTGTCGTACGCTGAAAGAATATAAAAGTCATGTTAAACAAGCACTGCAATATCCTAGTTATTTAAAATTATTAAAAGCCCAGAATGAGCTTAATTATAGCAATCTAATTTTGTACACTAATTATGAGCAAGAGTGTTACAAATTCCTCTAACTCTTTGGGGGGAAAAGATAAACTAGAAATACTGTTATTATTTTAAAAATCAAAATATACACAATTCTGGGCATTGAATGGGCACAAATCCTCCCCTGAGATTTAGTTTAAAACTGGTACATTTGTAAGACCCTCAGAATAGACCATGATTATTATTATTATTATTGCAATAACGTAGAAGATATGTCTATATTTATTAGATATGGGAGTTTGGTTTCTAACCACAGAAAAACTTATTTATTAACTCTACATATTATTATAGAAGCAAGTCGTGAGCTGGAGGCTACTTGATGACTAAGACTAGAAAAATACAAGCAGTACAAAAACCTGAGCTCATTCCGAAGCTTATGCAAGCACTTTTCACATTTACCGTTTGAAGCCAGTAGCTGATAACCACAACAGGAAATAAAACGATGGGTGATCTCCAAAGAAAGCATAATGACTACTAACTGCTTTAAAACTACTTATGTGTTCCCCATTAATTACATATCAAAAAACTCACAAATGCTTACATCGATTTTAAAGTCGTTTGTAAAAGAAAAATTTTTGACCCACCACAATTTAAGGTTTATCTGCATTTTACATATAAAACTGGAACACTTCATACTTAGGCAATGGCACACTGACCCAAGAAAAGATAACTTTGTCACATTTCTGACTTCTGTCTGATGAGAACATCCTTAGAGTACTTGACGTTCACCGCATTTTAATGGCTGTGATACCAAAGATGTAATTGCTGTCTCCTCCTAGCAGCAGCCTTTATCTTGTTTTAATGTCAAGCTGAACAACACGTTGTGATTATGCAGACAGTGTGACCTCATTCCAAAATTATATCCTGCCACACAGAGGTTAAGAAGTTTTAAAAGAGATGTAACAGATCTTAATTGCTGGTAGTCCAAAAAATTTCCTGAGCCTAAATAAAGCTTTCAGATACTTATCACATACTGAACCAAACCCGAAAAAGACAGTAATTTTAGTCACCAATTACATAAGGCCTAAATCAGAAATGTCAGAGTTATTGTTCAACACCGTTTGCAGTTCTTCCTTCACATTTTTTTTAAATAATTTCTTACATTTGTTTTTTGTGTGTATTTTTTGTTTCCCCCATTAGCTACAGACAGGCACGTATAAAGTCTCACACACACACGGGAGGTCGATCGCTCCCCCTCACACCTTCTCCCTTGCCCTCACCACGAAGGAACTGCCAAAGGAGCTTGGGGGGGAGGCGTGTGAGGGGGGCTCTGCAGGCTTCTGAAGGAACCAGCGACTAAAATCACGAAGGCTGGGCCCTTTCACAGAGAAGCTAACTTGTAGGAGTGTGAGGTCTTCTCAAACGCAGCACAGAGGTATTTCACTCTTCACCTCCACGCAGCTCTGCTCTGAGGGGAAGCCACGTAAGAACTGCAGTCATCAGCAGGAGCCTGTGTGGCAGAGACGCTGCTGCCTAAAAGAAGCTGATGACACAGGGCAGCAGGAAAAGCAGGTGCCTCTCACATGCCGGAGGCCTTCCTAGCTCTGGGACTTCCACACGCAGCTCCCTAGCTCTGTTCTATGGCAATGAGCCATATGGATGCTGCTTTAGGGGTTTCATTCTCCTCACCATGCACGTGAGACTTGCCCTGATGCTGCAGGAGCTAGGGGTTCACATCAAACCCCTGAGTTTCATGTGCAGAGCAGGCATGGAAAGGACAAAACGGTGATGGTACTTCTCCAGCTGCCTATTGCCACCAGCACGTACGTACCCTGCCCTACGTCCTCGCTGCCTCCTCAGCTGAACAGCCTGAGTTGAACGCTCAGGGGCGTGCTGCTCTTCAACAGCTCTGGAATTAACATGCTACAACAGCTCGTTTGTTTGGCTCTGCTTTGGTTTGCAAATGCCCGTCCTTCTAGGGAGAGGACATTTTTGCTATTTTATAGATTTGTTTCCCAAATAGCCACCCCCGGTTTCAGTTCCCCGACAGTCCATATCCAGTCTGAGCACCCACGCCTGTAAACGCTCACACTCAACACCATTTAGGTCCAGTTCCAGCCTGTGCAGAGATCACCCTCTGAGACCTCTGGCACAAAGAATCCTACTGACGTGTCTGCACTTGAGGAGGCAGGGATCTGCCTGGCGGTACAGCTCTGTGACAGCTGACTAGAGCTGAAAAAAAGAAGAAATGGAAACTGTGCCAACTACACATCCAGCGTTACCTTCTCCCTCCAGTTATCTTCATTCCGCATCTTCTGTCTTAATGTTTCCTGCAGCTGCTCTGTTCTGTTCTGATGAGAAATCAGCATTAACTCCCTAGAAACCACAAAAACTCGTATGTAAATACGTGCTCTGCCCAGATTGGTGGTGTGCCATTTCCTTCAATTAAGGCCTTTGTGGCAAGGGCTCGTCTTTTCCTCTTTGTTTAGTATTCTGTGCAGTAAGCCTAACAATCCTGTCCGGAGCCCAGAGGCACAACCATAATCACTACTTTGTATTTGCATACTGCTGTCACACAGTTTTTGAAATTTGTGTTTTAAAGAAAATACTGTAGTTGATCATTCTTCCACATATACATGTGTAAACCTCAAATATATTCATAATGCTCAAGTCAAATTAAGATGAATACTAACTTTTATAATACTCAAAACAAGTTGTTGTATTTAATGAACTCAGGATATTGCTATCATTATTTTTAAAAAATCTAATAGCTCCTGAATTAAAACCACCAAGTGGTTGCTATTGTTATTGTTACTGTTTGTTATGTTTTGCTTGTAGAGCAAAAGCCCCGGAGAGTTTAAATTCTCGTAACTTAGATTATCAGCAATGTACTGACTGGAACAACTCACTGAACTGAAAATATTCTTAAATTAACATGTAGTATCTCTTCATGCAGGTACTCACGTACAGTAAATACTGAAACCCCTTAGATGTAAAAATAGCTTAATGCCTCTTGTGTACACTACTATCTCAAAAAATCCTTATCTTCTCCAAAACCCACATTTCTAAATGTATTTTCCCAAATCAAACAAATAATGTACTGCCATGTCGTAAGTAAGGGACAGCACTTTCTATTTTGTTAATAAAAGACAATTTAATTTATCAGTAACTGCAAATGTAGTAGCAAGACACTTTTAAAAACGACTCAGTGAATGTTAGGAATAAACCAAATATGTAGATTTTTCAAGGCAATTAAAGAAAAAATGTGGATTTAGGTTGATAAGTGGAGAAGTCTAAAACAAAGGCACTCGGATACCACTCCAGGAAGCAACAAGCCTCTGCAGCTCAGTGCTTTATTTTTCCCATCTGAAAAGTAATTACAGGGAAAAGGCTAGCTTTGTCAGCAGCTGAGGACCTTCAGAATGAGATTAGACTGGCAGGAAGCTGTCCATACACTTCACTGAATTCTCAGCCATACCCAATAACCTGCCATATTGCAGTATTTACAGCATTGTTACCGCTTGCAAGTTGCTAATAACATAAGTTACAAGAATTTAAAGTCTCCAGGGCTTTTGCTCTACAAGCTCACATAACAAATAGCAACTATAACAACGGCAACAAACAGGTGTTTTGATTAAGCTTGAGCAGGATTGCCCTGGATTGCAAAGCAGGGCTGTTGGGTTTCTTTTTTTCCTATTTTTATTTTCTTTATAGGCTTTGTTTGTTCTATTCAGCTTTTGCCTATACTCCAATAATTTAAAAACCCCATCCAATGAATTCCAGAATTCTGGGACATGGCTCAGGGCTGTCCTGCCTGTAGGAGCAGATGGCCAAGGGCAGGGGCAGGACACAGCTGGGCACAGCGCCTCTCTCCCAGTCTGCCCAGTGCCCGTAGCCAGGCTCCAGTAACAGCCAGAGGGGTGAAGACCTGGCAGAGGAGGAATGTTTAACTTTTTAGAAATGTCCAAGAAGAAAACCTAGGGTGAGTGTACACAGCGATTATCTGTGGTGACTCAGCTCTGATTACCTTTCTTGCTTCAACATCACCACCTCCTCCTCTGTTTGTTGAAGAAGACCTTTAAGTGTTTCCAGTTCACTTTCTGATCGGCTGGTTCTTCTTTTTAGATCTTCCTCTCTCCTCTCCTTCTCAGCCACCTCTTCCTGTAAATGTTTGCATACTTGTTGGGAAATCAGTAGAGATTCCTCCTTTTCCTTGAGCTCTTTTGTAAGTCTACAGATGAAATGAAAAGAGAAAAGCAGTATCAACACCACAGTTATCACATCCTCATTTACTAACAGAAACTAAGCAGATGAAATAATCTGTACCTGGAAGAGAAAACGTTAGACAAAAAAAAAGTATTAATTCCTTATGAAGTTAAATCTAGTGACTTGAACACAAAAATAGAAACTGAAAAGAGAAAAAAAAAAAAAAAGATTGTATAGAAGCTGCATTAAAACCATAAAATAAAATTTTTGCTCTTATTGCTCAGAAATGTACATGTCATGAGATATAATTTCAGCATTTACCTTGATTCAGAAATTCCATTTTCGTATTTCATTTTTTTCAGTTCATTTTGACAGACATCGAGTTCTGTTGATTTCATCCTAAGAAAATGTTTTTAAAAAGTTAATTTGTCCAAAGCAATGACAGTCTTTACTCATGCAATAACCTGAACATCATTAATTAATCTACTATCTACCTTGCATTTTCTATTTAATTAAAATGCAGATAAAAACAACAACAACAAAACTCCATTAGTTCCAGCTAACATTTTTAAGTAACACGATTTATACTTGCAGTGTAAACCCAGCCTAACCCAGGATCACAAAAAGTTTATTGTTGCAAACAACAAAGCGGGAGCTTGCAACACTGATGAATGTTTCAAGCAAGATATGAACAAAAAGGAACAAATAACAATTTAGTATGCAAGAGGTCTGGAAACTTTGAAGGTTATTTCTCATTATGTCATCATTTCATCAATTAATAACCATGGCAAAGCCTCATATTTATGCTTAAACAGATATAGAATATGTTATTTTATTAAATTACACCCATATTACATTGAAATTTTAATATTACATTTAGAAACACTGTACTGTTTATTTAACTCTGTTCATGAAATCTTTTTTTTTGTACATGATACTTGTATTATCATTGAAATACGTTGTTGCTAAGCATTCCAAATATTTGCAACTGTGTTATGATCAGCCCCTGTGAATATAGGGGCTGAGAACAGAGAGTACGCCTCAGACAAGAATCCTTTGAATTTCAGGAAAATATATAAAAAGCTTGATGATAGCTCTGTCTCAAGATTGTCCATGCTCGTGCCCTACCCTCGAGCTTCATATTTGAAGCCGTGACATTTATTTTCACTAGTGTACTGTGCAGGCTGAATTGTTTTCTATGCAAGCACCGCGGATTTTAAATGCGGGAAAGCACTCAGACCCCTGATGCCCTAGCTTTTAAAGGTGGTGACTGCTCTCACTGAGCTCTGTGTACTTTTGAACAGTTGTGTTTGAGGGGACATCGGGGTCCCAAGCTGCTGCTCGGGATCGGGATGCTCTGAGGACGGAGCTCGCAGTGCCCCGTGCCCCAGAGGCCGGCCTCCCCTGCAGCAGGGGGGACATTCCCTTCTCCACTGCTCCAACTCCACTTGTTGGGCCATTCGAACATTACCCCAGAACAGTGTGCGACAGCACGACAGCATTTAAACGAGGTGCATCTCCTTCCCTTGAGGGAGGTCTCCCCTCTGCTCTCCCCTTGATCCGGGGGCTGCAGCAGCCCCAGCAGGAGCAGGCTCGGCCGCAGCGCTGTGGGTTGGATCCTGCTGAGCCATCCGCTCTGCTCTTCCTTGGTTAGCTCTGATAAATGTTTGGTGACATGTTCTCTCTTCTCTGTTAATTTAGGCTTTGTGTTTTCTTATTTTAAATCATACAACACAGTAAAAGTACAAATCATAACATACTGGTGCATGGGAAATACAGTAAATTTACATTTGGGAAAAAAAATTGTAGTCACTGATTAAACACTAACGTTTCTGATTAGCTTTACTGCACCCTTCCCTCCATCCCCAACTTGCAACGTGAAAGACTACTTTCCATGCACATTTTCAGTCCAGAAGTTATGTGGGTTTCACAAAATGTATCCTACACATGTGCATTGCATGAAGTGTCAGACTGAGCTGGTTTAACCCTCCTCTTTGCTGTGTCCTTAGACACAGCTGGAGAAAGCAAGCCCCCTCCCTCAGAGAGCCACATTAAATCAGTCGGTTAGAAACACAGACTGTGTAATATAAATATAAAATACTTCCTCTGCTGGCCGTAGCTGTCACAGACCACTCAGACAGGCAGCAGCACAGGTCCCTCTCTGCAGCAGGTGGCAAAACAAACAAGCACAGCTTTATGCCCAGTGGCAAAACAAACAAGCAAACAGAAACCTTACATTAGCAGCTTTTTGTAGTGGTCCATTTCCGCTGTTACTTTCTGCAGCTTGAGTCCGGTTGTCTCTACTTGGTTGGTTAAATCTGCAATGGAAACATGGCATTTGTGTCATTCCCTTCTAGGCACACCATGCTTTATGCGGGTGCTCTGGCCGGAGAGCCGCCCGTCCCTGTGCCCACCTCTGTGCCAAGCAGCTTGGTGATCTGTAATACCTGATTTCTCTCTGCTTACAAACCATGCAAGCCAGATGCTTTTATTTTCTTGGGGATAACAATTATGTTTACTGAAAAGGTTGGAGCGCTGCTGCGCTGCTGTACACTTCATTTCAGAACAGCCTTCCAATTTTTATTCAGACTTGAGCACAGGCTGGCTTGAATAGCAAGAAGCTGTGTTATTTTTTATTCTCCCAGGAAACATCAAATTCAACTAAATGTAAATACAAGTGTGTTCAATCATATACACATTTGTACATAATGCAGAGCAGAAGTACGGAAGGTGGATAAGAAAATAAGCCACTAACGCTACTTCATCTAAAATATTGAAACTGACTTAGTGCTACTATATATTTTGTCTTATACTCTCTTAGCTAAATGTTATCTTTCAGAACACATCACCCACCAGTTTCAAACAGCCATTGCATTTGTTTCAGTACATATCCCAGTCCTTTTCATCTATATCATAAGATTAATTATCCTTTTTTTTTTGTTTTCACACACACACACACACACACACACAACCAAACTACTTCCAAAGAAAATACAGTGCAAAGATGAAAGTGCTATCAAGTATCTCTTCTTCTGCACAGGCTCACTTCAGTGAAAAAGTGACAAACTTACTCCTATATAACGCTTTGATTTATTAGCTTCCAGCCCTGTAAGGCTGGAATTCCCCATAAAAATTATTCCCCATAAAAAATCATAAGCTTAGTCCCCTGAAACTATGAACATATTTCATAGTATGTCCCCTGCATTTATGAATATTTTTGCATATAGGTCTCTGCCCCTGAAGACAAAACAGATGGAATATTTTTGTATAACGTTCTATTATCATCATGTTTATATATTTCAAAGACAAAAATACTGACACAGTGCTGCTGCATTTATTTTTGTAACTGCTTAGAGACATTGCCACGTCACTAAGTCCTTTAATGTTGAATCAGCTTCTATTCTGATCCCTATCAGTGAGATTCCACTGATAATTAAGTGAGCAAATGGAAGAGTGTAAGTAGATATTTAGGGAAAAAAAAAAGTGCCTTTAAATGTTTAAATATGTGAGAAAGATTCATACTGAGCACTGCTGCTCATTGCAAGCCCTGACTGGCAGAAGCCAACAGATCTGGACTTTGTAGGTCCTCCTGGAGTTACTCGATTCATTTATTTTAGCACACAGGGGATGCTGATAGCTCTTCGCTGTGCCCATGGTGAGCTGCCTCAGACGTGATGTCATCCCCATTTGTTTTTTGTCTCCTTGAAACAATTCAACCATGGAAGATGAGACACAACAGAAAAGGCAACTTTTGAACAGATTGCAAAAACAGTTTTCATGAGAAAACTTAAAAAGCATATTTAATCATCCTGTATATCTTAGATCAGCATCACACAGATAAATAGCACGTATAGATACCCCACACAGAACTACAGATGTAGTAAGAAAGCAACAGCGTGCCATGAGAACAGACAACTGGAGGGAAGGTCTAGAATTATTCACTCCCAGTCATTGTTTTTTCTTATGTTTGCAATGCAGCTGTAGGAATTTCCTTCCTTCTGCAGTGTATTAGCCCATAATATGTTAACAGAACCAAATACGGAAAAATGGCATATGGTCGTGGAATTTCTCCTGCCCCAGATTTGGAAATCCAAGAGTCCATAATGATACGCTGTTTCTCAGAAACAAAAATAAATTGTGTTCTTGAGATTATGTGAGCAATTCATGTCTGGAAGTACAGGTGGAAGCTCTGAGTGAAAGCTCAGTGCTACTGAAGAAGTGAAAAATGACAATAAGGTCATTTCTCACAAGACTCTTAAAAAAGGCACGTAGAAAGCAAAGCTTCCTGTGGTAGCAGGTATGATAACAGCAGTATCATCTGCACTTAGGTGATTTTCAGCTTCTGTGCAGCAGGTGAGGACAGGGGCGCAGCAGCACCCGGCATGCCCCCGGCTCTGCCCCGTGCACTCACCCCTCTTCCTCAGGGTGCAGCAGTGGCAGAGAGGGGAGGGAGGTCTCCAGAGGTCTCTGGTGCAACATTTCAGTACAAAAAGTACCTTATGTCTTTCTCTGTATAGAGTAGATTTTCATCTGAAATATTTTAGTTCAAAGTTGTAGAAAGAATAATATGAAGCTGGGGAATCTGCAACCAGTGCTTTCTTTTTTTTTTTTTTTTTCATGGAAGAGGTCTGCAAGCACTCTACACCTGATATTATTTACATAGAAACAAAAACATTTTAAACTTACTGATAATTTGGATTAAGCGAATTGAGACAACAATATTACTACTAAGAACCCTTATAATTACCAAAAAAAAAATTATTAAAGAAAACAGAATTCAAAGCTTAAGACCACTTCTCTAAATATTGTTGCAATGTCTAGCTGACAAATACGAAACACATTCCTTATGTTTGAGTAGAGCAAATGTTTGCTGGTTTTTAATATAGACATTACTGATCACAGATATTTACAAATCCCTTGCACAGAATCATACAAGACACAGAAACTTGTCTGGAAATCAGGGCTTCCTAGAAATATCTAAGTTATTTACATTATTGGCTTTCCAACAATTTCTGGCATCTGTTGTTCAAGTGATGTATTTGAGAGGATTTGGAGCTGAGAACGGCGCTGATGGACCACGTCCAGGTGAATCATCACCACCACACCTCCTCGGCAGTCCTCAGAAAACTGCCAGCAGAACAGAGGACCTTTCGGTACCCCGCGGACACAGGAGGTCTCCCTCGCTCAGCAAGGCATGCTCAGGTACACAGCTTGCTATGAGGTACTGCCAACCTTCACATTTCCCTCAAACTCCATACAATGCAATTTTTTTCACATTTTATAAAATATGTAAACGAGAATTTATTTGTATTAACGCTTCAGTGACTACAGAGTACTGACCATTTACATTAGGCTTTCAGAAGCCCCCAGGAGCAAAAGGAGCAGCTAGGTACAGCTCTACCTGAGAACACCACGCCTTGGCACTTTGACTAAAAAGAAACCCATGGAGACGAACTCTCCTCACGACACAGGAAGGAGATATTTCTAGCTTTGTGGTGAGGCCTGTTTTCCCACGACATTCTTGAAAAGGAGCGAAAAACGGGAAGGTCTGGCAGCAGTTACACTAAGCCTCACACATACATCAAGCTAAGGTCTGGCAGCAGTTAAAACTCCATTTGTGCTCCATCCCACGCGGCCTCCTCACCCCCACGGCCTGCTCCCTGCCGCTTCTCCAGAAGAGCAGAGTAGTTCTGTGCAGGCACAGCACCGAGAGCAGCAAGGACCGGCATGGTTCTGCTTCTGTGGGCATAAAGTTGACTGGGGGGAGGCCAAAGCCTCTCAGGATACTGCATGAACACGTCCCAAAGCAGAGCTCTGAGCAGCAGCAGACGCAGAGCATGTTCGCACCATAAAACACAGCGCGGCTCAGCAGCAGCCCGGCTGGGAGAGCTCGAGGCGAGGAAGGAACAGTCGGTCGCCTCTTTGAAGAGGCATTCCTCACACAGCTCTTTGCCGGCCCCCCTGCTTGGTGGCAGTAATCCTATTTAACAGCACACGCAACCCTGCTCAAACCGTTCAGCTAAAACCCAGTTCAATGCTTTTTCATCCGCACTCCGCAGCCATCCTTACCATGCTATAACTGCACGTTTTTGTGTTAAGCAATCGGTGGCTTTGCAGGCATTAGGAAGGAATTTTGATGAAAAAAAATCATATTGTTTCAGACACTACAGTTTCTCGGTATTCCACATCGCATCACTTTTAAGTGGGGTATGACCAAGGATGAGCACTCAGCAATAAGCAGCAGCTGAAGACTGTTGACCTGGACTCCTGGCAGGAAGATAGGGAGGCTGGTACCTCCTCTTTTCCCGCTTAGACTAGGGTTCAGCTGATGGAAAGCTTCTGAAGCTCTTCCATGAAGCTCTCAACGCTGCCCCAAGTATGATGGTATGGGTATAGGGCCATGACAAATGGCAGGGACAGCATAGCTGCTTGTCAGAAACACGGAACCAGTGGTTTATAATCTCCCAGTGTCCTCTCACTGTTTCAGTTTTCTGGCAGGCCAACCACATTTTCCCTCAGTTCCCAGCCACCGAGCATCCAAGCTTGCTGTCAAACAGCACCCCTAGAGATAAATCTCCAGCAACGTACTGCTATTCAGAAACTGTGTTTGTGTGACAGTGCTCTTGCCAAAACTTCCTCTCAGCTGTTTTAAAAACGTCTATGACAAACCCCCCATTGTAATCAGCCATGCAAGTCATGCAGTCGCTGAGTTATAACCCAAGTTCTGCTGTCTGCACCAAGAACTGCACAACAGGCCCCGGGCCAGGCCGCAATGTATCGGCTCCCCCCTGGCACTGTGGCCTTCTGCAAGGACGGGAAGTCATGGCCAAGCACACGAAGGACAGATTAGACCACCTGCAGTTATTTTCGTTTACTTCATTTTCTTCAACTGGGCATTCTGTTGTAATGTATTGTTCTGTACACTTCTCCAAAGCTACATAATTCAACTTTAATTTCCTGTCATTCATCCTGACGTTGGCTTAAGAAGCAAATGGCTCTGGATGCCTACAGAAAAAGGGGAAACTTTGGCTTCAAACACCAAGCAGATGTTAGACAGAACATGTGGGAATGATCTAAAATTCACAACAACAAACTCTGCTGCAATGTGACTGCTTTATTAAAACAGATTAAGTAAAGATCAAATTATTGTAGATCAACAACACAAAAAGGAGAAAGCCCTTTGCCTTTCTTTGCATGGGGGTGGCTGCTACAGAGCAGCTTTTCATAAACATCTGATCTTGATGATTATTTTTTTTTTAATTCTGTGATTATAGAACATTTTGAGCAATTATAAACAACTGTTTTTTGTGTGTGTTTTTCCCCTCCTCTTCCTAGATGTGAGAGTATGGACACAAGTCGAGAAAAAAGGAAAAGGATAATGGTTATTTTGGTTCTGGTACTTTGGGTGGTCTTTCAGCTCTGTTTCTTCTTGTACTCAATTTGTTTAGAGAAGTTTTCATAATGACTGAGCATTGGACGGGAGTTTCTCATGAGGGAATAAATGGATTCAATTATACAGCTGGTTTCTGCAAGTCTTCTCTAGAGAGAGTTCCCACCAAAGTCAACAGGAGCTGTTAGTAGAAAGTCTGAGGGACCAGACCCACACCCACAGCGACTACGGAACACAGACTTCTACCGAGTTTGAAGGACACAGGAAAACCGAGGAAACTAACAAGGGGAATGGTAACACAAATGGAAACTTCAGCTGAAAACTTACTGAATAAAGAAAACACTATATTCAAATACTTCTGTAAAAAGCATTCTCCAGTAAGGAAAATAAAGCTTATTGTAAAACACGGAACAAAAAGCATTCCTGCTTTATAGTATTGATACTCGTTTTAACATTTTAAGTAGCATCACATTTTGAAGAATCTTCAGTCCAAATACATCTCAGTATTGTTTGTGTTTAACACTATCTATCCTTGTGATTCACATTACATCTTACCACAGACACCAATCTTAGTTCCAGAGTAATTTTTCATAGCATCAAAAACAGTTTGGTGTTGTGAATTCTTAGGTGTATACTAGCCACCTTCCAGACACCGGCCAGCATACTCCAGGCAGCAAACAAGAAAAGACAGCTTTTACTGGCTAGTAGGTGAAACCTTAGAAAAAAATAGTTTGATTGTTCTTACTGTCATTAGTCCCTACTTTTAAAGAACTGTTAGCGTTTGTTTTGTTCCTTATTTTTTTTAAACTATTCATTATGGGAGGGGAAAAAAGATTCAGAAATTCAGTGTAGCAAGTCTTTTGACCAATATAAGACCTCACTGTATTTATCAGAGAAAAACTAACCTTTTAACAAAACTTTACTCTTGTCTATGGACATTTCTTTCAAAAATGTAACAATTAGAGAAGTTCTTTAGTGACTAGACGCCTATTTCATGAAATAACTGAGCAAGGGAGGTTCTTTGGGGCCCATCCTTGAGGCCAGCTGTGGCTCTTGAACCTTTTTGTTCTCTGGCAGCAGAGGTTTTGAGTCAACAGTAACCTTTTGGGCAGCATGTGCAGCCAGCCCTGCCTTCAAGAGGGTACAAAAGGTGGATGAGAGGAGAGGGTGCCTCACCTCCACTTCTGCATTTCAGCAGTATCGTATTCTCCATGAGGGGAGGCTCTGCTGTGATACAGACAGAGACCGAGGAGGCACAGCGTGGAAGATGCACAAAGAAAAGGCACCTTGAAGAACCACAGCTGGTCGCTGTTTCCTCCTGTTTGGGCAAATTCCACGACATACAGTCCACAGTTGAGAACAGAGAGCATAGAGTCTGCCTGGAAATGGGTTTAAGAAATTTAGCCACCCAGTTTGCGTCCTTTCCAATGGCACAGTGTTCAGTGAAGGTCCCAGTTTCTGGTTTGCAAATAGCAACAACTAGTAAAGTCTTCAGAAAAAAAAAAAAAAAAAAAAAAAAAAAAAAGGAAAGGAAGAAAGAAAAAGACAACCACCCATTGTGAACTACACCCACGTTGGGTAAGCAGCCACTCTGGAAGCCATCAATTTTCCGGCTAATTTGTAACAGATTCACAATGATATCAGTTCAGAAGCATGCATGATAAAGCTATGTAATTTTCTGCTCTTCCTGCAAATCCTGCTAAAAAAAAAAATACAATCCAAGATACTTTCTGAAAGCTTTGGTTTCATCTAAATAAAAGCTCAGTGTCTTCTGCACACGTGAGACAAGGAAGACTACCTGCCAGTAACTCAGTTTCTGGAGAGGCCCCCGGGCACCACACAAACCCATTGCTGTAGACACGCAGACCCCAGGGACGGCTGGAGCCCCTTCTGCCATAGCAGCACCAGCTCAGCTCAGGGGCTGGCGGGCAGAAACTCACAGCTCAGCTCCACCTCAGTGCTGGTCACGGTATGAATGTACCCCGTACCGCCAAGTCTCTGGTCTAAAATGACTGTGCCTACCTCAGAATAAATGCATGCCTACGAAGTTTTTCTGCCCCCTGTTTCAGAAATACAGCCCCTTTCCCACTGCCCGTCCGGGAACAGACAAGTTGTACCAAAACAAGTGCGACTGCCGCTTTTCACCACATCACTGCACTACAATACATAAAAACAGCACAGGGAAAAAGTAGTTTTGTTTTCCCTTCACCTAAGCTTGCTTTGGGGAAGAAACTGGCAGATATTTTGGTTTAAAGACAACAAGCTCTGACTCATTATACTGGTCACCGATGAGAAAGACCTGCTGGGGCAGCCCCCTTCACGCTCCCTGAGAAGCAGAAAGGCTGTGTAGGCTGCACATGTTGCCCTCGAGTCCTGCTGACCAGAAATACCCACACACGTACCAGCAGCGTGGTGCAGGTATCGCAGATTGAAGCATTTTTGTTCTTACCAAGCTTCATGATGTTCTCAGCGTGACTCAGCCAGGCTCAGCCTGGGAGGGACCTCTGGAGGCTGCTGGTGCAGCCTGCTGCTGACAAAGCCAGCAGAGATGGCCTGAGGGTTTATCCAGCCAGGTCTTGCCGAGCTCTGGGGATGGAGGCTCCTCCAGCCCCTGGCAGCCTCTGCCTGTGCTGTGCTCTGCTGACAAAGCTGCTCCTGACATCCAGCCTGAAGCCCCAGGCTGCAGCCGATGTCCCTTGCCGTACCGTATGCCCCTTCCTATGCTCCTACCTCCCCTTTGGGCACTTACAGACAAGCCCAGCTCTCACCACGATACCAGGATATGGCTTCCTTTGTCTGATTAATCTAATTTTACGAATAATCTGTTTCAGAGACTTGGCCCAAATCCTCTTGAACGGAAGTACTCCGTGAGCCACTCCCTGGCTGTCTGAGACCAAGATAGTATTTGTTGTGCTGGGGACTGACTGAAACCTCCCCGAGGGTGCTGGCTGTGAGAAACGTCCCTCATCGGGAGCAGCGAGCAGCAGTTCAGCTCTCGGGCACGGATGGGATGGGTGGAACAAGAGCTCAAGAGCAGGAGCCTCAATATTGTCCTAAGAGAACTGGGGAGAAGGGGAGCAGGGCACGTGCTGCTCGGTGACATGACAGAGACCGGCAGGAAGAGACAGTGAGGGACTGTCTGGGAACGGAGAAAGTGGCTGAGACTGGCCCGTGGCTGGAGCCCAGCCCCTGCCGCTGAATTCCTCCAGTGTGCAGGTTTTCCTCAGCAACAAACAGAATCGCACCGAACTGCCTGAATTAATCACCCGGCCTGCTCCCTGTACCAACCTATTAGGCCCTGAATATTGGCTGATTACTTGTGTCAGAAAGGGTAAAATACTTCCTTTTTCTTAGAATATAAATGGTAGAGCAAATTAGGATGTACACTTTACAGATATATTAAGTACATTTATTTACTACACATAGTAGAGAAGCTGTGAGTTAAATATGAAATACATGCATGAAAAATTACTGTCATTTTTGTATTTTTTGTAATTTTGTCAATTACTAATTCACCTCACTTTATTTTTTTTTAAGGAAAACAAAGAAGAGAACTAAATACCCAAAGTCCTTGCTTGCACAGTACAGAACTATTTGCTTTTATTTATAGTATTTCATGTACTATGTTCTCTAAAAAAAATATTTTTTTTTGTATGGACAATAAAGTACTTTGCCTGACAGGTTCACAAGCACAAGCCTGTCTGGAAAGAGCGGAGGGACGGGCTCCAGCCATGTAGATTGACATCCCTTCTGGAGGCCTGACCAGTGCCACCAGGAAGGCTCTAAATCATTAAAAGCTGCCAGGAACCAGGAGGATGTGCCAGAAGAGGAGTGCCTGGTTCTTATCTGCCTACGCATATGTTCCTGACCGCTGCCAGGAGTGGGCTTTCTGGACCTCTGATCTGAACCAGCACATCAGCTCTTTCATGTTCGCATATAAAACGAGCATAAAGAAAGCAAGAGAAGGGACCAGATTCTCATTTTTTCACTGTATAAATATAGCATCACTCAGTGCCCTGAAAAGAACAAACCACAAAAGCAATGGCAGTCTTTTCCAAGGCCTTATGATGTGCTTATTTCCAGAGACAATGCTATCTCAACACGCCCTGCTCCCTCTCCGTCCCGCTCCACAGGACACATTAACCAGTGTCACATCAGACACGCTTCTGGAGTCAGACACTGCCTACATGGTATTTGCTGAACGTCTCAAAGGATTCGCCCCTTAACCCCGAGTTTCTGCATACATTCCTGCCCTTTCATACCCGAGGTAACTGGGTGCAAGGCAGAATTGTTCCCACAGACCTTCTCCTATGTCTCAAAACTGAGCCTAGACACTGAGTTCCTTACCTAGTGGCTAGGAGAACTGAAGGTAAGAAGAGTTCTGACAGTAATTCCTTGGAGACGTATTTTTGTCAGTGCTTAGGCCACGCAGATGAAACAAAATACGATCAATAGAGTTCCTTCAACGAGGGCTCCTGCTTTTCCTGAAAAAGAGTGAAGAGTGGCCCTTCTTCCGTAAGGAAAACACGCTCCAGCACATCACGATCCAGACACCTCGCTGGAGAGCAGAGGATGCTGTTCCTTCCATCACAGTCATGTATTTCCTCTTCCATTTCAAAAGGCTGCTGAAAAGCACTGATGAGCCATTGCTTGGTCTAACCCGCTTGTCACAGCCTGTTCAAACACCAAACTGCATTCCCCAGCTCCGGCCCTTCAAATTCTTAGTATCGCAGCTGGAATTAATAGAAAAATATTTCAACAGTACTTGTGGCATGAATAGGGGATACTTGAACTGCAGCCTACCTAAAACTACAGGAAACTATTCTCTCTTTGGATTTTCAAAGCAGTCTTTAAAGTGCTGTTAGAGACACTTCATGTACATGAAAATACCGCTCCTCCTTTCCACAAAGAGTGTTAACATTCCCCACTTAAACTTCCCTGCTACTCCTACAGCTGCCTGCATTTTTCTATCATCTCTCATTAGTCTTATTATGTCAGCAGACCACTGCTAAGTTTATATTTAGTAACTTAAATAGACTATCAAGCAGTAGCATCAAAAGCCTTAAGAGACAGATTTCATGTGCACAGCCAGCAATTTAAATCCATACAGAGGTAAATCTGCAACTATAAATGGGTTATGCAATGGCTTTGTGAAGAAAAAATATTCTGTATCTGTGATTAAGTGAAGGAAAGGATTTGGCTGGCAATAAAAATGACAGCAGGGATACTAGCTCCTATCTTTTAGGAGCATGTGCTATTGCAGCTCCTCCACTGCTCCTAAGCCCAGGAATATAGACAATGACACCATCACATGGCATTATCTTTTTTTTCTTCTTTTTTTCTTTTTTTTCAGTCTATTTGATTAGACAATTATTCACCAGACTTTGCCCTTAGCTGAGAATTCTTCAAGACCTGTCATCTCTAGCTAACCAGATGATGCATCATGACTCTGAAAAGTGGTATGAGATCAGCAATCGAATCACCTCTTCAGCACAATGTAACTCATGAAGGTAATTTTCATAAAGTCACGACAAGCAGGAGAACCAAGAAACAATAGTAGAAACTAAGGTTTAGTTTCAGCTCTTGCAAATGACTGCTATCATACGAAACATGCAATAATTTACAATTTGCCAAAAATATACAAAACAAGAATCCTCATAATGTTGGTTGTAGAAATTAAAATCCTTTCAAAACACATAATATATTCAGGTTGTTTCTGGTTTTGCGTGGGTTTTTTGTTTGTTTGTTTGGAGCACAGAACTACTTCAGTACTAAACCAAAAAGGGATATTAGCTTCAATAGTTTGTGTGGGAAAAAAAAAAAAAAAAGAAAAAGAGAAAAAGAAAACCAAAAGCCATGAACCCTCTAGATCAGACTGATCTCATACACACTGACTATGTGGTGTAAACCTACTAACTGGAACTGATTTTCACTAAGATCAACTGAGACAATAAAAATGTGTTGTTTGTTCCTACTAGTTTATTTTAATACAATGGTAAGATAGCATTGTATATTATTTTTGTTTCATGAATAAAATCACGCTTTCTATTTCAAAAGGAAAGAGAAACAGATTTTTATCATCACCGAGTCATCCAGCTTTATTACCCCTATCCAGTAATGTGCTCTGTATAGACAGACCTCTTCAACTGCGAATGGATTTGTGGGTTACTGAGCAATTCAGAAAGTGTGGAAGAAAAATGCCTGAGCTCACAGTCTTTTTGCCTTGAAAAGTCCTAGATATCCACATTTTATTGCTTATTAATAACTGATTTATTATTAAGTAACTGATACATTTTGTTACTAATAAAAATTAAAAATAATGCCTCACGTAACACGTTGACATGCTTAGCTGGGATCTTAGCTCATTAATACTTTTCAGTATGAATTATTCCACATATGACATTGTATTTATGTTTTCTCCAGAAAACTCCTGCTATTTCAAGTTTGTATCGTACACAGTTTGAAAACGAAACCTGACATAGGCAAAATAAGTAAATAGTGAGTCAAACAGCACAGCAATACGATCAGCGGTCACGGTGACCCTTTTGCTCAAGTGTTATGCTGCTGGGATGCTGGAGAATCCGTAGTCGCACTAACTGCTGAGATAACTTTAAAGTGAACCCAGTATGTACCCTTCTTTTGTTAGCCCCTCTTCTCTGGAAGCACGCTCAAAAAGAGAGTGAGCAGGAGAGATCACACAATAGTGCACTTTCCAGGCTTCTTGGGAGAAGAAGCACCTCTGCACAGCACTAAGTTTTCAAGGTTCTTTATATACACAAACAAGCAGCTTCTAAAATATTCTTCTGAAGTAGGCAAGAAGAAAAAACCAAACAGTTGCTTTATTTTTATCACAAAAATTTGGATGGCAGCTCTTGGTTATGTCTCCTATCAATGTTAACAGTGGAAAAGTTTTAATGAAGATGTAAACATGGATAAAGCTTTTTCAAAATATTCTAACATTTCAGGCTTTTTCTTTCAAGCGTTATGCCTTTACTTTCACTGGTGTTACACCAAAGTGAGAAATGACAACTTAGTTCAATAAATCCCAGTTTGTCTCTCATCAAAATCAGAAATCTCCAGCAGCCTATAATAAGAGTTGACTTCCACGAGCAGCGTAACTGGTGAGAGATTAATCATAAATGTCCTCCCCGCATTAACTTGGAGAAGGGGTCTGGATGAAAGCAATCTTTTTCTCTTTTTGTGGGGAGGAGCTCAGGGAGAGTTAGTGTTAAGTTTACATTCTGCCCCGAGACGCGATACCCACCGCCTGGGCGGCTGATTGATGTCTCTACTCTGCAATTTCCTACAGAGGCCAACAAACTTGTTTGAAGATATCCAAATCTGGTTAATAAAGCTTGGAAGAAAGTTCTGTGAGCACTCCTTATTCCTGGAGGCACCCAGAGGCAGGATGGAAGAAATAAAGGCCAAAGGAGGAACGCTCACAAGGTCCCATACGTGGTAGCGATTACAGTCGCTGCCAGCCAGCCATCAGATGGGGATTCAGCTCCATCATTAGAGAAACCACAACATGCAGCTCCTCAGATGATAAATATGGAGTATGAAACTCAAAAACCTAGAAACAAAATCCACCGGCAGTGCCAATACAGGTATAAAGCTACAGGATTTACGGGGACAGAGTTAAAAATTCTCATCAGAAGCAGGCAAAGGGGCATATTACATCAAAAATTTCACTTGACAGAACATGATCAGCTCCCGGTGATGGGCTGCAGGTGGAAGGGAGCCGTGTGTCCAGGTAGAGAAGGGGCTGGCTTGCAGCCCTGCTGCTGTTGGCATCTCGGATCTGCTCCAGCGAAACTCCAGCCCCCAGCAAAAGCCTGCTCTGTGTGTTCCCCTCCCTGCTGCCCTCCCTCACGCGGCTCACTGGCAACAGAGGAACAGAAACCAAAATCTGAAGTCTCAGTGAAGTGCGTGGGGGCTGTTACTCAGCTGAGGATACACAATGCAACAGAACATGTCAGCCGTGAGGTTCAGCTGGAGCGAGGCCAGAGGGGAAAAAGGAAAAGCTCTTTCACTTTTCCTCCCGTACCTGCTGCGTTAAACCACACAGCATCTGGTAGCTGTCTCCTCGCTGCACGACACGAAGCCTGGGGAAGCAGCCCCTCAGCTGCTCGGCACGTCCTGCTGAGAGCACCCTCCTCCCAGGCAGCACGGCTATCCTACTCAGATCAACTTACTGCTTTTAGGACACGGCTCCAGTTTCCTTCTGTGAACTGCATTCCCTGCAGTGACCACAGGTCCAGGGATGGCTCAGGAGAGCAGGGCAGCAGACGGCAGGTCTCAAACCAAAAGGGAAATGGCTCTGACCATGCTGCCTCCCTGAGCAACCCAAGTGTGCAGTCTAGGATGCACTCAAGATACACACAAACCCTGCATTAGTGACTGTGGCGAGTGCTTAAGGTGAACAAAACATTAATACCAGATGGCTTTTTCATGCTTTATAACTACACATTACCAAACAGTCACTCAGGATATAGCAGCATACTGATTTCTTGCTGCAAGGGCAAAGAATCCAGCTACTCAAGACCTGCATCTCCCTGCTCAGCGTGCACTCCCTGGCTTACTGACGGGACAGTTCCCCAGCCTCCCCATCACGACACCCCAACCTCTTCACTCCTGCTCCTTGCTGGTCTCCACCGCATCCCTCCTTGCTTTCAGTCCCGCTGCCCAGCACCACGGTGACATGCAACATGTGGGAAAGCATCGCTCAGCCCGGTCTTCTGGGGCCAGAACACCAGAGTTTGGCCACCATAGAAATAAATAGATATTTAATGCTTTCAGAGGCTTAGACATCAGTTCAACATGGCCTTCTGCATCAAGAATACTGTCAAACCCCCCAGCTCAAAGTCCTTTCTCAAGGAACTGAAGGTCCAAGGGTTCTTCAACAAAGTTTTTGCATAGTAAGACTGAAACATAAAATCCAATGACATTTCCACCCATCTTACCCCTGTGAAAGCTATGCCCATTTTGTGCAACTACTGTTCAAAATTCATTGATTAGTTAAGTTTGGTAATACTCCAAGCAACTGAAAACAATGATCTTTTATTAGGAATTGTTGAGCAATCTTGGTAGACTTATACAACAATATTTAAAAAAAAAAAATCCACAGAGTACAATAGGGCCTCTAGAACAGAAACTTCTTTGTAAGCTTAAAGATCATTTTTTTTCAGCACAAGTAGAGCTGCCCTGTGTGAGCTAGTCTGAACCTGCTCATGATGTGGCATACATATACTACAGTTAACGTATTTTGTTATGCATATTAAAGACAAAAAACTAGAACAGAACCATAACTGCTTGGTGTGATGTTTTGGTGCGGTGTACTAACTTAAGGAACTAACTTCAGATTTTCAAGATTATGGGTCATAAAGCCATGCAAGTATCACAAAAATATATTACACGCTGGTTAACCTAAAAGAAGTTGACTGTGAACAACTTTCTCTCATTTTCTAACACAAGAATAAGGCAATTCTCCATGGAGTTAAAATGTAGAAAACTAAGCAAGAAAATGTATTTCTCCAGTGCATGTAAACAACCAATGGAACTCCTTATTTACAGGAACCCGTGAAGTACACAGCTTTACAAAACTGAAAGGGGAACTCTAATGATAACCCTGTGTAATTTTCACACCAGAGTAAATGTGACGATGCGCCTTATGTAAAGATATTAAGCCACATATTTCAAAGCTTAACAGATTGTCTTATTAGATTCAATGACCTCCTAGATCAGGATGAGACACGTAAGGATGACAGATTATCTCATAACTGCTGTTGTAGAGTTCCTGTACCTTCCTTTGAACCACGCCGTTTTCAGTGGCAAGGACAGGACGCTGAATTAAACGGGCTTTAGACTTCCTCCAGCAGCAGCGAGTGCTGACACTGCAGCTCCCAAGAATGCATGTGAACTACCACTGAAATCACTGAGCTCTCACATACAGCCACTTCACTCAGCAACGTGTGAGATTATCTGAGATAGATTGAATGTGGCACCTTATAAAAGGCAAAATCTTCAGTCCTGAGCGATGTAAGCAGGAGCGTTCTCAGTGCTTACCCTGAGGAAGGAACTACAATAGGCTGCATGGCTCCAGTGGCAATTTAACTCGTGCCGCCCACGAGTTTCTTATTTCGTACAGAGAATTAAAAGGCATTTTAACACAAATGGAATGTCAAAGTGCACTTGAGAAGGAGCTATTTCTGCACTGAGATTATTTTATTTCAACTAATTTTTGCACCTGAAAAACACATGTCAAACGTAATTATGTTTTCCTCAAGGCAGTCAGTTAGCACACCCACTCAGGTTTCTAGAGAAAGACAAGTAATAAACGGTCTGTAACTGCTTTACGAGGTACCGTTATTTGTGCTTATTTATACAAAGTTAGGGGATAAGTTATTCCTAAAAAGGAAGTGAAAATAAGTTTGGTGGTTATATTGAACACAGAAGAAAGTCAGGTATTAGGGCAGAACAAGTCTTCTGTATCCACTGCTACTTAGAAAACACAACAATATGACCAAAACATGACCCTACTCCATCAGGCAGCAACCAGGGACCAAAGCAGTGGTGCCCAGATTCTGTACAGAGTACTGGGGCCAACCATCCTCAAGCTGGCTTGTAAATAACTGCAATTTCTCAGCACTTCAGTAGAACACCCAGACTGCTGTACTAATGCACTTCAGGACGTTTTCCTTACATGGCACAAGACCACACTAAGGACCAAACAAACCTTCCATCCACGCTACCCTTTTAGTAGAGAAAGAAAAGCTTAATCAACTTAATAAATCACTGCTGTAAGTCTTATTGCAGGATCTGCAACTCTTGTGCTATTTTTGAGCCAGTCACCTTGGCTATCTTTTCCGTGATACTGCCTGCTCAAGCAATTTCCAGTACTGCGAGAGCCTCCGAGCTCAATCTCTCCGGTTTCTTCAGAATATATATGGACAGAAAAACATATTAAAAAAAAAAAAAAAAGGAAGAAAGAAGAAAAAAAAAGGAATTCTGAAGTATACAACTTCCAAGTTTTAGACTGTGGTTTTGTAATAGTCAAACCTGGCAGCCAGACATGTACACAGACTATTTTGATAAAACATAAATCTCTTAATGGAGAAGAAACACACTTGTCTCTTCTATAGAAATGAATGCATTTTGAGCATTTTTTTCTAAATAGTTTCAAGTAGAACATAAGCAGTCACAGGCGACCTTATGCTCTTGGGGCAAGCAACGTGATTTGGTAAACCTATGTAACTACTTAAGGCCTTCAATTCTATCATTTTAAGTGATGTTATCTTTAACTTATTTCGGGTTTTGGTTTATTTATTTTTTTAAACCCAGGCACTTATCTCAGACACATAATATTATATATATGTATATGCGTGTGTACAGATAATATCGGTTACTTTTCTTGAAAAAAACAACACAGCAGTTACCATTTATGCACTCCCAGTATTTTATTTCATGCTTTCTTCAAATCTCACCTAGTGATTTTACACATAAGCCAAAAAAAGAGGTACACATTTTCTGAGATGTGTTCACTGTGTTCAAGATTCTCCTGAAAAAATGAAATTGAAATAAAATTGATGCCTTTCTTCCAATCTAATTAGATCTTCAGAATGAGCTACTGTGACTAATTACTGACAATTAAACACTTTTAAGGCAGCCCTCCCCCCAGATCCTGCCTGCCAGAGTTTACTCTGAACAGAGGATTAAGAAACAGGATGTAGCTATGATCAGACAATGAGCCTACCAGAAAACGTCACGGACAAGATCCTGAGACACTGGATCACTATGTTCACTTCCATAGCTCCCCAAGAAAAAACAGACAAAACAGCACACTGTGAACAGTCCACAGAGAAGAAGCTTCTCAGAGCCAAGTCTAACTGATTGTGTACTCATTTAAAGTCAGTTCTGTGAACAAATACCACAAAAAAGGAAGATATATAAAAATTATTTCTTGTGTGGATGGTGCCTGGAGAAGGCTGTAAAGTTATCTGCTCACATCTGCTCAGATATCTGCTCATATCTGGCATTCAAATCTGAAGCTTTCCTATCAGTATTGTTATCCAGTGACAGAAATGAAGACTGCCCTCAGCCATCTGGCTTGATAACTCATTGGGTGATGAGTCCTCCACAGTCACTGCGCTCTTCCCCTCTTCAGTTTCACGTTTGATATTATCACTGCTATTGAAGGATCAGTGAAATTCCTTTATCATGACTAGCACCGAGAGCTACTGCTTTAGATTTGAAATTACATACTGTGCATAAGGCAGCGAGGTAATTACAGTGCCAATTTGATGACTCAAAGCCATGTGTGGAACAGCACAACCTCTATATGTTCTGAATGTCTTAAAATGTCTCTGAGCCAGCACCATGAACACAATCCTGATTTACAAAGACAACAGATTCAAGAGATACTAACATAAATACACAATAATCTTCTTGTAATGAGTCATTGTCTCAACAAAGCTCACAAGATGCTATAATTCCAAGTGCTACCACTTCTCTTACAGTTTTCAAGAGGACCCTCCATTCTTGAGACAAACTAGCAAGGGCAAATCATTAGACAGATTCAAGTTCAACAGATCTAGGGGAAAAGAGACTAGCTTAGGCTAACATTCATCAGTTCTGATGCTGATAGATCAGCTTGGCCTTCCCAGTCAAAATGAGAGCACCTCCCTGATGTTTTACATATTGACAGGTAACAGCATAACAGTACTACCACCATCTGCATTATTTTCCTCCCTTAATTTTATTTGTTATTCAAAACTACCTTGTGTTTCCAACAGGGTAACAGACTTCAGACTGACATGCTGTCTTTCTGACCATGCACCATCCAAGCTTTACCAGGGCCTGAGTTCTGCTGTTGAGCGCACTCACAGTAACAGCCAGAACTTGAACACATTAAATATTTTTGCATTTCATTTTATTAGGAAGTTTGCTTGGAAAATCAAAATTCTCTTACCTAATGTTTCCTTTTGTAGTTCACGGCACCTGCTTTGTAGCTCATTCCCTTGCTGAAGAGAAGTTTGAAGCTGTTGAGTTTTCAGCTCAACCGTGTCAGCCACCAGCGTCAGATGTTTTACCTTTTCCTGAAGACTCTCATTCTCTCTCTGGGATTTTGCTAACCTCTGATTCAATTTGGGTATTTCTGAGGAGAAAAAAAAATCATATAGCCTGTTGTCAAATTTACTTTCTTCATTAAAAAGCAACTCACCTGAATTAAGACCTCAGGATTCCTGCTGAGAGCAGAGGACCAACGAAAGTACCCTGTGTGATAAATCTTCACATGGGTAACCTGTACTTAGCCAAACAGATACGATTGACAAGCATACAAATTTTATTCTAAGCAATAATACATATTTCCTCTAAGATCATAATACCAAATTAGAATATATATACTCCAAATGAAATAACCACAGGTGACAAATGCTTGAACCCAGACTTTATCTTGAGGAGAGACACAAAACATTGCTGACATACAAAAACATTTGCAAGCTCGTTTTGAAATTAATTTGAGAAGATATCTCAAAGGGGTTAGCTTCTGCTAAAGCTCAGGGTGAAACTTTTGGTTCAGAAGATGTTTGGGCATGTGTATTACAAATTATTTTCTCCTTTCTGCTGTTAAAGCAATCCATTACACTAAAGGTAGTTTTTTTTCACTCTAGCTTTCATCAGCTCTTCAACTTGGAAAAGCAGCAGTCCCCTGGGAGCTTCCCAGGTAGTTTTCACTGCAAGGTACGTAAGTAAATTGGGGTGGGAATAGTGGATCTCTTACATTTTTACAATGTTTCCTGACCTTAGCTTAGCTCGATGAGTGCCCTTTAACATTTCCCGTAGTTGCAATTCTTTCCTATGCCCTCTCCAACTACAGACCTAAACGTTCAGTTGTCCAAAGAACTTATATCACTTTTATTTATATTAGTGATGACAATTCTCGTTAGATGAAGCCTAATTATACCATTAAGTCAGCTGTTACATATTTTTATATTGCCTAGGTGCAAAATTTAAATTGCAATTTCATTATCTACTATCTTGTCTAAGTGCTTGACACTTACATTGACTTATTGTTGGACTAAATGATGTAAATTCCCAAAGATTTTAACTTCTTATACCTCTTCCTATTTGCCACTAATTAACCAAAGCTAAATAATTTACATACACAAGTGTTTTATAACTTGTTGTGTATTTTTCAAACTAACTAAGGAAACTGGTTGAGGAATAAAGAGTAGCACTTTATGCAACATTTTTCTTCTGAAAACCCGATGTAGAAAAGCTTTGAAAATCTTGGTGCAAATAACAGTAAAGTAAAAGAAAAAGATGCTTTACAATGTTATGAAACTCCTTGAACCTGAAACTGTCTGCAGAAAAGCATGTACATGCTCTCCTGATTAACTAGAAAGAACACAGAGAACACAGGAAGAGAGGAATTCGTAGGAACACACGATACTTTCTGTGCTCAGCCTAATTAGGAGATGAACTCATGAATCAAAATGCAAGATACTGGTGCTGACATTTAACCCGATTGTTTGCACAGCAGCTGAGCACCACAGAGTGACCTTCCCACCACGCCAGTCCCAGCAGGCAGCAGCCTCAGCACCCCGAGCACTCTGTAGGGCTGAGGGGATGCCCCAGGGGATGCAGCCCCCTCAGCACAGCTGCCCCGCTCACTTCTTCCTTGTGTGAGGAAAGCAACTGCTGAACACATTAAAAACTACCTCGAATCTCACAGGAGGAATCGGCAACTGGGGAGCTATTATTTAAAATGGTGCTGCCTGTTTTCTGAGACACTCCGTGTGTGTAGGTGTCACCTAAGCTATGCATTTACAACAGGGTGCAGACAGTTTCACCAGCACAGCGATTTGGGAGATGCACATTGCCCACCGTGCCCTCACAGTCCTTCTCACGAGGACAGAAAGGGTGATGTCAGCTCACCTGCTCCTTTGCCTACCTTAAAACCCTGATAAAACTAAGCTCCAGACCAAATACTGGCTTATCAGCTAATACAGAACACACTGAAAAACTGTAGGGAAAGGAACGCGTATATGGAAATTATGTCCAAAGACCATTAAACCCACAAAAGCCAACACATGGCCTTTTTGGATGCTCTGGATGGTGCAGTCTGTCATTACACTACTGCATATTTTTTTCAGCAAAACTAATCTCTTAACCCAGGCAGAGCAAAAACGGTTTTCAAGGATAAATCTGAGCTCTCAAGTCCAACCACCAGCCCGAGGGCTGGGTACGACCTTCCTGAGCAAGCCACCAGTTGTGACTTGCTCCCAGCTTCTCTCCTCCTGAAGGCTGCCCTTGTCTGAGCAGGAAGCAGGCTGTGGGCCAACTGAATTATTCTCAGCCCATGGGCTGCTCCATGCCCTTTTCAATTCCAAAGTCCCCTCGGATAAAGAGTGGTATTTGGGGATTAAATGCTGTTATTTGGGCACAGCAGGAGGCAGTTGGTAGGTGCCAGGTGCAGGTTTGTTCGCTGCGGTGGCCCCAGTACTGGAGCCCACCCAATGCCTACACCAGTGGCTTGCTCAAGGGAAGAGATGTGAAGAAAACTGGCAGCAGGAAACACACAGCAAATTAAATCTCTCTGCGCCTTTGCACTGCAATCCTATCTACACACAATAAGAACTTAGATTATTTATGTTCCATATCCAAGCATTCATGGTACTCATATTACTTCTGTGTCAGCCCTCAGCGAGCAGCACACCACACTAATCCTGCAGGAGCCAGACTAGCTCAATGCCATTCACAGTGCCATGACATTTTGTACTACTTTGCTTCTGGCCAAATTAAATGTTAGAATTAGAAATTATCTAATTGATTTTACCTTCGAATTTACGGTGGTCCACTCAACTACCAAAAAATATTTCACCTTGACCAGTTATTGCAATATGATAATTTACCTGTCAAAGCTTCTTTGCTAACAGTTTTTATCTGGACAAAAATTTCTTCTTTCAGGGCAGCCCAGCTCTCTAGATTACTGGACACGACTTCTTTAATATTTTCTAGTTCACTTCTGATAAAGGGAAACAGTGAGACAGCCTTGTTCAGAGTTGAGCAATGGTGCTCCAATGTATTTCTGCAAGACAGAAAAGTAATACCAGACACGCATTTTTAAAAGCAAATATACATGACAAAATATCTTAATTATTTGTAAACCTGATAACTACTTTTCTGTTATGTGACATTTTATAGTATATTGTGTTACAACAATTCAGTGAATGAAGTATGTTGAACATTGAATTTGTAAGAAATTTCACCCTTCTAAATGTTCATTTTAAACTTATATGTAAAAATGAAATTGTACAATTACTTTTTATTGAGAAATCAGAGCAATAAACAACCTGTGTAAGAAATACTCTATCTCCACTGTGTTGAAAGTGGCACACACTTGCTTTTAAGAGCTACTAATGATTTGAAATTTGTGAAGAACTTAGCCTGTTGCTAACAGCATCAGCAATCAGGAGTGACGTTTTCTGGTTACCTCTGGTGACACTACAGTGTGAATCCCCTCAATGGACTGCACGCCACAGGAGCCACAACTCCAGCATTGCTGTTTGGGTTCTTACCTGAGCACTTGTGATTGCTTATAGGCAGCTTCCTTTTCTTCTTGGAAATACCGCAGATCTTCTTTCACATTTTTTAATTCATCTTGTTTGGTTTTTAGTTCCTTTGTGAGGTTTGTTATTCTATAGATTCAAATAAAGCCAAGTATTACTCACACTATTAACCAATCTGTGACTTTTGTTTCCACTGTACATAACGTCCTTCCTATGGTAATTGCCTTTTCAGATTGACATATCAGACCTTCACATGGAGAGAATCTGACTTCAGCCCACTGTGTTGATGCTTCAGCAACACTCTCCCTCCAAATAATGCCCAAAAGATGCTTGCACAGTAACATGGAAGCACACAGGATCAGCTCAGGGGCTGTTACAAATACACTAATGAATCCGGTGTTATCCACAGAGGCCACACAGAACTACTCAGTTGTTTAAATTACAGTCACATTTTTACCTGCATATTTTTAATCTCAAGGGCGTGAAAGAAGAGGTTTTATGACAAACACAGCTAATTTTCATTCTAAAGTTAAGGTGTGTATATCAAAAGTAACTGTTTCTGAAAAAAATATGCCATATCCAACATATGGATGTATCAGCCCCCAGATCAGTGCTTGTTGTCCATCCTCCAAAAGCACACACTGAGCTGTACAACAGGGTTTGATGCTGCGATGCCCAACAAGCAGGCACCTCATCCCTGCAGGCGATGCAGGGCAGGCGTGCAGCGAAGGCAAACAGAGCGCTCCTCCAGGCTGCAGGGGGACGTGCCAAAAGCCAACCAGCAGGAAATACCAAACTTTTTGTTACCGGCACTGTCATTTTTTTTCCATTCTGATTGTTCATCTATTTCGCGGTTTCAGGCTTTTGCGAAACACGAATCCCAACTGCTCGTTTGCTTTTGTCTCGTTTCACATTCTAGTTCTCATGTACTAGAGAACATTAACAGTGCTCAGCAAATAATCATGCAAAAATACACACAATATATTCTGTCTAAAGAGAAGCTTTTCACAAAGATGTTCTCACCATGTGTTACTTGTACTTACTCAAGCAATCACACTGGTATCAAACTGATCTACAACATCCCGTCAGTGGGATCACCTTCCTGTATTTTCCTTTGGGAAGAGTTAAGCTCTGGACTAGAGCTAGGTTTCTACGTTCCCAGCTAGATTAATGATATACCAGAGAAAGTCTGCGTTTATTTCTCTTCACTCCCCCTCTTCCTTCCAGGAAGTAAAATAAAAATAAAATACATCAGCAGCCTTTGGGCTGAGAAAGCTCTTGGCCACAAGCTGGGGTGGGAAGGCCACAGCGTGGCTGCTCCATCTGACAGATGCTGGCAGGGCGCCGGGCCGGGCCACAGCCTCGGCTCTCCTCGAGCAGCGTCCCCACAGCAGAGGATCGAAGGAGACGCTGTCACAGCACATTTTAAGTATTTGCCTTAAATAGACCGAAAAGTCTTCTCCTGCGTCGTCACAACAGCGTGCAACAGACTTTGAAATTGCAGTGTGGGTTGTGCTTTGAGCTTTTCCATCAAATCTGACACCAGAGAAAGATCATAAATCTGGGACTGGGAGAGGAAAGGAGCTTAGCGTTATCTGGACTCACAAATACAAGGTGCACGTTAAAAATGCAAATTAATGTTTGTCCCATTGTACTTCAGTTATGTCTATGCAAACGAGGTTATGACACTGAAAAGTCAAGTATCTGTGCTAGGGGAAAGGTGAACAGAAATAGCAGGCAGGTGCTGATGGTTAGGCACAGGAGTATTCAAGCTGAGGTGCCTGATAAGCACGAGGTGATGAAACCCCACGCTCAGCGCCGCAGAGCAGCAGCAGGTCACGCAGCCGTGACACCCAGCCGGGAGAGGGGCTGCGCCCCATCCTCACCACCCTTCCCACCTGAAGAAGTGGGAACGAAACCAGCCGCCTCTCGGCTGAGCACACCGGCCGGCGGGGGCTTTCCCTGCCCGTGGGACTTCCCAGCCTTCCCCTTTCCGTGCGGCACGGGACGCAGCGGGCAGAGCTGGGGCTGAGTTGTGCAGCTTCCTGCAGCCCCTGGAAACACGCAGAGATGCCTGCTGTGGCCGTTCAGTTTAGTTGCTAACACTGTTGGGGTTTTTTTTTGCAATTTTTTGTACTTATTTTTTAAAGCCACTCAGTGGATGTCTACAAATTAATGCCATCTCTAAGTTATGGAAGACGTGTAGCTGAACAACCTTCATGTGCCTTTCTCCGTTAGTTCTTACTGTTCTTATATAACTTGCTTATAGTTCTGTACATATATATATATTGAAATAAAACAGGCCCACGATGCAGGAGAACCAACCCAGCATTTCTTTTCCACCTTCACTTGCTTGCAGGTGGGCGGCCCCTCAGGCTGTGCACAGCTCCAGGTGCAGGTCTGTTGCACGCACAGGATATGACCCATCCTCGTGCCCCAGCAAACACAGCCAGACAGCTCAAAGGAACGGATAAACTGACCTATGCATTCGCCTTGGCCTCTAAAATTTACCTTTTGAACTTCTTCATTACAGCAGTGGTTCTGACCTGTGTATTTGTCAAGCACAACTTTAGCAGTGTAAATAAAATTGAAAATATTGTTCTTTCAATGACTCCTGGGTTATTCCCACAACTGCAATGAAATGAATGGAACCATGCAGGATATCCGCCTATGTAACATGTGCAAAGAGAATATCACAGAGATTATCACATACAACATTCATTAGCAGTTTACACTAGTGTTTTTTTTTCAGTTGCTAGCTGCAGTTATTATAGTATATTCTTCTATCCCTGAAAGCACAATGACAGGGACATGTAATTTAAAAACTAGTCCTTTTCAACACTACTTGCACTAGATTAACCGTAAAAGTAAATGGTGTATTTATCTACTAGTGACTCACTGTCACTAGTAAATAAATAATATTTGAATACACAAGTATTTTACAAAACCAAAGGATGGCAGAAGCATTACATTAGCATTTGCTTCAATTTAAAAATGAAAATGAAAATGATTTATAGCTTAAAAATAAACAACAAAGCCTATTGTTTTTCTGTGCATCAGTTTATGTTATCAGATGGATCATCTACAACACATTTGCACCAAAATGCAAACTTAAAAAATAGGAGTCCTGATAAAGAAACTTGGATCTGCAGAGCTCTGCCAAAACCATAACTGAACATCTAATAATTAAAAAGTAAGTTGTTTGGGCTCAACTGTGGTCACTGAAATGAAATAAAATAAAAATAACTTTGAAAATAACTTTAAAAAAAATCTAGCATTACCTTGCCAGGAAAATTAACCCATACCTACGTGTAAGTTTCTTGGGATTACAGTTTTGAAATAAAACTTCCAAATAAGCAGACTTTTTTTTTCCCTACTCCAAACATTTGATTTAGTGAGGTTAGCATAGAATTGCAGTTTCAAAGTGCAAAGGGACATTATTGGTATTTTCCCATTGTTTGCACACAAAAAGATACGTGGACAATGCAAGAAAGTTGAACTGTCTACTCTCATCACCAAGAGGAAAAAAATAAGTATATTATTTTGGTGATATTTAGCACAAAGGAAAGAATTCAATAGATCATTAGATGACACAATTAAAAGAGAAGTGTGAGAACACAGTGGTCTTGTCCTCTGTCCTGTATTTTGCGTTAACTGTGAAAATCAACTTCCCATCTTTGCAGGCAGCATACTTTGTGAACACAGGAGGAAGCCTGCACAGAGTGGGAGTTGAGTTATAACATGTTAACCACCAGTGCTGGCAATGAAAAGAATACCAGAGAAAATAAAGAAGTAGTTACAAGGGATTCTTGCCAGCAAACAAATAATATTCAGTGTCCTAAAAGTAATGACAATTACCACGACTGTTCAAATTTAAGAAGCTGCATTTCTCAGAAGTTAAGATTTGTAAAAGCAACCCTCTTGCAGGCTATGTGGTACACAGCGCCTTTATGGGACTGATCAGACCATTTAAGACCATTCAAGCTAAGACCAGGCTATTTCATAGATTTTGTTTGCTGCTACAGGATCATTCACCTGTGGACTGCAGGTTAGCAGATGGAAGTTTTCTCTGGCTACCAATCTGTAGGCTTTTTGTGAAGGTCTCTGTCGAGTCTCATGTAAGCTGACAGTCACTTCAAATCTTGCATTAATTGTTATTTTATTAACACAACATAAATATAAATATATATATAAATATAGATAGATAAAAAGATAAAAAGCATGCTGAGAAGACAACCTGGATAATTTTTGTTCAAGCAAAGGTAAAACTCTGGAACAGGTCTGGAAAATAGTGACAGAAGGATGACTGCCTTGTCACAACCACGTCAAAATTCATCTCTGCAGAAACCTAAGGTTTTATTTCTCAGAGCTACCACCCCAGCTGCCGATTTCATCCTCAGCTGCAATTTACATGGTCTCTGTCACAGCAGTGTTATTCAGGAATAACTTCTTATAAATCAGTAGAATTATCTGACTCAACAGATTAATAAATGAGATTACAGTTATGAGTAATTTGATAATTGCGTAAGAAAAGAAATGGAGTTAAGGCAAATTTATAGGTGACTTTTTACTTATACTATATATTTGCACCTGCATATTTCAAGAGAAGTTTCTCAAGGCGCACAAGTAAGTGTATACTTCCTAACCAGAAATTTTCTAGACCTTGCAGGTACAGTAGAGACCACATAATTATATAGAAAAAGACGATACTTTGTGTTTCCCTAACATAACACAAATCTAGCCAACTAGAAATATATTGTATTTTATGCATTTGGTGTTTTTCCCCCCAAACTAGGCGTCCCCTTTCACCCCGCATCCTGGGCAGCCACCTTCCCCTTCTGCAGTCACCATAGCAGCGTCAAGTTCAAGAGCAAGTCAAAGGCCAAAGTAAAAATAGGCCTCTCAGCACAGGGGAGAGGTATTCAAGGATTAGCCAGAGTTCATCCTGGTCCCATCCGAGTTTCATTCCTATGTGATCAAAGAAAACACCAGAAAATAACACCTTGTCCTACAAGCACATGCACGAAATGTATTAACCTCGATCAGCAAATAACCACAGAGCTTTCTAATTTCACTCTGACAGATAAAGAAGCAGAAGCCCTGTGGATTTTAGTGATTCTTTCTGTCTGAGTGTGAACTGAAAGAAATCATTTAAAGCCTTATAATTATGTCCAGAAACATTTTACAGCTATTAAGGCCTTTTTAGCATTATGTGGCTCCATTCTCAGATACAAACATCTGTGATTTTTAATCTACATTTTAATTTTACTTATTAAATATGAAAATATTTTAAATGAAATATTTATGAAAAGAACACACGGAAGCAAAAATGCAGATTGCATGTTACCTTTTGCATTTTCCACTGACTGCTGCCTCTTCCAGATAGGGAATTCTGTCTCACAGTTCCTTTTATCAGGAATTTGGGAGAAGATTAAACCTTATCACAGAGTTTTGTGCTTTGTGAATCATGCTTTTGGACTACCTTAGTGACCAAGCTTGTTTCATTTATTAGTAATTGATCTTGGCAGCTAATGATGTTAATAGAGAAAATTTGACAAAACTAGAACAATCACAGCTCTGACACAAGAAGAACGGGACTGAGCTACCACCAGTCAGCAAAGAGGATGTTTTGTATAGGGAAGTCACTGGCTTCAACATCCCTAACACAAGAGTCCAACAGCAAGAGGTCACTTCCCCAAAGCACTGTGGTGATCAGTTGTCTGAGACTGTGACAAGCTTTGTCACTGGGGGGGTTTCCCATTCCTGTTTGTTTGTTTTTAAATATAAAGGTGAAATTCACTGCTTTTACAGATGGTGAACACAGGATCTCACTTAAACTTTATCAGATTTTTGCTGGCTCTCTGCACAAGCCTGAGCAATACCTGAGTCATCTTGATGACACCATCAGGACAGAATATACAGATCAGTTTGCAAGCACTGAAGGGAACATATTAAAACACTTTGGCATTATACAAAATTCTGCTTTTTCCTGGTTAATAAGTACACCCTAAAATTATCATGTGGCTAATTGAAGAAGTATGTACTGTTGCACTATAAAACAAATACAATTAAATATGTTGAAGGCAGCCTCTGATTAAATTTCATATCCTCTCTTCAGAAAAAACTCGCACGCACTTGGCACTTCCCAGTACAAAACAGCTCTTGTACTCTTACTTCTGTATGCTGCAATTTGAGCTGTCTAAAAGTAGAATTAAATGCAGAAAGAGACAGACAAAATCCAGCACTGCTGTATTCCCCCTACAATACAAAAAACAATACATTATTTCCTTTTGCTGGGAAAAGATCTGTGCAAAACGTGGGGACTTGCTGAAGCCCATGCTCATCCAGTGCCTCTTGTATTTACTCGCCTCTTTCCACCAAGCCCTGAAGGAGCAAGCACCCAAAGACTCACCCAGAACACCCGTAGTGTGGTGAAGTACTCATCTACTACTTTATGAATTGATTTCTTTTCAGATAACTGATATTCCAATATTCTGAAAGTACCTGGCAGTTCTACAGTTAGCCATGCTTCCTAAAACAGTGAAAAGAAGAACAAGACTCCCAAGTTACCCAGATAAAATAACATGTAGAAAGAATAACTGACTGCATAACCCAAACTATATTTGATACTTTTTTTTAAATTATGCATTTCTAATAGAGCTTTTTATGTTTTCCAAGTGATTTGGAAACATCAAGGATATTGTAAACGCATCTTTCATACCATGCTCCTAGCTTGAAAATGGGAGGAGTTCAATGTAATTCTATTTCTTAATTAATGACATAATCACTGATTAATTCCTTCTTTCTTCCCACCACTCCATAGTGACACAACAAACAGAGTTCTGACAAATGAAAAACAGAAACAAGAAAGTGCACACCCACTGCAGTTAGACTAGTTAATGACTGGAGAACACTGATAAAGAGATGAAATTAGGACAAATGAAAAACCTGGGAGTATCTAAAGGTCCTCTCTGAAGCGTAAACTCCTTGAGGAAGGTCTCTTTATAGCTGCAATAGTCCTCATAATCTTGGAATTTTATAAGAAACCAGGCCTGATAAGACCACGTGGAGAGAATGAATCTTTAAACAAACAGTTCAATATCCAAAGTGACTAGATGAAAAAGAAACTCCAAAATTCCCAAGGCTCACGTAACACAAGATTTCTCTGATGAAACCACAAACCTGAACATCATGCTGGGGTTTTGGGTTCTTTGTTTTCCCTTTAGGGGGCAGTGGGGTGGGAGGGGGCATAGAAAGTGGAGGGATAAGTGGGTGGGAAGGGATTCCATCCGTCTTACTGCTATTGATGCTCGAAAGGCACTGACACACAAAAGTTCTGCACACTGAAAATCTGAAGGTGAAAACAAAAAGCAGCATCCCCATGGGAAGGTTTTATACAGTGACCTACACTGTATAGGATATTTAGCCAGGTCAGTATCCTTCTAAGCTACGCAATTGAAGTTTAAATCAAGACAAAGTTATCATAACAATTTATGTGGCTGGACTGTCTGCCGTAGCAAGGAAAACTGTGAGCATCATTTAAAGGGCTGAGTGGATATAAGCATGAATCTTCAGAAAGATGCAAGTACGTGAGCTTCCCTGCAGACATGAGCAAAGATGCTCTGGTAACATTAGTGATCTCTTCAAACAGTACCAAGGCTTTCTTACTACAGGTGTGAAACACACAGCACTGTGTTAGATTGAATCAGTATAGTTACCTGCAGGACGGTCAGTTCCCCTTCTTCTGATAAAATTCCAGAAGGGCAGGTAACTGAGTTCCACAACAGCTGAAGTTCCCAGTTTGCTTTCAATGTTAACCACAGGTACGAGCAATAGCAATACTTTAACCACACAGGAATATAAAAATGAGATAGTTTGCACCTATCGAGAAGGATTAAATCTCTTGGTCTACCAAAGATGAAAAGGGGCTTATTTGGCTTCTGATAAAAACTTGCAGTTTGAGAAGAACGATTTGTCAACCATGCAAGAACCCGGAGAAAGATAGTACACTGAGTAAGTTGGTTCATGCCAATGGCACAGGGTAACGAGAGACCCAAAATAGTAGAGAGGAGATAAGGAATATTTAGACAGCTGATTTAACAAAGCACAATAGTTGATTTATGGGCTGAATGAAAGCCTCCTGAAAGTATTCCATTTGATTTCAGCAGGTTTTGAATCAAGCCAAGCCTTAGGGGGAAAAAGTGCAGAGATTAAACTTTCATTAACTCTTCCAGCTTTGCTACAAAAAGTCAGCTAAATGAAAACTTACGTCTTCCTCTGGCAAATGATCCTCAACAAGAAGAACATGCTGTCACTGTATCTGCTAACACACTGAATACTGCCACTATAATTGCTACCCAGAGCCATTAAAGGAACAAGGAGTGAACGCGCTCTTCAGAAATGTGCTGTTACACCAAAGAAATCATTCTGGGGACAGGGGAGGAGGGAGGTTTTGGTGCCAGTGAAAATAATATCCTGAAGTACAGTACGAGCAGGGTGATCCACAAAATATACATTTTGTTCAACCTTAGGTGAACTTGTGTGTCGAAATGAACGCTTCACTGGCTACATTAACAAACACTAAAACACCCTAACTAAACGTAATAATAGTTATGCTAAATTGTTACAGTATTTGAATGATTCACAAAACAAAAAGTAAATGGATGCAAGTGCTTCACCTCCAGACAACCCATAGTTTCTTCTCTAATGCTTCCAGTCTCTCGGGAGAGTACCTTACTACCCCAAAAGCTCCATGTTTTCAGGCCTAGACCAGTTGCTACTGGGTGTGAGTCAGGCATGCAAAAACACCCCAACTGGGAGTCTTTAGAATCAAAAGGACTGTCCCAATATTAAAATCATAATATTGCTCCTGTAAAAAGCTTCTGGCAAACAGTTTGACTCAGATGAGCAAGGAATTACCGAGAAGTTTCCGATTCCCTTGCTTACACTTCATCATTCTAACAGTAGTCAATTTGAACAGAGCCACAGATATAATTTGCCATACCAGAGATCTGAGGAATGCACACTTCCCCCATTAACATGGGCCTTCACATACCGCCAGTAAGCATTTGCTGGCTCCCGTTTCTGAGGAAGAAAGCCACAAGCAGCACCCAAGTAACTGATTTAGCATTCTCTGTCATCATACTGATAGTGAACTGCAGGCTTCTTAGGGAAAGAGTGTTGATAGGAGACAGTAAGTACAAACTTCAGAATGGCAAAACCCCCAGTATCACGGAATTTCTTTTGAAGCATTTTTTATTACAAAAATGATAAGATTAAATATTTGATCATTTCCCCTTTGTGTAGTGTAGGGGGAAAATACCTCTGAAGTGCCTTCAGGCCTTTCTTTCACTTTAAAGATATTGACTGTTTTTAAACTGTTAAGGAATTAAAAACTCACTTCTGCAGAATAATACAAAATAGGATTTACACATTACATTATATGCTACATCTGATAAAAGACAGCCAAATCTCATTTGTAGTTTTAACTTCTTTGGAACGGCATTACCTAATACATACACATGCAAAATTACATCAGACTAGATAACATGCTCTGACCTTTCTGTTTTTGATTCCCTGTCAGCTCGACAGTGTTCAAGGTCTAGGTAAAGAGACTGCAATTCTTCTTGAAGTCTTTTTTCCCGTTCTATACTTCCTTCATAAAATGTAATGTGCTTTTCCAATGCTTTCACTTTTTCTTCCATCACCTTAAATTCATGAAGAATCAAATAGCTGACGCCACAGTATTTGCACACAGTCTCCTCCCGAGACATCTAGAAAGAGATACAATTTTAAGACTGTATGTGAGAAACAAGTTGCACAACACAAAAAATGAATGACTAGTTTCTATTCCAAACAGTTTAAACTATTTAATGTGCTGGAACATTTATGATCAAATATGTAATTACAATAATAAAGAAAATTCACCATCAGGAAAATGACAAACTATAGCAGTACTTTTGCTTACCAGAAACTTCCCAAGGCAGATCAGTTATGCAATTAGCTATGTACAAACCTCCACTGGAATTACAAACTGAAGTACCCCCAAGTTATGCTTGATGTACTACTTTCAAATAAAATGAGCCATTCCGTGTTTTACAAAACTGTATCCTTAAAGAAATTTCTGACTGTGTGAGCCAGAAAAATGTTACTTACTCTGTTTTTGACAAGTCACATCCAATTAAGCAGGCAAGATGAAAAGAGACTAGAGTGACATAATTCAGTCATCTTTACAAAAATAATTCAAGACGGGAACGTTATCGTGATGTAGCATGTATGGCACTTGAGTGGGGTGGAAAATGTAAGCAGTTTGCTGGGTATGAAATATTCATCACTGATTAAAAACACAAAGTAATAGATATCTAACTGAAAGACAGTTGATTAAATTGGGAACAATACTTTTGTAATTGATCAAATTACTAAGCTTTTCAGCATGCAAAGCTTCATAAAAATGAACAGATAGATGTACCCTGACTTCAGTACGTTCTTGTTACTCAGTGTATCATTCCTGTGTATTTTAATCTTCTTCCCTTCCAGAAAGCAATGCTCAGTTTACAAGTGATACGGAACTGAGCCTGCACAAGAAATGGATATTGAGTAAACAAGTTCACCAGACCTATGCTGAAGGTCTGACACTTCCACAGAGGACACGCGAGCACCTGCTTACCGGCACAGATCAACGGGACGCAACGGGACCAGGGCTAGATAATCTCATCTTGGCTCCCCTTCCCATGAAGGGTTGGACCAGATGAGCTTTTGAGGTCCCTTCAGCCCTGGGCTATTCTATGACCCTTGAAAATGTGAGGTTTTACCCCATTCTTGGAGCATCACAGCACTGATGCATTTGAGAGGGAATGATCAGAATTACGGCTACATCAGAGGACACGCAGCACACAGCTGAAGAGACAACCTCAAAGCCACAAATATAAAAAGTTATTGGCAAGCTTTGAGACATGAAAGATGGGAAATGGGTGGCAGCTAGCAGCGTGGTCTTTGTGTACCAAAAGCTTAGAGTGTGCTTTAACCTTTCATACAATTACCAAAAGTTACAAGGCTTATAACAAAATGACTTACAAAAATCATAAATACTTAGGTGAAGGAAAACAGCTTTCAAAAAATAAAATAAAATAAAATAAAAAAGGTTCATTATCCATGATTCAATAACCTTTAGCATTTTTTAAATATAGCTTGATAAAAATGATATTTCAGGATGCCCTGGAATTACCAAGCCAACCTTTACTTTCCGATTTCTAAGTTTTGCCCCAGTTTAAAATACTCTTAGTTACAGTTGCTCTGAATGAACTGAATATTCAAGTTTATTTTTCCTGGCAGCTGCAAACTGTGCTTGGAAATATGAAACTGTTACTCAGGATAAATACCATAAGGTTCCAAAGCACTGAAATTACTATAATGAAAAAGGACAAAATGAGCTGTTATTAGGAGGACAGAAAGGTGGCTCTTGTCCCAAAAAGAACACTGTGCTCTCTTGCAGCACCACCACTGTTGTCTTTCAGATAAACAGTTATAGAAATTCCACTGGGTGCTAGGATTTAAAAAAAAAAAAAAAAATGATGGAAGTACTAAAACTTTTCAGTTTTCAACTTTAATTTTGCTGCTGAGCCTAAAAATAAATCATGTCACAGCACAATGAACAATATACACCCCGACTTAACAGGAAAAGGCTCCTGTTCTCCCTCACACCCATTCCTAAATTGATAGGAAGAGGGAAGGGGACACATGGCCCAGGACGGACCCAGGTGACAGCAAATAGCCCCAAAAGGCCTGACCCAAGCAGAGGAAGGGGCACACGAGCCTGCATTCTCATCCTAAATTCAGGAGTCTGACCTCGTGCCCACAGTGGTCAAATCACACGCAGGACTTTCTCAATCTCTCTTTTTTGTCAGTGTCAGCAGCCCCATGAGCTCCTCGCTGGCACCGAGAGCATCTCCTGAAGCCGCAGGACCGTCTGCAGGAGCTGCTGCAGTGCCCACAGACAGGTGCAGAGCAGTGCTGCCAGGCTGCAGATGCTGGCTGCACTCAGCCAAAATAACGACACTCATCTTAAGGCTACACCAATTCAAAGGTCAGAGCCAGGCAGTATTTTATAGCTTTGAAAATTACTCACGCATGAAATGTTTTTCAGAGTGACACAACTTCTAAGGGAAATAATATTAATTTTCGTGTGTTTCTCTGTTGCCACCCTTCAAAGATTTGTGAACCAGAACATTTGGTTATTTATAACCAAACCTGACACTAAGGGCAGAAATATTTGAGTGTCTAGAAGTGCTGGACAGCCAGATGGGCAAGAAAGGCTTCATGAGTTCCTACTGAAGAAAACTCTGGAGCGTGAGCTCAGTCCTCATCTGATAATCCACACGGGCAAGGCCTTGTGAAGGGTCCGTGCTGGAGAAAGGATTTCACCAGACACCTCTCCTTGCATCTGAGGCACCAAAGTTGATCAATCATTACATACAAATATACAGGAAGCAAATTTTCATTGGTTCTCTGCTTACAAAGCTACCTTTTCTGGAAGAGGAGTACTGAGTAACTGCTAAGAGTGTGTATTACTGGCATGGCCATTTGCACTTTCAGATTCTATTTTTCCCTATTTACAGTTGATCAGAAGACTGTTGTCATCATCTCAAATGCAAACAGGAAAAAAATAAGGGAAGAAACGCAATTTGGAAGGACCAGAAAATGAAGAACTGTAACTAGAAAAGTGACTGGGAGGATAAGCAGTGAATAGAAAAAAAAAAATCAGTTAGGAATTTTTAAAAAGGAATGTAACTTAATATTGTGGTTTTGGTCATCCTGGACAGAGAAACTCAGGGAAAACAAGGAACGAAAAGATAACAGAGATACAGGGAACAGAGAAAACAAAGATCCTCAAAAAAGCCTGCTAGTTGAGTTAGCAAGACGAAAAGAAAAGGAAAGCAACTCACTAAGGACAAAGTGTATAAGCTAAAAATGAATTTGATCCGTGAGGTTTTGGTCTGCAGTTCTGATAGGAAGGACAGAGCTATGTGCAGAACAAATCACTTCGCAAGGCAGTATTTCTAACTACCATATTCCAGCAGCTGTGGGAGTAGCTTCAGCTCTGAGCTGCGTTCAGTTTTGGAAGAACTAATATTATTCCACGGTTACCTTTAGCTACCAAGGACAAGTGGAGGTCTGAGCCAGGATGGCTGGGTCTGTCTGACTCAATGCTGTAAGCATATGCACAGCATATGTTATATGGAAAAAAGAAAAAAAAGACTGGTGGTCTGTCCCATTTTCAGCTTTCTGAATAACAAGCTTCTCTCCAAGCTTCTGAAATATGACGTGACAGGAATTTACATAATTTCTACTTGACCAAATAATGACAGGGAATGCTGACTTGGGCACTGCATTCGCCTCCGCTAGTATTTCAAATTCCACTGGCAAACCTCATAATAATAAAGAGCTAAGTTCTGGTTAAAAGAAAAGTAGTTACCTATGCACTTAGCAGTGCCTTGTTGTTAAGACATCCAGAATACGGGTCACCGATGCTGGAAGCAGACAGTACGAAGAAACTAATAACTGGCCATGACTCTAAAAAGCTGGACCTTAAGTCCACAATTAATGAGATTGTTTTAAAAAGTTTTCAACATGTTTCTGAAATAAAAACAGAGCCATGAACACAGATGTACTCCACGTACGTTCCTTGTGCAGTGCAGGGGAGGCAGAGCTTGAGGAACTGAGGCACTCACCATCCTCCCTGCACCACCCCGTGCCCCTCGGGGCATGGTACAGCAGTAACAGCTCGTGCTCCCCCTCCACTTGCTCCATCATGCCGAGCCCGCTTTAGCAAGGACTGCACAAAAAAAACAAGCCAAAACAACAACAACCACCACCACTGCATTTGTCCAACCTAAGCTCCTAGCAGAACAACACAATAATCCAGAAAATAAAATGTCATTACACTAAACTGGGTGCTCTTATATTATTTCTGTGTATTGATTGTTTCATTTTGCTTCTACCTGATTATCTGAATGCATTTTCTTCTCATTTTACTCCTCTTCTACCATACTACTTCCATTTCTCTTGTGCTGTTTTCCCTCGTCTAGCACACTACCTAATCCCTATTACACAAAGAGAAATGGTTACTCAAGCCACACAAATGATATTTTAGGAAGAAAATGGAGTCTTCCACTGTATGTGCAAAACCAAAGAGTTAGTTGATTGAAATTATCTATTTTTTTTTCACTGAAATATTTTAAGAGTCCCAGTAGAATTTTAACTTCTTTAAAAAAGTTTATTGTGAGCAGAGTTTTCAGTCAGCATCCAGTCAGAGAGCAATGCAGGCCGCAATGCTAAGCCACGCTGCATACATAATAATTTGTTCAGCTTCCATAAAAAAGCAGTTGCAAAATAAAAAATAACAATACTTGCTTTGAATACTTATGAATAACGTAGGAAGAGCCTTGCAGTAAAACCAGAATGCCCTGCTCTCAAGTATCCCATTCAAAACATGCCCCAAAAGAATCGGTTTGCCACAGCAGGAAGTAATACTCGGATTTCAGGTAGCTTTAATTTTTTCCTGCCTGTTTAAAGCAGACTAATGAATCATAAGAGAGCATGCTGCACTGCTGCTGACTGCACACACGAGCCCTGTTAACATCCAGCATGTGTCTGGCATGCCATGCAGACCTCACTGCTGCTCCTGAACTCCTTGGGGCTGTGTTAAGGAGCACTCCAGCTCTCTGGTGCAACACAGAGCAGAGAATTCCTATAACTGACCCACTGTATCACAACTAACCGTGACACCTGTGAGAGGACTGATGCTCTAGCCCGTCATTAACCTTTTGTTCATCTGACGATACTGATTTGACACCTGCAGTTGCAACCATTGGGAAGTCCCTCCTAGCTACAACCCGAACGCTTGAGATGCGAGGGATTGTGCAAACCCTCAAACTCCTGGCAAGGTACGTGGACACTGGCTGCAGAAGGGACACCGAAAAGCTCACACCTCGTGAACACAGCCCCAGCCTTCTGAGCACAGCAAGAGATGAAAACGCCTCCCTGCCCTGGGCGATCACCAGCGACACCAGGACTCTCAGAACCGACCATCACTGCCTGCATTGGGATCTGCTCTCACAAAGCCTCCAGCACCCTGACAAACAGCAGTGTGGGAATAGAAATGTTGTTTTTGCAGAGTTGCATTGTTTAGAGGGAAGGAATGTGGTACTGAGATATGCTTGCAGTGATAAGAAAGCTTAGCAGGCGACCTTGTAAAACGCAGACAACCAGACTCCTTAGGACAACTAGGTGAAAATCACGGTGTTAAGTCAGATGAGTGAAGCAACATTACCACTTCGAGCAGTAAAAATGTCAAAAGAAATTTGAAATGTAACAGGCCGGCAGCTGAAGGCCATGCAGTCTGTGAAGTATCAGACTGTGAACCTGCATTACCCACTCCATGGGGAAATAGGGGAGGGTCCTGTCAGCAAGAAGTACACAAACTGTGTTTTGGAGCTAGGAGGGGCGTTCTCCTGCTTGTGGGGCACCCGCCATTGCAATCATGAATAAATTACTGCTTCACTGGGATCCTCGCCTGAGCCTGAGTTATTGGCTACAGAGTGTTTATCTGGTTATCCCAAATCAACCACAGGTCCATGGCGCTGAGAGCTTCCCAGCTCTTCAGACTGCACTGCGTGGGCTCAGACTGCGAACGGGCTGATACCTTCGAACATTTCCAAAGCACGTTACAGCCACTGAGAACACTCACGTAGCTGGAGCTTGGCATCCCAATGAAATCAAAATGGCTAAAATTCTTTAGCTAAGTTCTGAAAATCTCTGTGAACACAGAGATTTCACAACCTGTGAACACCATCTGAAGAAGCATTCGTAAAGTACGAGACAATAGGACCTCCTGCCACTCTGCATGTCAGTGCTACATCCAGAGGCACAGGCAGAAATCCTGCTGCTTATAAATTGATATTAACACTGCAAGTAGTATATGCATAACGACCTTGGGTACGGCTCGCATCTACAAGGAAAGTCTCTGTTGGCATGACAGATTCTTTAGCTAATTAAAGAGACTGAAACTATATAAGAATCTACGTAAAGGAAAATAATCCCAGGTCCAAAGACAACAAAGAAAGTTACCGTAATGTGCTTATAAAGTTACCTTTATGTGCTCAATCTATAGCCCACGTGGCAAATCTAACGAGTACCCATTTGCTGCTAGCAATGTACGTGATGTTTGGTGGACAGTCAAATACCCCGGAACATTCTGCCCCGATGTGTAACACAGCTTCGAAGTTCCTGCACTGCTCGCTTTCTTAAGCTCCTAGGGCGAGAGAACTACTAATATGTAAGAATGTCTTGTGCCCAATTAATTATGTGATCTGTATTAAGCAAGGGTCATTTGTTTGCCAAATAAAATACACAATTAGGCGTAACCTTGTTTGCTACTTGGAGGACTCAGGGTGTCACTTGACTCTTCTGTAGGTGGCTGCTGCTCTGCTTCCCGCTTCGCTAAGATCTTCCTGGCAAAACTGCACCTTCCCGTCCAGGTACATTGAAAGGGCAGCAGAAACTGAAACAAACACAGGACTTGGCCATGGCTTTACGGTGCAGGACAGGCTGCTCCAGGCTGACGCTCCCTGCACTTTCCCTCTCTGTGACATCCTCTAGAGGAGCACAGCTCTGGAGGCTGCAATGTCACTCTCTAAGTACCAACCAGCAGCTTTTGAAGCTCCATCCTCCAGAGCAGAGCAGAACGATGACAGCTCTGTCCTGCATCCTTTGCTTTGCCCCACTCTGAGCCCTACAGCCCAGCCAAGCAAGGCAGCTGGAAGCAGCTGTGGAACCACGAGTGCTCGCTGCTGGGTGCTGGAATCACAGTGCTCAGCGTATTCCCCCTGGGTACTCGTGCTCCTTCGGCCAGCGAGCTGCATGTCGGGAGCATGTGCTCCGTTCGGCAGAACAACCTACAGCTGGCACAAGTTCTGCTTATGCTAGGAGCAACCTAAAAGCAAGATTGCAAAAGAGATGCTATAAAACCCAAGAAGCAGAGAATGCGAAGGGAATAAGAACATGTCCACATAAAAGGTGGAAAATACCAGGATAGGAGATTGTGAGAATGGCTTGTAAGCGAGCCCAGGATCCTGTAACTGTCCTGCAGCTACAAGGCAAGCCAGCTGGGTGAAGAAATGAGCAGCAGCAAAGGATGTGTAAAGCCATGAGCAACCGATCCCAAAATCTTGGCCTGTCGATGCCTTGGAGCTGACGGTGGGGAGACTGGGCAGGATGGGACAGGAACGTGGGACTGCTCCAGTGCTCCGAAACCTGCGTCTGGGGTAAAAAGCAAGATGAGAACGGTGAGGATGAGGTTAATGTCAGGCTGCAGATACAGGACAACGTGTGAATGCCGTCAGTGTGCCTTGAGCGAGCAAACCCAATCCTATCGCCCTTTCCTTTTGCGGGACTCGCAAGCTTTTGGCTATTTTCGCTCTTTCCTAAATTCCCGGTGATTCGCTTTTCCCGAAAGCCCCAGCTCTCAGCAGCCACCCCGGCAGCCCTGAGGGGCAGTTATTTGGGGCTGAGCCCCCCCGGCACCGCCACCACCCCCCCCTCCCCAGCCCGTACCTCTCGGATGCCCCTGGGCAGGGCGTGCATCGCCCCGGGCCGCTCCGTGGCCGCCGCCATTTCCTCGCCGGGCCCCGGCGCTGTCACCGCGGCAACGGCGCGGGCACGGGCACCGGGCGCGCCCCCGCGCGGGTGACAACGGGAGCGCGCTCGGGGATGCGTGTGGGGGTCTCGGTTCTCTCGGTTCTCCCCCCATCCCCGGTGCCTTGGGGAAGCCGGGGGGGGGGGAGACCGGGCTCGTCGAGCCCCCGGTGGGGGTCCGGGGGTGGTGCGGGGATGCGCGGAGCCCCGGGGGGAGGCACAGCCCCAACCGGGGGGGAAACGGCCCCGGGGTGCCCCGGGGTGCGCCCCGGTGTGTGCCTCGGGGTGCCCCGGGGTGTCCCGATGTGTGTCCCGATGTGTGTCCCAATATGTCCCGATGTGTCTGGGTGTGTACCTCGGGGTGCCCCGGTATGTGCCCGTGTGTGCCCCGGTGTGCCCCAGTGTGTCCCGGTGTGTGCCCCCTGTGCCCCGGTGTGTCCCGATGTGTGCCCCCCGTGCCCCTCTGTGTCCTGGTGCGCCCCCTGTGCCCCCCTGTGTCCCGGTGTGTGCCCCCTGTGCCCCCCTGTGCCCCGGTGTGTGCCCCCTGTGTCCCGGTGTGCCCCAATGTGTCCCGGTTTGTACCCCCCTGTGCCTCCCTTTGCCCCCCTGTGCCCCAGTGCGTCCCGGTGTGTGTCCCGGGGGGCGCCCCGGTGTGCCCCGATGTGCCCCAATGTGTCCCGGTGTGTGCCCCCTGTGCCCCCCTGTGCCCCCCTGTGTCCCGGTGTGTGCCCTCTGTGCCCCGGTGTGCCCCAATGTGCCCCGGTGTGTGTCCCAATGTGTGCCCCCCCGTGCCCCGGTGTGCCCCGATGTGTGTCCCGGTGTGCCCCCCCCCGAGGTGTGCCCCCAGGCGGCGTGGTGCCGCATCCCCCCCCCGCGGCTCGGTGCGGTCCCGGCGGCGCCTCCCCGGCAGCTGGGCGCTGCGTGCCGCCGGCGCGGCGGGGGGGGGCGGCGGGGCCGGCGGATCGCACGCGAGGGCCGCCCGTGGCGTGCCGAGCCGGGCCCTGCCGTGCCGAGCCCGCGGAGGTTGGGAAACGGGGCAGGCACGCAACGGGGCAGGCAGCACCGCCCCGCCGCTCCCTGCACGGCCCCGGGGGGGTGGGGGGACGGGAGGGCGGCTGGGGGGGTGATAGGGGGATGGGGGGGGGATGTGGGGATGGGGGGGTGATGTGGGGATGGGGGGGGATGTGGGGATGGGGGAGGTGATATGGGGATGGGGGGGGATGTGGGGGTGGGGGAGGTGATATGGGGCTGGGGGGGGATGTGGGGGTGGTGGGGGTGATATGGGGCTGAGGGGGGTGATATGGGGATGGGGGGGTGATATGGGGATGATGGGGGTGATATGGGGCTGGGGGGGGGTTGTGGGGGTGGGGGAGGTGATATGGGGATGGGGGGGTGATATGGGGATGGGGGGGTGATATGGGGCTGGCTGGGCAGGCTGATACAGGGCTAGGGGGGATGATATGGGGCTGGGGGAGGTGATATGGGGTTGTGGGGGTGATATGGGGCTGGGGGGGTGATATGGAGATGAGGGGGCTAATATGGGGCTAAAGGAGCTGAGATGAAGGGATGTGAGGAAACTGACATGGGGTCTGTGAAGAAACTGACACAGGGATGCGGTAAGGAGGCTCTCAAGGGGGACGAGGGGAGCCTGCCAGGGACTTCACTGCCCCCAGCCCCAGCTGCTCAAAGTCAGGGGGCCCTGCAGAGAAACGCAGCACCAGACACGCAGCCCCCACCTCGCTCTGCTCTGAGGCCACCCCAAAATCCCCCCCAGACCCCCATTCCCCCGGCCTGGCCCCACGGGGTGGGCGATGGCTGCGGGTGGCAGCGATCCCATTCCCCACGTGGCGTGGCGGCGGCGCGGCGTGCGTGCCAGCCCCCATCACCGCCGCCGCTGCAGAGCAGGTTCCAGGCGGCGTGCGCAGCTCCAAGGACAAACCGCCGGGCAAGAAACGAGTGCGTGACACGCAGCAGTCATAAGCCAGCTATTTCCATTGTTTTCCTGCAGGCTTTGTACCTTCTCAAACACACGTGGAAAGCCTCCCGCTGCCTGCAAATCCCAACCCGGAGGAGCAAAGTCCATGGCAGCGGGCAGCCAGGGAAAAAGGCTAATAAACACGAGCACCCTCTGCACAAAGCAGGACCCGGTCACCGAGTGTAAGGGTGAACAGGTCTGCCAGCGCCCGCAACGTCTCCCGGTTAAGCCAGCGTCCCGATTAAAAGCAAAGTGGTATTTTTATCCCAGCCCTCTAGTTTCGGGCTGCCTTTTCGTGTGCTCGGTACAAAGAGCAGCGCAGCGAGGCGGTTTCGCAGCGCTGCCTGAGAACCTGGGGAAGCTGCTGGATGTCGTGGCAGGACCGAGCTCGGCCGCTCAGTGCCACCGAGCCGCGGGCACGGGCACCGGGAGCCGTGCCGAGAGCCCGGGAGGAGAGCGGCGGCGGCTGACGGCGAGGAGAGATGGCAGCAGGAGACGTGCAGGGAGGGGTCAGGGGAAGGACAGGGTTTGCACCGCACGCGGCAGCGAGGTTATTTCTGGTGCTGCGTGCACAGCGTGTTAGTTCCTGTTTTCAAGACATATTGTTTGCGAGGTTTGTTTGGTTTGCTCCCCCCCCACCCCCCTCCCCTTTATCAATGTCACAAGGACGAGATCGTCCTGGGAGAGCAGTCTCAGGGAAAGGATGTCTGGAGGAGGGATTTGAAGGTGAAGGCTACCTGGGAGCCAGGGACAGGCGGGTCAGCCCGTGCAAAGCCATAGCAGGACGGAAACTCTCCAAAGCAGCGTGGAAACGATAAAATCAGGGGCAGCACAAGGAAGCAGGGTACTGGCAGTGGGGCAGAAAGGCAGAGGTGATGGTAGGGGACGCAGAAGGTGGCGCGACGCCAGCCCCGGTAGAAGTGAAATCGGAGCGTGCTAACAACAGGGAGACATGCAGGGCAGGAGTCATAAGGGAGGAGATCCCAGTGCTCCTGCCGTGACATTGCCAAATCAAAGACAAGCTTTTGGCTGCAGGAGCACATGAGGTGAATCAGAGGAGGAATCTGGATGATTAAGCAGCAGCTGAGTGCCAGGAGTGAAGAGCTGTCAAGGATAATATCAATAGTGTGTGCGTAGAGGACAGTGGGTTTATTTGCCACGATAGGAAGGGATTTGAAAGGGAATACAAGAAGCTCATACTGACTCCGAGTTGGCAGCAAGAGAGCTTGGGAAGGT